>NC_084530.1:462969-777164 GCF_024500275.1 Phycodurus eques
ATTTGGCTTTCCTCTGATTATGTGCCTATGTGTACAAAACCCAACCCTCACTAATTGTGATACCACTCGTTTATGTTGACAGCGCTGGCCTGGGGGCAGAGAGGTAGCCGGAGATATTCAGTAGAGATGTAGATAAGCTCGAGAAATTCGAAAGGATTTCAGGCCTCTCAGCAGAAAAACGTCTCAGGAAAACTCAGGAATGCATGGATGATTTACATTCATATTTCACGTTTGTTAAGGCACCATAGAGCCAAATACAAGAAAAAGTATGTTTGGTAAAATATGGGCCCTTTATAACAGTTCAATATTTACAATTGCAAATTTTTGTATGTGGCTGTTGCTGGACAAACAGATAAGCAGCTTGTTGTGTTGAGCATGTTACTGTTATTGGGGAACAAGTTGTATGTCATGATCTAGAAAAACAATGTCATTCTGAAAATCAACAGCAAGTGCTATTAAAAATAGTATTTGATATTACTGAAAGCATACATATACGGATGGTGGGAACTTATTCAATGAAAAATATCTTTGAAGATATCAATAAATGAACAAAATTGTGTGTGATTATGTGTCAGGGTAATCATGTATGCAGTAAATGGGACAGTTGGTGAAAATTATTTAAAATGTATTCTGTTCTGACAATAGCCCTTAATGACATTTTAAATGTCAAGAAATATGATGGATAAATTAATAAAATGAAATTTGGCAGAGAATTTTATTTTTTGCAATTTTTTTAATATACCAGTGTATTTTGTACAACAGAGCATAAGATACATTATCTTATGCTCTGTTGATGCATATTTCACCTTCTGAGGGTCTTTCCTGCGAGCAGAAAATGTGAGAACATCGAGGAAGTTAATCTCCAGAGGAAAAATCTGATTTAGCAGATGCAGAGAGACGGTAAGAGAAATTCCAATTCAGTCACAATGGTAACAGACTGTAAGCCTAACCTGCTCGCTACCAGGTTTTGTATGCTAAATCCTGACTTTCTACTGCTCTCCTCCCACCTGAAGCAAACTGTCTGTTTCATGATCCCATGATGCCAAGTGTTCTGGTTAGGCCGTATTTTGTTATGGGCAGTTGCCATGTGTTGCGACGTTATGGGGAAGTAAAAAATAGTCCGCAATCTGGAAAGGACAAGACGACATGCGCTGTTGTTTAAGGAACTTGAACTTTAAGGAACAGCCTGGTCTGCCCTGTTTTTTAATCCACTTAAGAAAACCACCAACATTCCTCTGTTCAGCCACCAAGCAGGCAGGATGTCTGTTTTAAATCATAATGACACAACCAGATAAAACCTGTTCTTCTTTCCGCCAAAAAATGAAGAACAAAGACTTCCCAGTAAGGAGAAGCGACAGAGGGCCCCAAAATGTCTGCGTAATCAGTTCTATTCATCCCACAGTTCACATTGTGGGATGAATAGTGACTGATTCCTGCTTAACAGAGATAAATCCCTCTCTTATCACCCACCATCAAAGCCCACTCAGCAGAATTGCAGATGGCCAGGACCCAGACCCTCAAGACGCGCGGTCACTTGTCATCGATGGAAGACTGAGACTTCCAGTGGTGACCGAAGCCACTGCAAGACAGACTCCTTGTGACCTTTGTTTTGGCAAATCTTTTTCTGACAGAATAAGTAAGGAAGCAATCTTGTCTATGGGTTTTTATTACTCGGACATGAATGTGTATTTTAAGAACTTTACATGAATGCCACTAATGATTGTATTTCTGCAAATTTGAATGTCTGATGTCAAATCTGTTTGTCAAGTGAACCGGATGAAACGTTTCACCCCACACAACACAAATGCCACATTGCAAATATTAGTGTTCTCAACAACCACATACACTTGAAACATTCGTCACATGGGCGCGTGACAAGGCAAAGTTGGAAAATGGTCTCGTTATCTTTAATCCAATAATTAATATTTTATTCCACTGGTTTTACACCACAAATTATCCTAAAATGAAATGCAATTCTAGAGGCGCGGTCTGCCTTCCATTTCGTCAAAAGGGGCCGGCCTCCCTCTCTGAAGCGGATAAATCAGAATCATCTTTATTTGCCAAGTATGTCCAAAAACACACAAGGAATTTGTCTCCTGTAGTTGGAGCCGCTCTAGTACGACAACAGACAGTCAATTGACAGAACACTTTGGAGACAGAAAGACATTGACAAAAAAAAAAACAGTCACTGAGCAGTAAAGGGTTGCTAGTTATCTGGTAATGCTGGTGCATTATTATTATTATTTTTGACAATTGTGCAAAAAGATGCAGAGTCCTCTAGCACTTAGAGCAGTTCGAATGACTAATATTGCAATAGTCCGGTGCAATGACCATTGTGCAAAGGGCGCCGAGACTTCAAGGAGTGTATGCGGTTTAAAGTGACGAGTAGTGCGATCATCTGGGACAATGTTGGTTGTGCAAATGTTGCAGATACTCCTCAATCAGTGTGCAAATGGAGCAGATGCTACTCTGGCATGAGTGGCCAGTATATGTCTACCCGCCTACCTGAAGGAAGGAGCTGGAAGAGCCGGTGACTGGGGTGCGGAGGGTCCGAGAGGATTTTGCACGCTCTTAGTTCTGACAGAGTGCAAGTCCTCAATGTTGGGTAAGGGGGTACCGACAATCCTTTTAGCAGTTTTGATTGTCCGTTGCAGTCTGAGTTTGTCCTTTTTTGTTGCAGCACCAAACCAGACTGTGATGGAAGAACACAGGACTGATTCAATGACCGCTGTGTAGAACTGTCTCAGCAGCTCCGGTGGCAGGCCGTGCTTTCTCAGAAGCCGCAGGAAGTACATCCTCTGCTGGGCCTTTTTGAGGACGGAGTTGATGTTGGTCGCCCACTTCAGTTCCTGAGAGACTGTAATTCCCAGGAACTTGAAGGTTTCGACGGTTGACACAAGGCAGCTGGACGACGTGAGGGGCAGCTGTGGCGAAGGATGCCTCCTGAAGTCCACGATCATCTCTACAGTCTTGAGCGTGTTCAGCTCCAGGTTGTGTCGGCCGCACCGCAGCTCCGGCCGCTCCGCTTCCTGTCGATATGCAGACTCGTCACCGTCCTTGATGAGGCCGATGACAGTGGTGTCATCTGCAAACTTCAGGTGTTTGACAGTCGGGTGCGCTGAGGTGCAGTCGTTCGTGTATAGAGAGAAGAGCAGCGGAGAGAGGACACAACCTTGGGGCGCGCCAGTGCTGATGCTGCGTGTGGATGACATGGCCTCCCCCAGCATCACCTGCTGTGTCCTGCCCGTCAGAAAGCTGTAAATCCACTGGTAGATGGCAGGTGAGACGCTGAGCTGGAGAAGCTTGGATGAAAGGAGTTCAGGGATGATGGTGTTGAACGCTGAGCTGAAGTCCACGAACAGGATCCTCGCGTAGGTCCCTGCACTGTCGAGGTGTTCTAGGATGAAGTGCAGTCCCACGTTGACTTTGTCCTGCGCTCTCTCACTCTCTCGTTCAACCTGCCGAAGATCTGGCCCAGCCCGGGAGCCCCCACCTCTCACCACAACAAGCTGGCGGAGGCTGGGAGACGCTGAACTTCAAGCGTGGATCGTAGGAAGCATCTACCAACTCCCCGAAGCTACCCTTTTGGGTGTGGGGAAGTTTACAGACGAGGCTCCGTTGGGAAGTAATTGTGGTGCGAGTTTTTCCCTGACCACGTGGCAAGCATTGCCACTGCCAGCGCGCCAGCCATCCTGCACCTGAAGTCCATCTTTTCTTCTTTGCTTCCTTTTTCTTCAAACCATCCCTCGTGAGCGCTCTTGTCAACCCCGTAAGGTCGACCCGCCTCCCTGAATTGGTCAACACATGTAAGTCCAATTTGCGGTCTACAAAAAGTACAGATTAGTGCATATTTGGTTTTAAATTAACAAGAACAGGAATCCCCAACTATATGCATTTGTCACTGTCCGCTCATTCCACCCTCACATCACAAGTCAGTCTCCTTTGCCAATGTTCGTCTGTGCTTTGTTTTGTTGTTGGTTCTTGCATTGCTTCCCTTGTAGATTCCCCATGTTAGATCTCATTAAATTTTCGATAAAAATTCACTACCTGCATCAGTTGTGTGTTTGTGTTCGAGAAAAAACTTTTGGCCTTCTCGAACTCTTATTTAATTCATGTAGCAACCTTCAAATTAGGAGACTGTGGGAAAAAAGGTTTGTCGTCACTTTGTCCTGAAGTTTTATACATCGAAAAAGTGACGTGGTGCCCCTTTACTAGATAAAACAGTTAATTTCAACGAT
Organism: Phycodurus eques; assembly: GCF_024500275.1. NCBI lineage: Eukaryota > Metazoa > Chordata > Actinopteri > Syngnathiformes > Syngnathidae > Phycodurus > Phycodurus eques. The sequence goes on from NC_084530.1 coordinate 467,208, forward strand.
TAAACTTAAAATAACGCTAAACCGGAAATAGCGCAGGAGTCGCTTACGGCTCATTATTTTCTCCTAAATTAATTACATTTTTATTTAACTTATATATGCTACAATATAAAACGGAAATTTTCCAACTCAGCTCCACCCTTTTGATTATATCACACAATCTATTATTAATCACATACAAAAGGACAATTTTAAACATTATTACATCCTAAGTACCTAAAAGCTAATACTATCCACCGACCTTACCAATCGGAAACGAGTCAAGTGTTGACACTGTGTCCACAAAGCCAGTACACGCCCTCAAAAGGCAACATGCCCAACCGGTCTGGTGCTAACATATTGGCATATTGGGAAGACGGGTAGTACCAAGAGTTTGGGAATTGTTGAGAGAGGAATTAGAGACAAAGGTTGTGCATGGTACAGATATAGATTGCCAATAAGATTTTGGTCATTTCACGCCGTGGCGAATGTGAACTGGGCCAAACAAAGGCACCATACCTGAATCATTAGTGGGTTTAAAAGCATCAAAATGTTGGGTCACATTGATGTAGAGGAGAGGAGAACCTGTTTCAGCACAAACGGTTTGATTAAGGTATTGTGGACTGACAAAAGAAACTAAGGTGCGAGGAAAGAGTGATGACGCATTAGGATGTGGGGGAGGCACAACGTGGGTTTGCAGCAGCATACGGCATGAAGTAACAATCATAGCAGTTAGAACGATTTTGAGAGCGTGCCACATGAAGGGCATACAGAAACCAAACATTCATGCTGTAGAAATTAGCAGAAGTAGTGGCAATCGTATGTAACCAAAGAAGCTCTTCATGGTTGTCACGTCTTGTGAGGTACAAATTGTGTCAACTGTCAAAGGGGAGCATCGATGCACAATGTAATCACAATAACCATGGCAATTAATGCCAAACCACCAAGGAGACCCCCAGAATAGGTCATCATTGTCATCTTTCCTTCTGCCGAGTTACGCAGTTGCGTGTGTGCTTGTACGTGTGGTCTGCGCGTCGGTTCAGACAGATGATGGATCGTTGCTCGGCTTTTATGACCTTCTGTTCCTCTATAATCTATCAATGCGCAATCAGTTGCTAGCACTGATTGTAGCTAAAAGTGTATGCTAAAAGTGAATCCTCTTTCTTAGAGGTGGTTACTTAGCCTCATTAGGCCGACCTTTACGGTCATCCGTCGTAGAAGGTGAGGGAAGTGGAGGAATCGGGACCATAGGAGACGCTGGGACCTTCTTGCAGTGTGATGCGTGAACCCACGTAGCTCTTTCAGCGACCTTCACTGCAGTATTGGTTACAAGGAGGACTTGGAAAGGCCCCAGCAAGCGCTGATCTCTCCACGTTTTCCACCGGAGGTTCTTAAGCAGCACGAAGTCACCGGTGTTTGATGATATGCAGCGGTCCGTCGGCCGACCTTGGCAGTGCTGAATGAACTTGTTTCCTGACATCAGAGAGCAAGTTAGTCAAAGACGTGCAATACCTGATCATGTTGTCCTCGCAAAGGTGTGTGTCCGTTGGCAAGTCTGGAGGATGCAGTCCAGCATTTGGAGGGCCTGCAAAGAGGATCTCAAAAGGGGACAAATTGTGCCGAAGACGGACGCTCATCCTCATATACATCAACACAATTGGTAGACCCTTAATCTAATTTAATTTTGTGTCTTCAAAAATTGACTTAATTTAGCTTTTAGAATCCCATTTTCTTTTTCTACTGCACCGCCAGACTGGGGATGGTAACTGCAATGTGTTTCGAGGTCAAATTGTAGTCTATCTGAAAGCTGTGTCATCACTTCGTTTCGTGCCATTGTCAAAAGAAAGTTTTTCAGGAATTCCCCATCTGGGAATAATTTCAGTCAATAATGATTTTGCCACCGCAGTCCAGTCCATTTTGAAAACATGTCTACCACAACTAGACAGTATTTCTTGCCTTCACAGGATGTTAATTCTATGAAATCCATCATTACATGTTGGAATGGTCGTGTAGGTGGTGGATGTGCTGCCTGTAGGGTGAGTGGGCGTGTTCTACCAGAATTGAAACGAGCACGTGAGGCAGGATTTACAAAAGTTGGCTGCAAAAGCATAAAACCCTTTTGTAAACCATTGACTTTGCAGTGCAGAAACCATCCCCCCCTTTGAAACATGGTCTAACCCGTGTGTCATTTTAGCATAACAAAAAAAATAGATGCCGAGGGAGACGAGGCTTACCATCAGGGCCCATCCATACGCAGTCATCAAAAGTCGCCCTGCACTGCCGCTACAAAGTGCGCTCAGCGGGAGTAGACAGTTAGTGAAGATCAGCGAGAGTAAGGGATTGGGTGAGTGAGCAGTGGAGAGGGAAGAGGAGAGGTGTACTGATGGAGGAGCTAGGCGCGATGCAGCCTTGGCGGCGGGATCTGCATGTGCATTCCCTTGAGAGACAGGGTGTTGGTGTTTGCTGTACATTTGTAGACCGCAATGGCAAACAGTAGAAGAATGGCATCAAGAAGCACTGCAACCTTGTCGTGGTGAAGAATAGGTTTGCTGTCAGATTTTAAAAATTTGCGGTCATGTCATGGACCACACCAAAGGCATAACGGGAGTCTGTGTAGATTGTAACAGATTTTCCTTCTGCTAAACGGCAAGCCTGTGTGAGTGCTACCAACTCAGCCGCTTGCGACGAATAATAAGAAGGGAGTGGTGACGAAGACACGACTGCGAAGTCGTCAACCACAGCAAAGCCACTGCGGCAGGAACCCGTATCAAGGTCACATGAAGAAGAGCCATCTGCAAAGAAAAACAAATCTGGGTTTTGTAAGGGCGTGTCAGAGAGGTCAACATGAGGTGTACATAAATATTGTAACTCGGAAACGCAGGAATGTGGTTTCCCCTAATCAGGGAGTGGCATGAGAGTGGCGATGTCTGAACGGTCATGCCAGCTCCAAGAGAAGCTAACCGATTTGGAAGGCAGGTCACGGAAGAATAATCTCCGTATTTACGGAGTTCCAGAGGACACATAAAAAGACTTTGACTCGGTGGGCTTGGCTGCTCAAAACTGTAGTCTACCGGAAAGTACGGAGATACATATACAGCACTGCCATCAAGCATTGACGAAAAAACCTGGCCCAGAGGCGACTCCAAGCTCTATTGTCACCAACTTTCTACAATTCAACACCAAAGCCATGATCTTACAAAAGGTATGGGCAAAGAAAAGAAAACGGTAAAGATAGGAAACAAACAAGTCTTCTTCGATCATAATTATGCGAACGGAGTCCTTCAGTAACGAAAAACTTATGCAAGTTTGAAAGATTGAAGATTGAAACAAGAAGGAATTAGATTTCAGACCCCACTCGCCAAAATGAGAATCCACTGGGAGGACGGCGTGAAAACATACAAGGATGCTAAAGAGGGAGCATGAGACCTGAGCGCTAGAGGATACGCGACTGATAAACCGGACGACGAGGGTCAAACACAGGCGACACGAAGAAGCAGGTCTTGGACCATGGTACAGCTGGAAAAGAGTGGTGACGATTGATGGTCGGAAAGACAGAGGAAAGGCAACGCAGCGAATGAAGGACACATTTTAACAATGCAGGAGAAAATAAGACCTGCCTTGCCCAGGATTGAAGGTACATTGGTGGGAAAAAAAAGCGTAACTTGGGTAAACCGTGGAATTGTGATATAGTGAGAATGGGTTGGGTGGAGTGAATACAGGGAGCCACTTGGTGTTCTTGCTCTCGATATACAGTGAGTTTGAATGTAACGTATTAAACCTAATAGCCTAAAGCAGATGCAACCGGCAGACCAAACGATAGTGTTAGGTCTAGGGAGAGGCCTTCAGGTCTTCCTCTCCATGTAGTAGCAGGGGCACTGGGATATGTTGGAAACAACATATCCCAGTTATTTTTCTTGTCAGATTCTGTCTACATAGTTACTTGGTTTATTCTTGTTGGGGAGCACACATGAGCATGAAACAAAAAAGTTAAAAATCGGGAGCAATATCAAAATAGTATCGCTAAATGTAAATGGCTTGAGTATGCCAGCAAAGAGAGCAAAGGTTATGACCAAATTAAAAAAAGAAAAAGCACAAATTGTAATGTTACAAGAGACACATTTATCCCAATTGGAACATGAGAAACTTAGGAAATTTGGCTTCAGGAATCTATTCTATGGCACATACAAAGGAGGTCGTAGAAGAGGACGCCAGCACGCCCGCGACCATAGTGAGGAGAAGCGGCTCAGAGAATGGATGGATGGAACCAGAAAACAATTAAATATTCAGGGATACATGTGACCAAAGATCGATCTGGTCTGTACGAGGCGGATTATGATAATTCAAATGGATCTAGAGAGATGGTCCACTCTAACAATGGCTTTTAGTTCACGGATTGAGGCAATCGGAATGAATATATTGCCTAGGATGTTCCAATCCTTGCCAGTAGAGGTCCCACAAGCAGAGTTTATAAAATGGGATAGGACAATATCAAGATTTATTTGGGGAGGCAAACACCCCAGAGTGAGATATGTAACTTTACAATTGCCAGAAGAGCAAGGAGGTATGGCTCTCCCGAATCTGAAAGAATACTACCACACAGCTCAATTCAGGTGTATAGGTTGTTTGAACACTCCAAAATATTCAGCCATGTGGAAGGGAATGGAAAGAGAATTTGATGGATATCCGATTCAGAGTTTATCCATCCATCAATCCTCCATCCATCCATTGTCTTCCGCTTATCCGACATCAGGTCGCGGGGGCAGTAGTTTCAGCAGGAAAGCCCAGACTTCCCTCTCCACTTCCTCGAGCTCTTCCGAGGGGATCCCGAGGCGTTCCCAGGCAAGCCGAGAGACGTAGTCTCTTCAGCGTATCCTGGGTCGTCCCCGGGGTCTCCTCCCGGTGGGACGTGCCCGGAACACCTCACCAGGGAGGCGTCCGGGAGGCATCCGAAGCAGATACCCGAGCCACCTCATCTGGCTCCTCTCAATGCGGACGAGAAGCGCCTCTACTCTGAGCTCCTCCCGGATGACTGAGCTTTTCACCCTATCTCTAAGGGAGAGGCTGGACACCGTGCGGTGGAAACTCTTTTTGGCTGCTTGTATCTGGGATCTTGTTCGTTCGGTCACGACCCACAGCTCGTGACCAGAGGTGAAGGTAGGAACGTAGATCGACCGGTAAATAGAGAGCTTCGCCTTAGTTCTTCACCACAACGGACCGATACAAAGTCCGCATCACTGCAGACCCTGCACCGATCTGCCTGTCGATCTCGCGTTCCATTCTTCCCTCACTCGTGAACAAGACCCCAAGATATTTGAACTCCTCCACCTGGGGAAAGATCTCAACCCCGACCTGGAGAGGGCTTTTAACATGGGATTTTTAACGTTAACCTTTTCTGACTAAGGAGAAAACCCACGCAGGCACGGGGAGAACATGCAAACTTCACACAGGCGGTAAACCCCGGTCCTCAGAACTGTGAGGCAGACGCTCTAAACAGTCGGCCACCGTTGATGATATAATTCAATTAAAATGGGTGGCATTTGATAAAAACTTCAAACCAAACGACCATGATAAGGGCTTTAAGTGGTGGACAAATAAGGGAATAACAGCATGGTGAAAAATGGGGAATTTAAAGGTTTCGAAGGTTTGAAAAATGAGTACGAGCTAGAGAATTATGACCTTTATAGATCTTTACAAGCAATAGATTATTGCGGAAGGCTCATCAATCAACCACAAGTTCACAAACATGGAGGGAATTTTTGTGGAAAAATGTAATATGATTCTTTGTTACACCCAAAATTAAAAATAAAATACTCAAGAACCAATTTTGTATGTTGGAGAGATTGTGGCGAAGTGAATGCAGATCATGCGCACGTCTTTTGGAAATGCCTTAAAATAACACTTTTTGGGAAAGGAATACACATCACAATCCAAAAGATATTGCGGTATAATTTCCCCTTCAACTGCAAAACCCAAAACATGAATGACTTCAGTGAAGGACGGATACATGCCAGTTGATAAATATTTGGTGAATATTCTATTCGTGGCAAGTAAAAACTAGAAAACGGTGTAATGTGGACCCACCTAACCAGGATCAATGGATGGCAATTGTGGAGGAAATTTGTGTGATGGAGATGATGGACTTTTCGTATGAAACTGCAGGGAACTCAAGGAGATCAGAAATGGGAAAAATTGACTACATACAAGAATTTAAATAGTGAGTGACACGAGAAAAAGAGATATGCCTGGAAATGGGACTTCTCTTATTGTTATGTTTTATTGTTATTATTACGTGTGTTTTTTTCTTTTGTTAATTGTAACTTTTGTCCTGTTCCTGTAGCCTGTTTAGGCAATGTTGGTGTGTTAAGGAAGGAGGGAAAATTAAATGTAAAAAAAAAAAAAAAAAAATCGAATGACAACCAGCTCATGTACTGGCATTGTCTCGGGAATTTGACAATTTTGAAGAAGAATACAGAAGAAATTTGAAGAAGAAAATTATATTTCGAAAAATCTTATATCTAGAAAATCTTCCCATCCCTTCCTTACAAATATATCAAACTCTGGATCTTACAGTAAAGAAGTATTAAAGCACCAGGTTGGAGAACATATCATGTTTGATTCAACTTTGAGGCAGAGAGAGATTGGAGCATGATCGCTAATTATTATTGGATGCATTTTGGAAGTACTGTTTTGAGCAAATGAGTTATTTGTGACAAAGTAGTCAATTCTCGAGAAGGAGCAGTGAACTGAAGAAAATATGTAAATGTATTCCATTTTTATTTTTAAAAAGAAATTATTCTCCATATGTCGGGGAGTCCGAAATCGTGCATATATTCATTGAATATCGTTTTGAATTTTTTTTATTTGAGCGGTCTATGGTTGGATCAAGTACTATATTAAAGTCACCACCTATAATAATTGTTGAATTAGCTGACAAATTGGTCAGATGTGAAGAAAGTGTGTGACTAAAAGTTGGATCATCAATATTAGGGGCGTATGCACTAACTAATGTGTGTCATTTGTTAAATATAGTTGAATGAACAATTATGTATCGGCCCTCTGGGTCAATTATTTTGCTATTTAGTGTAAAAAGTAGTCTACTATAAATTAGTATTGCGACTCCTTGTTGTCTGCCGTTATGGTGAGCTGAAAAGAACTAACTGAAATTTAAGTCAGGTCATTTTCTTCTGATTTTGACAAATGGGTTTCTTGTGTGAAGAAAAAAATCAGTTTTTAATTTCGTGATGTAATCCATCCATCCGTTTTCTGAGCCGCTTATCCACACAAGGGTCGGAGGAGTCCCGCGACCCTAACCAGGATAAGCGGTGTTGAAAATGGATGGATATTAATGATAAGTGTACAATTGTGATCAGTCTAACGTGGGACAATCTGTGTGAGTCTATCATCGATACGTGTGTGCGAAAGGTAGATAACTCTCAGAAATATTATGTCTAATGGGAACTTTCTTCCTGTGTTGCTGGTAAAATGAAGTTGTGTTAGGAGGTATTATGTATTGAGGTATTGAACATGTTGTATTTGAGTTCAGCATAGAAAAAACATGGGAATGGAAGACAAGGGAATATATCACGAGTTAAACATACAAGCACAGGTAACATGCGGATACATTTGCGTAGGTGGGGGCAGTGAGCATTCGGTAAGTGGGGGTGTCACGTACGTGGTTAGGGCGGGGGCGAGTAACGCAAGGCAAGAACATGGTGGACTCAATTGCAGGGAAGTAGGGAGGCAAGGCAGGAGTGCGGGAGTCTCAAAATAATATTTAATCTTCAAAAAGGGAAAACTGAAAAAAGTCCCACAACAGATACCAATCAAATCAGAGTCCACCCCTCAGGTCAGTCTGGTGGCCATCCAGGCCACCCGAGGTGAGGTGCTTGGCTGAGCGGTTCAGGAGGTCGCCCAGGACGCCAAGCACCAGGGTCTTTACAGGGCCATTCAGGCGGACGGCCACGGTGCCGAAGCCAATGGTAATGCAGGGGCCAGGCAATAGGGTTGGGCGGCGGCCGCTGGACGAATGCGGAGCGGGGTCGGGTCACATGCTGTGTCCTGCTCGTCAGGATGCTGTAAATCCACTGGCAGATGGCAGGCGAGACGCTGAGCTGGAGAAGCTTGGTGGTGAGGAGTTCGGGGATGATGGTGTTGAATGCAGATACCTACCTACATAAATAGCTTCACCCCTCCACTGTGGAGGTTGGCAAACCATTTTGTCCGGCAATTTCAAGAAACATGCATCAAAACTAATCGGAGAAGCTTCATCATGCAACAAGATAGATTTTAATGACCCAAAACACACTGCCAACACAACAAAGAACTTAATCAGGGGGGGAAAATGGAAGGTCTTAGACTGGCCAAGTTTTTTTGTTACGCTTGACAATTTTGCAATACTCAGAGTATTGGTGACAGAGTTAGCATTTTAGAAATACAAATCGGCCTGGTATAAAATGCAAAGGGAATACCACCTCCTAATGAGAAATGTGTGAAGAGTGAATACACCTTTTGATCTGAAACCGGAAATGTCTTCAGTTTACAACAAAAACAAAGGAATTGACATTACGGTTTCAATACTTTTGGACGGGACTCTCTCTTGCTCTCTCTCTCTCTCTCTCTCTCACGTAATAAAATTCTGAGAATAATTTTGGTTAATTGTGCTACTACCACTTGCTTCAATTCTTACTTAAACATGTCTACCATATATAGACAGTATTTTGTAAGCGCATTGATCGTTATTTCATTATATACATTATCAGTATAGCGTCAATATGGTCAGACCCATTATCAGCATTAGACTAATATAACATTTGTATGCTATCATTATCTTTGAGACTGATAATCAAAATATTACTCAATGTAAATACATAAAAAATGCTCTAGACACATTACGAAAATGTGGGTGGAACAAAATCTCCAGCTAGGTACTTTTCCTTTACCCCAAAAACCTGTCTGTCAACAAGAGGTCATGTAAATAACAAGTGAAGGGTTTTGAGTAGTCCGGCAATCGAAGGACTTTCTTCCGTTGGATAAAATCTGCCTCAGCATTTTTTGTCCAGGTTAGTTAAGCATAACTCCTGATCCAGGACCTGCGACAATTTGTCGTGCCCAAACGTAAAATCTGTACCATGATTAGTTTTTTTTTTCATCTGAAGGTTGGGGGGTTTGAAATTTAGAAATTTTGTTTTTCAAACGACAGTTAAAATGTCTTTGCTGACTGTGTGCCCGTATCAGCTAAGAATTTCAGTAAGGCCCCTGTTCTCCTTTTTCAACCTATAGTCTACAAGTCTTGTCATTTGTATAATTTGTAATATGTATACCGCATGTGGACAGACACTATATCATACCATGTTGACGTAATGACAAATGTGCACAAATGTGCAATTTTGATAAAGTGACCCATCATCCCACCCATGCTCACTTTAGCAAAATACAAAAAAACCAAAACATTCTCGACAACTAAAAAGTGGTTAGGAATTTTCCCCAAGGGGTATCGACTCCAATATTGGACAAGTATCGTCAACAGCGTCCGTGCGAAGTGGAGGCTGGCAGTGTTGGCGGATGGGCAGTTTAGGTTCAATTGAATCGGCGATAGTTCCTGATTAACCTGATATTTGCTTATAGCCCAAACCGTGGGATTTGACTTGGGACTTGGGAAATGTCAAGGAAGCGGAAAAGAACATTGCACATAAAGTTCAATTCGTAATAAAGACGTGATGCAAAGCACGTGTGCGTGTTGTGAAAAATCTGTTCTTTGACAAAGTTAAACAGAAAAGGTGCCCAATTAGCTGTGCGGCGACAGATAACCAAAGGCTTGCATTCTTCTAATCGCGCTGAAGTTTGCTCCGTCAAGAGAAATGTGCACATAAGACACACAGCTCCGCATATACACACAGACAACGCAACGTTAAAAAAAATAACAACAACAACAACACAGCTGCGCAAAGTCATGACTGCAGATTGCAGCATATAACATCCATCCATCCATTTTCTGAGCCGCTTCTCCTCACTCGGGTCGCGGGCGTGCTGGAGCCTATCCCAGCTGTCATCGGGCAGGAGGCGGGGTACACCCTGAACTGGTTGCCAGCCAATCGCAGGGCACATACAAACAAACAACCATTTGCACTCACAGTCACACCTACGGGCAATTTAGAGTCTCCAATTCATGCATGTTTTTTTTTTTGGGATGTGGGAGGAAACCGGAGTGCCCGGAGAAAACCCACGCAGGCACGGGGAGAACATGTAAACTCCACACAGGTGGGGCCGGGGATTGAACCCGGGTCCTCAGAACTGTGAGGCTGAGGCTCTAACCAGTCGCCACCGTGCCGCCCAGCATATAACAATCCTTATAAAACATTTGTTAACATTTTGCTTTTCACATTTGTGTTAATTTATTCATAGAAGTGGAATTAACCATGAGTTTAACCAGAATTTGGATTTATCTAGAACCAAAAAGTAATAAACCTATTTAAAATGTTCAATCATCAATTCAAAATATGCATTCTTAATTCTTTTTCCCAGACCACACATCCACGAGTGAATAGTTTCTCGAAACCTTGAAAAATTACAAATCGTCTTACATTTCAGGTGATTCCTCGATCACCTTTTCTTAGGCCCCAAGCCAAGTTACACCATCCCCGATCTAGTGTAGATATGTTCGAGCAGTTCCAAACTGTGACACCTTAGGTCCCAGATCGAACATCTACAACATCTAACGTGGGGAATAGATCCTCAGACAATTACAAGTCACAAAATGCTTCTACATTTCTTACTAAAACAAAAACAAAAGAACAAACAACAGCGGTGAGAGATCGAAATATAATGCTAATTCTGTCGATTTGGACTGGTGTTGGAGAGGGGGAGGACATCTTTCTAATTCAAAGAGGTCTATCAATTATACTTCATAGTTGCATACATGAACTCCATAAGCGTGTATATGAATGTCTGGTGGTGACTGTAAATTAAATAACTAGCCTAAGCGGAGCAGTGTTATCCGTGCCAAGCGCGTCTTCATTGCAGAAAAATAAAAAGAAACAGCAGTGTTGTATATCAGTAGTTCAGCGCTGTTCTGTCTTTGGGGCTACCAGGGGTCAGCCAGAGGTCAGACGAACTGAGTCCCACATCATCGATCACCACCATGAGTGTCCAAAAGCCCCCCCCCCCCCCCCCCTCCTTCGGACAGTCTCTGATCCAATGTCTATCCAATGGCCCTTCTTTCCACAATGAAAGCATCTTCTGCACCGTCCGCGTCCCCTCCCATGTTCAGCTCCCAGCCTCGACCTCCTCAAATCTGGTTCAGCGGTGCTTCCCTATCGCCGCATGGCCTGGCGGTGTGGGAGGGAGTCGGCTGCTCTTGTTGTGACAATGCAGCAGGCTGTGCGAGAAGAGGGGGAAATGCTGCGTGTGGAGGGGCGTGCTGTGGGCCGCGGGAGGTGGTTGTGTTGGTCTTCTTAGAGATTGGACTCTTCTTGATCTTTGTCATAAGGTGAGGCCGCCGTGGAACCCAGCTCGCGACCACAATCTGACATTCACCCCTTGGCCAAGTCGGACAGATTAGACCACAGGCGATACACAGCTATCAGAAACTTTGCCGACACATCGTTTTGTCCGAAAGCGTCTGTCCGTGTTCACATCTAAATCTAACAGTCAACCACATTCCCAGACATTTGACAGTTTTATCTCAAAGTTCCAAATCCTTGACTAATTCTTTGTTCTTTCTCAACCAACTTCATTTTTTTTTTTTTTTTAGTTGTGCACAGGCTCCCTGTTGCTGGGAAACCACATTCATTTATCCACATCTCCACGCATTCCACAGACTTCTCTCCATATTCGACTCTCATACGAGACATAACAGGCGATGTGTACACTGGTAATTTGGCCGTACTGTTTTTTTGCTTTTCCCACTTTCCATTTTCCAATAACCGTTAGAAGCGCTTCACTTTTCTACAATATTCGAACGTCTTCGAAATTGTTGGGGACCCGAATCCCTGATTATTGGACTCAAACCTGGGGAGCCAAACCCCTGACTATCGGACTTGAACCTGACACTGACCTGAACCTCTAACCGAACTCCAACCCGGGAACTGTAAACCAGTCTTTCACCGGACTCGAACCTGAGGACATTAATCCAGGACCTTAACCTAGACTTTAACCCGAACATAAGGACTCTGACCCTACCAATGGAATGTGGGGAGAGCAATTACTAATACCACTTATTACAAAGGCAAGATTGTTTCAAATACAGTACACCTCAAGTGTCAAACTCAAGGCCCAGGGCCCAGGTGCGGCCCGCCACATCATTTTCTTGGTACATTTGCCCATTCATTCTTCCTTCAATAACGTTGAAAGTTTACCAGTACCATTTGCTGAAAAGCAGCCCCACACCATCATGTTCCCACCTCCGAACTTCACCTATGGTAGGGTGTTTTTAGGGTGATGTGCACTGCCATTTCTCCTCCAAACGTGGTGTGTATTATGGCATCCAAAATGTTCAATTTTGCTCTCATCCGACCAAACTATATTCTCACAGTATTTAACTGGCTTGTCCAACTGTTGTTCAGCAAACTTTAAATGAGCTTTGACATGCTTTTTTTCAGCAATGGGGTCTTGCATGATGACCGTGCATACAAGCCACGGCGGCGGAGTGCATTACTCACTGTTTTCCTTGTGACGTGTCTTGACTCAAACCTTGGCAATGAGACCTTTTTGTAGGCAATTGAGGTGAATTTCCGCGTCTGAGAAAGCGTTCACGTCGAGTGGTAGCAAAGAATACTCAGAGACACAGGCCGTTGGGCTAAATCAGGTTTATTGAACAAGCCTTTGTGTCTGAACAGCTGTTTTCATGGACAGATTCACTCTGAGCCCAGCCCCGAAAATCTCAGTCACAATTTTACAAAGTCTCGCATCTGTGGGCTTACTAGTAAGTACCGCCCATATGCCTGATAGGTTGTCTAAGATTTGAATTGTACAGCTACTTCCTCTTACCTATATTTGGTGTCAATGTATGTCCACCAGGTGGCCATTGAATCAACTGAACCCCAAAGGAATGAATGAGTCTGGATTTGACCCACCAAATGGCAATCGTAATCTGTGAAATTACACAAGCAGTGTCCGTTTAGAGCTCGTCTCTTAGTTTACCCAGAGGACGTATTGCCCTGTAAACTGCAGGAGAGATCTCTTGGTTAGGCATTTGGTCTCAGGAATGCAATTGCCCTCTTTGACGTAGATAGTTGGAGAAATAGCTGCAGCACTCACTCTTTTGCAGACATACTACTATACTGTGAAAATGTCTCTCTTCAGATGCTTATTAAAAATACACTACATAACCCTCCTTAATGAGCTCTTTATGAGTTCATTACAAAACATTGATGCGATAAGTGACACTAGGCAATAAACCTTCAAAAGCCCAAAGAAAATTTGTAACATATTATCTACAATTTGGAAAATGTCTAATTGGTCAAAGAAATCCTACAATGCTCCAGGACATCTACTTAAGGTTAACTGTTAACTAGGAAAAGCATTTATCCTATTAAGGTTGCGAATTGCTCCCTGCGTCCCCTTGTCACGGGGGTGACAAGGGGACTATGCATGAACAATGACACAAAGCCAAACTAAATCACCTTTTATCCATTTGTACATGCATCCTGGTGAGAGCCCCAAGGTTTCGCGGCTCTCTGTTCTCCTTTTCCGACTGAGGACCATGGTCTCAAATTTGGAGGTGCTGATTCTCATCCCAGCCGCTTCACACTCGGCTGCGAGCTGCTCCAGTGAGAGTTGGAGGTCACGGCTTGATGAAGCCAACAGAACCACATCATCTGCAAATAGCAGCGATGCAATGCTGAGGCCACCAAACCGGACCCCCTCTACGCCTCGGCTGCGCCGAGAAATTCTGTCCATAAAAGAATCGGTGACAAAGGGTAGCCTTGGCGGAGTCCAACCCACACCGGAAAAGAGTCCGACTTACTGTCGGATATGCGGACCAAACTCTGACTCCGGTCGTACAGGGACCGAAAAGTCCTTATCAGGGGGTTGGGTACCCCATACTCCCGAAGCCCCCAAGGGACACGGTCGAACGCCTTCTCGAAGTCCACAAAACACATGTAGACTGGTTGGGCGAACTCCCATGCACCCTCGAGGACCCTGCCAAGGGTGTAGAGCAGGTCCACTGTTCCACGGCCAGGACGAAAACCACACTGCTCCTCCTGAATCTGAGATTCAACTTCCTGACGGACTCTCCTCTCCAGCACCCCTGAATAGACCTTACCAGGGAGGCTGAGGAGTGTGATCCCCCTGTAGTTGGAACACACCCTCCGGTCCCCATTCTTAAAAAGGGGGACCACCAACCCAGTCTGCCAATCCAGAGGCACTGTCCCCTATGTCCATGTGGTGTTGCAGAGGCATGTCAACCAGAACAGCCCTACAACATCCAGAGCCTTGATGTGGCCACCAGGCGCTTGCCTCCTGGCTCCAGAGGAGGGCCCCGGTGACCCGCGTCCGGGCAAGGGAAACCTGAATCCATTTATTGTACTCGTCATAGGGGGTTTTTGGAGCCGTGCTTTGTCTTTGTCCTTTACACCAAGCAATTCTCAGTTTACACACACTTTTAGCCACATTCATTCCAACAGTTGAAAACACTTAGCCAACTAGCTGCTAATGCCGTCTCTCCGCGCACACTCATGAAATCCCGCACATACACAACACGTGATTCACTCATAAAACGTTAAAATACACTCGTCCACGTATTATTCTCCACCTCACGCTCATACCGTACAATCCATACCTCATTCAGACAGTTAACTTTCACGGCAATCATTCAACCTCCGTGTACAGCCCGAAGCGGACTGGAATCGCCCCGACTCACATCGGGCTCCTTCGACCGGGCTGTAAAGGCGCCATAACACATCCACGATTACACAAAACGTCAACAGCCTTTTCTGACGAAAACATCTCCGTCACTGTTTCCAGGCTGCTTACCCGCGCACGCGGAGCCTCGTTTGACCAGCTCTGTTAACCCAGAAGGAGAAAGCCGCGACGCAACCCCAGCGTTGCCACAGCCGCCCGGCACACACGTTAATATATCTCCAACCCCAATTCCAATGAAGTTGGGACGTTGTGTTAAACATAAATAAAAACAGAATACAATGATTTGAAAATCATGTTCAACCTATATTTAATTGAATACACTACAAAGACAAGATATCTAATGTTCAAACTGATAAACTTTGTTTTTGGCAAATAATCATGAACTTAGAATTTTATGGCTGCAACACGTCCCTAAAAAGCTGGGACAGGGTCATGTTTACCACTGTGTTACATCACCTTTTCTTTTAACAACATTCAATAAACTTTTGGAATGTGGTGGAATGTGCCACACATTTTCAATGGGAGACAGGTCTTGACTGCAGGCAAGCCAGTCTAGTACTCTTTTACTACGAAGCCAGGCTGTTGTAACACGTGCAGAATGTGGTTTGGCATTGTGTTCCTGAAATAAGCAAAATGAAAAAGACATTGCTTGGATGGCAGCATATGTTTCTCCAAAACCTGTATGTACCTTTCAGCATTAATGGTGCGTTCACAGACTTACATTAACTTACATAAGTTACCCATGCCATTGGCACTAACACAGCCCCATACCATCACAGATGCTGGCTTTTGAACTTTGCTTCCATAACAGTCCGGGCGGTTGGTTCACTAAGGTTGCAAGAGTACAGTTACTTCCACTTCCCTATATTTGGTGTCACTTTTTTGTCCACCAGGTGGCCCTCTTATCATTGAATCAACCGAACCTCAAAGGAATGAATGAGTCTGGATTTGACCCACCAAATGGGGATCGTAATCTTTGACATTACACAAGGTTTGACAGTCTTGGGCGCTTGCCCTGTCAATCAGTAGCTGGTGTTTGGCTCCCCTGGGGCCTCATGTACAAAAGGTGCGTATGCACAAAAACGTGGCCTCCGTTCTTTTTCACAGTAAAGTTCAGATGTATCAAGAGTGGCATGACCATGGAAATGTGCGGTCCATCACGGCAACTGCATGGCTGGCGTACGCACGCTTCTGCAGCTTTTGGTGCTTTGGCGACACTTAGAGGTGATGCTGGGAAACTGTTCTCATAAATCTGCACACCAGACACACACGAATAATTAGCACTGATGAACAATTCATGCCCGGCAACATTTGATTTCAAGGAGTCAGAATTAATTTGTTAACCAGTGTATTTAATGAACCACTGATATTTGTGAGGACACCTATTAATTGATCGAGGCGATCATTTATGCCGCCTATTGCCGTCACAATTGCTTCGTGACTCCAGCACATGCATTGAAAAAAAGAGTCCTTTGAATTTACTTCCAACCAGTTCAGGGTGTACCCCGCCTCCTGCCCGATGATAGCTGGGATAGGCTCCAGTACTCCCGTGACCCTTTTTTATTGTTTTTTGGCATTGAAGGTGGTTATTGCAGTGTCTTTGTATTCTGAGCCACTGTGTACCATATGCACATGAAAGCACATCGATATGCTCTCAATGGAGGTGCAGAAAAAAAGACACCAGTCGTCTCTGTGTGATGTTATTCTTCCTGAGTATTCTCAGCAAGTACAGTCTCTGCTGGGCCTTTTTCAGCCGCTCAGAGGTGTTCAGGGTCCAGGATCGGCTCTCCTCTACAGTATGTGGACTCCCAGGAAGCAGAAGTCTGCCACCCTCTCCACACAGTCCCCGCTGGTGGGTGTCTAGGTCTTCTTTCTCCTGTGGTCTATGAGGAGTTCTTTGGTCTTAGATGTGTTAGGGAGCAGGTTGTTGGCCCTGCACCATGTGGACAGCCGCTCCACCTCATCTCTGTAGGCAAATGCTTCTTAGTGTCTTAGTGCCTTTTCACGGTTCTTTTACAAACAGTCCTTCTGTGTCTTTACCTTTAATGCCCCTGGAAAGAGCCTCATTATGTTGTTGCAATATGCCCGGGGTCTTTGTGTGCTGAAGTGCCAGGATGAGGGAGCCATTTTGCATTCACACAATATCAGGCAGCAAAATTAATTGTGCTATTTCTGAGATATGAAAATTATGAATTTGTGAAAGTGTCCGAACTATTGAATGTATTTACCATTACTAGGATTCTATAAAGACAAGTGTAATGGGTTGAATGAGTACTTAGAATCATTTGTGCACTTTTAGCCGCAGTTTGCAGGGCAACAATACATTTTTCAACTCACACAATTTTTATGAAGGTGTTTTTTGTCTTTACCGATATGCTCGTTTGTCTTTACTGTTAAAAAAAGAAGTGTATTTTATAGTGTATTTCCGCCCGGAAATTGTTCTTCAAACGTCGACTAAACAATAGGTGTGATATAATGCTGCCACCTTGAATAGTGTCAAAGGCCTGGTACACACAGGCTGTTTTTGTGCCGATTTTGCCCCTTCCCTCCCAAGCATCTCAAATGCCAGACAATCTGAAATCTTATTAGATTATCCTGTGAAATTGTCTTTAGGTGTGATGTGTATGCGGAGTGGATTCGTCCCAATTTTAGGGTCTGAAACAGGTCAGCGCCTGTTGAACGGGTTCGATATTTACGACTAAAACTAAACCCCAAGTCTTGACACCGTGAATTGTGACGTGAAACAGAATGGAACCAAACAAAGAAGCACTGAAGACTTGACGAACACGGAAACAACCGTAAATGAAAACAAAAATGTCTTATCCGATGTTGTTTTGTGTCTAAAAATGGGGTCCTCTGACGCCAAGACGTATTTTTTGGAGAACAAGGCCACTTCAGAATGCTCCCGGCGACAGCAACACTTGAGAAACATAGGCGCATATCCAGAAATGTTTCTTCTTCTTCAGGTTTGTGAGATCCCGTGTGAGCATGCGAGCCAGTTTGGCAGTACAGCAGAATCTTTGTGTGTTGTCTGCTCTGTTGAGATTCTTGGAGCACACCAAACGCATGATGACTAAAACTGTTGAATGCCTAATTTTTTTTTATCTTTATGTCTGGGGACTGTCGCAGATTAAAAAAAAAAAAAAAAAAATACATCTTTTAAGAGTGGAAAAATATTTGTGTGTACTAGGCCCAACATATGTATACTTCATGAGCAATCTGTCTCGAATAAATCTGTCACTCCATGACACTAACATAAATTTTTTATTTTATAATGTAAACTTTTCTTTTTTTTTGAGAAAACAATACTTTGAACATCGATTATATGATGTAATTTAAAGGACTATTCAAATTGCATCAGGCATACTGCAAAAAAAATAAAAATAATAATTAAGGCATGGTGGACGACTGGTTAGAGCGTCAGCCTCACAGTTCTCCCAAAAACATGCACGATAGGTTCATTGAAGACTCTAAATTGCCCGTAGGTGTGAATGTGAATGGTTGGTTGTTTATATGTCCCCTGCGATTGGCTGGCAACCAGTTCAGGGTGTACCCCGCCTCCTGCCCGCGACCCTTGTGAGGATAAGCGGCTCAGAAAATGGATGGATGGATGGATAATTAAGGTGAGGAATTTAATAGGGATGAAACAATATCTATATCTCACGGTTCGGTTTTGTAACAGTATTAAGCTCATGCTACGATATTTATTGCGATATTGTGGGAACGCTCATGGTATTGCAATAAGACTCATGGTTTTGCAGAAATAGTCACAGTACAGGTGCGTCAAAGAAGCAAAAGCAGGAGAACTGGGGGGGAAAAAACTCTTTTCGTTGCTGGCAGAGTCCTTCTCAAGGACTTTAGTAGTTTCTGTGTGTTTTTCCACAGGTTTTTGTGAAAAAGACAGCTTTTAATCATATATTACCATGCACTTCTATCCAATGTTTACGTTCGTATCCTGTACCTCAAAAACAGTATTATTGCTGCAGTAGTAATCATGCTATGTTCACAATAACAAAACTGTCCATTGAGAAATTGTCTGTTCACTAATTGAAAGCAAAGCAAATTTATATCGTGCATTTCATATACAAGGTAACTAACTCAATGTGCTTTACATGATTAAAAGCATTTAAAAATAAAGAATAAAAACAGCTAATAAACATTTAAAACAAAGAGGGGAAAAAAGTACAATTAAAACAGCCTACAGTGCAAGAAATATCATTTAAAAGTAGAAATGCTCTAAAAAGCATGAGAAAAAGGATGAGTTTTGAACCTGGACTGAAAAACATTCACACTTGGGGCTGACAGTTACTTCTGTTGTCAACTTACTCCATTTGTGTGCAGCATAATAGCTAAATGCTGCTTCACCACGTTTGCTTTGGACTCTGTGCTCCACTATTTGACCTGAGTCTGTTGATCTTAGAGCCCTTCTGGGTTTATAGTCCATTAGCATGTATTACATGTATTCAGGACTTAAACCATTTAGTCATGTATAGTAGCAGAACCAGTGTCAAAACTTTAAAATTGGAGTAATATGCTCTGACCTCTTTGTTCCGGTCAGAACCTGAGCTGCAGCATTCTGAATGAGCTGCAGCTGTTTAATGCTCTTTTGGGGAGTCCAGTCAGAAGACCATTACAATAGTCAAGTCTACTTGAGATAAAAGGATGGATGAGCTTCTCCTGGTTTGCTTGGTACATGCAAGCCTTCACTCTGGATATATTCTTCAGATGGTAGAAGGCACTTTTAGTAATTGATTTGATATGACTGTTGAAAGTCAGGTTGGAATCTATCAGTACACCAAGGTTTCGGACTTGGTCTTTGGTTTTTCAGATATTTACTAACAGCAATCCTCTCTATTACCGAAAACAATTATCTCAGTTTTGTTGTGGTTTAATTGAAGAAATTTTGGCTCATCCAGTTATCTGTTTTAGACAGTGACACAACACCTCAATTGAACTGTAGTCATCTGGAGACACTGCTAGATATAACTGTGTGTCATCTGCATAGCTATGATAGTCAAAATTAAAGTTCTGAAGAATTTGACCCATGGGTAGCATATACAGGATGAACAGGAGGGGTCCAAGAACTGACCCTTGAGGGACCCCAGAGGTCATTGCCATTTGATGAGATTGAACACTTCCAATGGTTACAAAATAACTCCTTTCCTCCAGATAGGACCTGAACCATTTAAGGACTGTTCCATTTAGTCCTATTCAAGTTTCCAACCTGTTCAAAAGTATTTACAGTTAACAGTGTTACGTGTCATATTTTTTTTAATTTATAACATTTGAAATTTTATACTGCCTACTAACAGTGATTTCTTTGTTTGAGTCCAAAAATTCAGCCATAAACGTAGGAACACTCTTTAAGGCATGGGAATCCTTAGTTTCTCTTCTTCCGCTTAGTGATATTGTAGGATTTATTTTTCAGAGCAGCCTGTGTAACATGTTTTAATTTGAAATGTGGACATTTTATTTGAAATGGGGGAAGTATGTCAGATTTATTTTTGCAGTGATATATCCACTAACAATTGTGTGTGTTCACTGTGATGGGTAAAATGCAGAGAACAAATTTCGTTTGCTTGCATGCATGTTCATGCCAATAAAGGTGGTGATTATTCTTCTTCTTTCTCTCTATGGCGTGGACCTATTTTATAAATTTTTTGCGACTACTGTAACGGAATGGTGGAGGGATATGTTATAACAGGGATTCGGAATTGTTAATATCTCTCCGTGTGATATTCTTTCACGCGCGACTTTCAACTTCAGATAAACACCACACCACTAACGAGTGCTCCTAGTATAATGCGCTTAAATAATTCGGTGGATCATCTCTTCGAGGGGGAGTGGTGGCGGCGGCCTGCGGCAGGCCGGCTCGTGGGGCTTCCTGGTGGCTGCAGGCGCTGGCCGAACGCGGCTTCACGAATCGGAGGTCCACTAGCAGCCGATCCCGGTCTGTAGGAGTGTTTGCTAGGACAGAGGCCGGCACGGACAACCAGGCGACTCTTGGCCAATCGATTGCGATGCGGCGCTCAGACCGGCGCAGCAGCCTTTCGGTCACATGGGCCAGTCAGCGAATCAGTGCAGTTTTGTGACGTACCCACATGGTCACATGGGTTATGCATCTAATCGGGCGCATTTATGTTCTTCATGAGGAAGTGCAGCACTGTAGCCTGGCTGTAGCAGCCTGTCTAAGTGGTGTGGCTGCGTATAGCTGAGCCAAAACTAAATTTTGGGCACAATGGCTCATTTTTTTTACCGAGACAAGACTTTTAATTTTGTGATATCATGAATACTGTTACATCCCTATAATTTAATTCATTGTCAACTCGGTGACAGGCCCAGTTTAGTGGTACTGGTACTTAAACATAAAATATTATTCATGCGTTCAAGTTAAGGTTTTAAAGGATACCTTTTGCTTTATCATGAGATTGAGTGATAAGATTTTCAGCAAAATTCTGTGCCTTTCATTCAAATATGTCACCCCATGACAGTCACTGTGTGATGTCAGTTTTATTTTAAGGGTTCTAAAAATGTCTGGTCGAAGAAAATCACCTCTGCTACCAATTATGTCATGCAAAGGGTCCAAATAACTTCATCAAAAATCAAACCTTGGCCACTAAAAATATAGAAAACCTCCTATAACTCCCACAAAATTCCATAAATACCTCCGCTTTGTACACCATATGCTCCGTGTCCGATATTCCTGCATCTACATTAAATGTCATTACTAAAATTAACTCACACATGAAACGCATGAAACATACTGGGCGCTGTAGTCACTGTGAAATCCATGTCTTTCATAAAATTTCATTAAAGGTCAGAGGACAAAGATGTTATGGGGTCAGTTAAAAATCATATTTGCACTCTTTATATGTTATCTAATATTGGACAAAGCGCATCATTTACAGCAAGTGGACAACTGCAGTTTAGTTAAAAATTTGGTTTTTATTTCACGTATTGACCACTCCCCAAACACACCCGAAGCTGGAGGTGGAGTTATTCTATCCACCGCAAAGGCTACTAGAAATGACGTTGCAATTGCCAAACACAGTGCGCAACACTCTATACGCAACACGTTCCAAAAAAGCTGGGACAGATGGCATAAAAGACTGAGAAAGTTGAGGAATGCTCATCAAACACCTGTTTGGAACATCCCACAAGTGAACAGGCTCATTGGGAACAGGTGGGTGCCATGATTGGGTATAAAAGGAGCGTCCCTGAATTGCTCAGTCATTCACAAGCAAAGATGGGGCGAGGTTCACCTCTTTGTGAACAAGTGCGTGAGAAAACAGTGAACAGTTTAAGGACAATGTTCCTCAAAGTACAATTGCAAGGAATTTTGGGATTTCATCTTCTACGGTCCATAAGATCATCAAAAGGTTCAGATAAACTGGAGAAAACATTGCATGTAAGCGCCAAGGCCGAAAACCAACATTGAATGGCCGTGACCTTCGATCCCTCAGGCGGCACTGCATCAAAAACCGACATCAATGTGTAAAGGATATACATACCCTCAGGAACACTTCAGAAAACCAATGTCAGTAAATACAGTTCGGCGCTACATCCGTAAGTGCAACTTGAAACTCTTACTATGCAAAGCAAAACCCATTTATCAATCGCACCCAGAAACGCCACCGGCTGCTTGGGCCCCAGCTCATCTAAGATGGACTGATGCAAAGTGGAAAAGTGTTCTGTGGTCCAACGAGCCCACATTTCAAATTGCTTTTGGAAATTGTGGACGTCGTGTCCTACGGGCCAAAGAGGAAAAGAACCATCCGGACTGTTATGAACGCAAAGTTCAAAAGCCAGCATCTGTGATGGTATGGGGCTGTGTTCGTGCCAATGGCATGGGTAACTTACACATCTGTGAAGGCACCATTAATGCTGAAAAGTACATACAGGTTTTGGAGAAACATATGCTGCCATCCAAGCAACATATTTTTCATTGACGCCCCTGCTTATTTCAACAAGACAATGTTGAAGTAAGCAGGGGCGTTTTTTCCTACTGCCCAGTGAATAATACCCATAATAGAGTCATAGGTATATACAAGGAAATCCTCACCTCTTGTCTGGGACGCTTCGCCGCTGCACCATGGGGGCTGCGAGATTTAGTTTTCTTGCTGGCGTTTGCGGTCCCGATAACCCTAGAAAAAATAGTTGGCACCGCAGCTGGTTTCAGCCTCTGCTTAACTACACGTGTATCCAATGCTTTCTGCTAAGTCTTTCTCAAAACACGCCGGTTTGAAGTGATCAGCACAGAGATTGGAATGCTTGCTAGGCACCCATAGCTGACCACATTTCTTCCTGTCGATTGACTTTCCCACTGGTCACGTATTCCTTTTTCACTCTTGCCACTGCCTGAACCATTTGTACAACCAAATGTCATACAATAAAACATTGTGAAATCGCTAAATCAAACAACAAATTTACAAGGACGGGAACAATAGCACACAACGGCGAATGAACAGGCTGTTTGGCTAGTGATATGTCACAGCGCTGGATAGAGCCGAAGACCGGAAGGCGCTAGATGCAAAAAGCAGAAGGTGCATTATGAATCATATTTATCGATTTAACTGCTGTATATCGCTATATCATCACTTAAAAATTGAAGCTGTGGTTTGTAAAAGGGTTAGAGTTATCAAGAAATTTTTTCACATCTTTGTCCTCTGATCTTTAAATCACGCAGGCTCACACAAGAGTTTGTGACTGGATCAGTGCTAGTCCGGCTCAGCGCCCACCCACAGAGTTTGATGGGAGCGAGAATGAAAGGTAAAATTATTTCAAGAAGCACAAAATTCACAGGGGATAGGGGTGACAAAATTAAATAAATAGTCAAATAATTAAATATTGAAGTAATAAAATAAATTGTGAAATAATTAATTACACATTTATTTTTGGTACTTTCGATCTGCCATAGGAACAGGTCTAGCACATGTTATAATTTCCCAAAAAACACAAACAACAAAAAAAACAAAGAATCATACAAACTCACAACTATACATCAAGAGAGGGGAGTAGTGCAAGCTGAAGTGTGGGAGGACAAGTACTATAAGGACCGCAAACAACTTGAGACTAAGGTGTGGGGGTGATGAGAATCAAGAAAAGTAACGTTATAATATTAAGACAGAATAACAATCTAAAATATGAAAGTTGAGGAAAAGACAGTAGTTGACAGAAAGAGGAGGGGGAAATAATTAGTCTGAGAAGCCTGGCAGGAAAGGGTGCATAAAGTATGTGAAATTAAAAAGTATTAGGAAAGAGGAGAAGTAGATATTTTCAAGAATATGGCTGGGGTACTCCATATCCAGGTCTGCAAATGGGTCTTTCAACTGGTGACTGAGAATTGGAGTAAGCAGACCTGGTTGGATAACTAACTATAGCCTCAATCACTATATGAAGCTGGGTATACTGCGGTATTGCTCTGGGGGTGAAGTGGTGTGTATTGGCCAAAAGCTGATGCCGGGTTTGGGACAGAGAAAGACAACTGAGTTGGATAAGGGCAGGGGGCTGAAGCCAGAGGTCTGAATGCTGGCCCGGGGCCAGTGTAGCTCCCTGCTGGGGCAATAGATGAGCCTGCATATGATAGTACCTGTGATGAAGGAATGACTGGGCCAGAGCTTGTTGCCAAAGGTGTAAATGGTGGGGGAGCATTGGAAGGAGAGATAAGACATTGGAGGTAGGGGAGATCACAGGAACCGTCACCAGATGAAGACAGAGATTGGGAGGCATCAAAGTCGCTGGAGGTCTGGCATTTGGTGTTTCCTTGTTTCTGTTGAGTTGTTGTTGTGGTATGTGGATTCCACTGATCGACAGAAGGGCCTTGGCTGATGCCTGGTGATGACCTTATAGCCTTGGGGTTATCCTCTCTTTTCTGTAGCATGGCCTCCTGGAATTTCTCTATCCGCACACGTCTTTTATGAGCAAGGCAACGAAGAACAAGGAAGCGGTCAAGGAATGAGTCCAATTGTAGACAGCCATCCAGAAATACATCAGCAAGAACCTGTAGACAGAGGTGCACATTGTTGTTTATAACAGAGCTGCAAAAACAAACCTGGTCCAATTCCTCCTACCAGTTATTGTTAATAATTTCCATCTTGCTAATGCCAAACAAATCATACGAATGACTCACTTTGGCCACCCCTAATGGGAAAAACCAAATGCATAGAATACAAAAGGCATCAATCTATCCATCCATTGATATTCTTCTGGGTATCCAGGGTCGGGTCCTGGGTGAGCAGGGTTTCCTCCATGCGGGAGCCACCTTGTCTGGCTCCTCTCTATGCGGAGGAGCAGCAACTCTACTCTGAGCCCCTCTCGAATAACCCAGCTTCTGACCCAATCTCTAAGGGAGAGCCCGGACACCCTGCGGAGGCAACTCATTCCGGCTGCTTGTACCCAAAATATTTTTCTTTTGGTCACGACCCACAACTTGTGGCTATAGATGAGGGTAGGAAAGTAGGTCAACCAGTAAATAGGGAGCTTCACCTTTCGGCTCAGCTTCTTCTTTACCACAACAGACCGATGCAGCATTCACATCACTGCACCATTCCTGTTCCATTCTTCCTTCACTCGTGAACAAGTAAACTTGAACTCCTCCACTTAGGGCAGGATCTCCTCCTCGACCTGGAGAGAACACTCCACCCTTTTCTGACTGAGGACCATGGCCTCAGATTAGGAGGTGCTGATTTTCATCCCAGCCGCTTCACACATGGCAGCAAAATGCTCCAGCGAGTATTGAAAATTGTAGCTTGATGAAGCCAACAGAACCACATCATCTGCAAAAACCATTGACACAATGCTGAGGTCGAAAAACCGAACCCCTTCAACGCTTATGTTGAGCCTAGAATTTCTGTCCATTAAGGGAATAAACCAAATCGGTGACAAAGGGCAGCCTTGGCTGAGTCCAACCCTCACTGGATATTAATCTAAACTACTGCCGGGAATGCTAACCAAACTCTGACACCGGTAGTAAAGGGACATTGATATAAAAAATCTTTGGTGCTAAATATTAGTAGGCTAACTTAAGTTGTGATATATTTGTAACAGATTTGAAATGCTGGAAAAAATGGCCTAAAGCTCATAACTCACAGTTTGTCAAAATTAAACGGGGTGGGGGGGTCTTAGCCTTGGCCCCCAGATGACTAGCTACGGCCCTGTGCTGACCCAGCAACGTCACCAGCCGGCCACACAGCCATACTGTAATTAGCGGCTTGTGCTTAGATGAAGAATGCAGCTGGCTAGCTGCGAGAAGTAATGTCAATTGCAGGACACATTTACCATCGACACTTCATACATACATCTAGATAACATGCTTCAATTCAGCACCAAGCGGGGGCCCGGCCGCTGCAGGCTGCGCAGAGACAAATGCTCACCCTGTCTCTTCCCCGATCAAGCAGCAGCTGGGTGCCGGTTGCTTGAATCCACCACTTTTGATTTAGTTCACATTTGTGAATAAAATCTCATAGAAAGGAGGAGTATAAAACGAAAAAAGAACAGAGCCTGTGTGTGGTTAGGGTCCATTCATAAACATGTTTTTCCCTGAATATTAGTAATTTCCCCCAGTTTTTTTGTATATTGTCTGCTATTAACAGCCATTATTGGAATGATGGAGCTTCAGTCTCAAGCCAGTTGTTTATTATTGCCTTTTACCCAGCCACCAGGAGAATGTTGACAAGGTACTGATCATGCACATCTTCTTCCAAATGTCCCAGGTAGCGGTAGAACCAGGCAACTTTTTGGGATTGCATATCCCAATAAATCACAAAGAGCTGAGTGAAGCTTTCTCCAAAAGGGCTTGCTATTTGTCCACTTTCAAAACGTGGTGTATGATCTGGATCCATGTAAGTACATTGTCTCCAGCACGATTGTTGAGTTAGATTACAAGTAACTTTTTAGTTACTTTCAGCAGCGGCAGTAATATCACTTATCCATAGTACGAAAAGACCATTAGCTTAACCACACACATTACTTTGTAATACAAGCCACACAAGTTACAGAATGACGTCAACATGAACAAATACCTTAAACATTAGTGTGTAGCTTGAAGCCACATTAAATGACCTACAGTGGTGTGAAAGTGTTTGCCCCCTTTCTGATTTCTTTTCTTTTCTTTTGTTTGCATATTTGTCACACTTAAATGTTTCCCATCATCAAACAAATTAAATATTAGCCAAAGACAACACAAGTAAATACAAAATGCAGTTTTAAAATGTTTTTTATTATTAAGGGAGAAAAAAAAATCCAAACCCACATGACCCAGTATGAAAAAGTGATTGCCCCCCTGTAAAAGCAAAGCAAATTTATTTATAAAGCACATTTCATACACAAGGTAATGCAATGTGCTTCACATGATTAAAAACATTTAAAAACAAAAAAACATCTTATAAACATTTAAAAAAAGATACAAATAAAATTAAAACAGCATACAGTGAAATAAATATTTAAAAGTAGAAATGCTCTAAAAAGCATGAGGGGGAAAAAAAGTTTTTAAACTGGACTTAAAACAATTCAAAAAATTTGAATACTGTGAAGAATTCAACATTTCTCATTTTTTTGAGAAAAAAAAAAAGAGAAATTAGGGGCACATTAAATCAATCAAAATATGGTAGTTTCAAAACGATATGTTAATCTTCAATACTTGGTTGGGAATCCCTTTGCTTTAATCACAGCATCGATGCGGCATTGCATTGAGGCAATCAGCCTGTGGCATTGCCTAGGAGTTATGCTAGTCCAGATTTCCTGAATGCTTGCTCTCAGTTCTTCTTTGTTTTTGGGTCTGGTGCCCCTCATTTTCCTCTTGATAATACCCCATAGATTCTCAATGGGGTTTAGATCCGGCAAGTTGGCAACCAGGTTTTGGTGCTTCTGGCGGTATGGCCAGGAGTCTGGTCCTGCTGGAAGATGAAATCTGCAACTCCATACATATCCTCCGCAGAAGGAATCATGAAGTCCTCTAAAACATTCTGGTAGACTGTTGCCGTGACCTTGGATTTAAGAAAGCAAAGTTTACCAACACCTGCACTGGACATTGCACCCCAAATCATGACTGACTGTGGATATTTCACACTGGAGCTCAAGCAGCTTGGGTTCTGTTCTTTACCCGTCTTCCTCCAAACCCTTGGACCCATCCATCCATCCATTTTCTGAGCCGCTTCTCCTCACTAGTGTCGCGGACGTGCTGGAGCCTATCCCAGCTATCATCGGGCAGGAGGCGGGGTACACCCTGAACTGGTTGCCAGCCAATCGCAGGGCACATACAAACAAACAACCATTCACATTCACACCTACGGGCAATTTAGAGTCCCCAATTAATGCATGTTTTGGGGATGTGGGAGGAAACCGGAGTGCCGGGAGAAAACCCATGCTGGCACGGGGAGAACATGCAAACTCCACACAGGCGGGACCGGGGATTGAACTCCACTCCTCAGAACTGTGAGGCTGACGCTCTAACCAGTCGGCCACCGTGCCCGCCACCCTTGGACCTTGATTCCCAAATGAAAAGGCACACTTTACTTTCATCGAAAAAGAGGACCCTTGGACCCCTGGCCAACAGTCTAGTCCTTCTCCTTGGCCCAGTTGAGACAACTCCTATGTTGGCTTAGGCTCAGAAGTGGCTTGACCCGAGGAACCAGACAGTTGTACCCCATCTCCTGGATGCGTCTGAATGTGGTGTTTTCTTTAAGCTGTGACTCTCGCCTCATTCCACTCTTTATGGATGTCTGCTAGATTCTTGAATCTTCTCTGACAATCCACTGAAGCCCATGGTCATCTGTTTTGCTGGTGCATCTTCTCCTGCCACCTTTTGTCCTTCCACTAGACTTTCCGTTGATATGCTTGGACATTGCACTCTATGAACGTTGTGTGGCTTACCCATCCTATGGAGGGTATCGATGCTCTTCTGGCCAGTTGTCAAGTCTGCAGTGTTCCTCATATTGAACCCAACTGAGACTATTGAACCAAACTGAAGCAATTTAATGACACCTGGGGAAACCTGTGCAGGTGCTTTAAATTTAGTAGATGATTAGTGTGTGATATTCAGTTTAAAACATTAATGGCCTGCAAAATTTGGGCTGATTTCTTCACAGTATTCTAATGTTTGAATTCTTGAGTACGTGGGTTTCATGAGCTGGAAGGTCAAATTATGTAAAAATAAACAAATAAATACTTGAAATTGTTTAAATTGTGGGCCCTGAATCTATAATCTATGAAAGTTTAACTTTTTGAATGGAGTTATGGAAATAAATGAACTTTTCCATGATATTAAATTTTTTTTGGAAAGGGTCGACTTCCAAAAGTGCGATTGACCTGTAAATTTAACCAGATCTTGGGGAAAACCCTAAGTAATCCATACATAGAAATTAGAACAAATAAGATCAGAAATTAAGTTGTGTGTAAGAATGTGAAATGACACAGGAAAAAAGTATTGAACACATGAAGGGAGGTGCAAAAAGGCATGGAAAGCCAAGACAACACCTAAAATCTATCAATATCGATCAATAATCAAAGAGCAATCCAGCCCCTTCTCAGTGCAAGTGAATATCAGTTGGTTCAGTCCTAATTGATGCCTACAAAAAGGTCTCATTGCAAAGGTGTGAATCAAGACACATCTCATGATGGGGAAGAGCAAAGAGCTGTCTCAAGACCGTCGCAAAGTAATTGTTGCAAAACATAACAATGGTATTGGCCAATCATACCACCATAAATTTGCTTCGATCAGGTGGTCCTCGCAAGATTTCTGACAGAAGTGTGCTAAGAATAATCAGAAGAAAGAGCCAAGGACCACCTGTGGAGAGCTTCAAAAAGACCTGGAATGAGCAGGTACTGTTGTCACAAGGAAAACGGTGAGTAATGCACTCCATCACCATGGCCTGTATGCACGCTCATCATGCAAGACCCCATTGCTGAAAAGAAAAAAGCAAGTCAAAGCTCGTTTAAAGTTTGCTGAACAACATTTGGACAAGGCAGTTAAATGCTGGGAGACCATAGTCTGGTCTGGTCTGGTCATCTTTGGATGCCATAATGCACACCACGTTGGGAGGAGAAATGGCAGTGCACATTACCCTAAACACACCATATCAACAGTGAAGTTCGGAGGTGGGAACATGATGGTGTGGGGATGCTTTTCAGCAAATGGTACTGGTAAACTTCACATCATTGAAGGAAGGATGAATGGGCAAATCTACCGAGACATTCTTGACAAAAATCTGCTGTCGTTGAGAAAATGATGAAAATGAAACAAGGGTGGACCTTTCATCAGGATAATGATCCAAAACATGCTGCCAAGAAAAAAAAGCTGCTAGAATGGCCCAGCCAATCACCTGACTCGAATTCAATCAGAAATCTACGGAAAGAACTGAAACTCAAGGTACATAAAAGAAGACCACGGAACCTTCAATATTTGAAGAATGCTTGTGTGGAGGAATGGGCCATAGCAATGCATGCGACGAGTTTCTCAATACAGGAGGCGTCTTGAAGTTGTCATTGCAAACAAAGGCTTTTGTACAAAGTATTAAATAAATGCCAGTTGGCATGTTCAATACTTTTTCCCCTGTGTCATTTCACATTATTACACATGACTTAATTTCTGATCTTATTTGTTCTACTTTCTTTGTATGTATGGATTACTGATGAAATAGCACCTTTGGAAATATATTTACTGAGAAAAATGGCGACTTGTTAAATACTTATTTCAGCCGCTGTATTTGTACATGCATATAGTAAAATATTGGCGAGTTGGTGGGAGGCTAAGCTTAGGAGAGCATTATGTTTGTTTGTGTGTGTAGGTGCGTTAGGATTTAATTTACGTTTATTATTTTGTACAATCCCAATTCCAATGAAGTTGGGACATTGTGTTAAACATAAATAAAAACAGAATACAATCATTTGCAAATCATGTTTGACCTATATTTAATTGAATACACGACAAAGACAAGATATTTAACGTTCAAACTGATAAACTTTATTGTTTTGAGCAAATAATCATTAACGTAGAATTTTATGGCTGCAACACCTTCCAAAAAAAGCTAGGACAGGGTCATGTTTACCACTGTGTTACATCACCTTTTCTTTTAACAAAATTCAATCACCGTTTGGGAACTGAGGACACTAATTGTTGAAGCTTTGTAGGTGGAATTCCATCCATCCATCCATTTTCTGAGTCGCTTCTCCTCACTAGGGTCGCGGGCGTGCTGGAGCCTATCCCAGCTATCATCGGGCAGGAGGCGGGGTACACCCTGAACTGGTTGCCAGCCAATCGCACGGCACATACAAACATTCAACCATTCGCACTCACATTCACACCTACGGGCAATTTAGAGTTGTCGATTAACCTACCATGCATGTTTTGGGGATGTGGGAGGAAACCGGAGTGCCCGGAGAAAACTCACGCAGGCACGGGGAGAACATGCAAACTCCACACAGGCCGGGCCGGGGATTGAACCCTGCACCTCAGAACTGTGAGGCAGACGCTCTAACCAGTCGTCGACCGTGCCGTGTAGGTGGAATTATTTCCCATTTTTGCTTGATGTACAGCTTCAGCTGTTCAACAGTCCGGGGTCTCTGTTGTTGTGCTTCATAATGCGCCACACATTTTCAATGGGAGACAGGTCTGGACTGCAGGCAGGCCAGTCGAGTACCCGCACTCTTTTACTACCAACCCACACTGTTGTAACACGTGCAGAATGTGGTTTGGCATTGTCTTGCTGAAATAAGCAGCGGGGTCCATGAAAAAGACGTTGCTTGGATGGCAGCATATGTTTCTCCAAAACCTGTATGTACTTTTCAGCATTAATGGTGCCTTCACAGATGTGTAAGTTACCCATGCCATTGGCACTAACACAGCCCCATACCATCACAGATGCTGGCTTTTGAACTTTGCGTCCATAACAGGTCGACTTTTCCTCTTTGGCTCAGAGGACACGACGTCCACAATTTCCAAAACCAATTTGAAATGTGGACTCATTGAACCACAGAACACATTTCCACTTTACATCAGTCCATCTGAGATGAGCTCGGGCCCAGAGAAGCCGGCGGCGTTTCTGGGTGTTGTTGATAAATGGCTTTTGCTTTGCATAGGGGAGTTTCAAGTTGCACTTTCGGATGTAGCGCCGAACTGTATTTACTGACATTGGTTTTCTGCAGTGTTCCTGAGCCCATGCGGTGATATCCTGTACACATTGATGTCGTTTTTTGATGCAGTGCCGCCTGAGGGATTCACGGGCATTCAATGTTGGTTTTCGGCCTAACCGGTTACATGTCGTGATTTCTCCAGATTCTCTGAACCTTTTGATGATACTATTGACCGTAGATAATGAAATCCCGAAATTCCTTGCAATTGTACGTTGAGGAACATTGTCCTTAAACTGTTAGACTATTTTCTCACGCACTTGTTCACAAAGAGGTGAACCTCGCCCCATCTTTGCTTGTGAATGACAGAGCAATTCAGGGAAGCTCCTTTTATACCCAATAATGGCACCCACCTGTCCCCAATTAGCCTGTTCACCTGTGGGATGTTCCAAACAGGTGTTTAATGAGCATTCCTCAATTTTCTCAGTCTTTTATGCCATCTGTCCCAGCTTTTTTGGAACGTGTTGCAGCCATAAAATTCTCAGTGAATGATTATTTGCTAAAAACAAAGTTGATCAGTTTGAACATTAAATAGCTTGTCTTTGTAGTGTATTCAATTAAATATAGATTGAACATGATTTGCAAATCATTGTATTGTGTTTTTATTTATGTTTAACACAACGTCCCAATTTCATTGGAATTGGGGTTGTATATTGGTGATTATCTGTATGTGTTGAAAGGACCCTCTTGAAAATTAGACGATGCATCCCATGGGGTTATCCTTGCAATACATAAATACCAGTATATAAATAAATAATCCACAAAAACAACATCTATGATTGACACACACCCACACGCCGGCCGTATGCAGTATTGTGCCACAAGTCTGTGCCACAAAGTGTTACGACACTGCCATAGAGTATCATGGTGTTGGTCGGTGCGCATAGACTAGTTTGGTAAACTCCCATGCACCTCTGAGGACCCTGCTGAGGGTGGAGAGCTGGTCCACTGTTCCACGGCCAGGATGAAAACCACAATCCTCCTCCTGAATCCAAGATTCGACTTTCAAGACATTGTATGAACAATGATTGGGGTCAGGCCTACCTGCCATCGAAAAGTTTTAAGTTAAGATAGCCGCCACAAGGATTGTTCATACTAAGGATTACGGTAGCACACCGGCAACGCGCTCCAGTACCAACTTCAAAATAAAAGTCTAAAATGGCATTGATGCCCAATGAATTAATATGTGCGGTCATTATTTTGAAGTTGGCACTCGAAACAGATTAGCAAAGAGGCTGCATGTTAGCATAATGCATCGTATAAACAATAGTTGTAGAGGCTGCCATGGCTGTAGGGTGGCCTGACCGCAGTGGAAAATGCTGAGGCCCTCTTCGGATTCACGTTTTTTTTTTTTTTTTTTTTTTTTTACCTGTCCTGTTCAGCTGCATGTCCATGCAGAATGGTGGATCTGTATGCCTTTTTGTGCTGCAACACATTTGCTGCGAAGCACGGGGGTTTGAGATACTCCCTCTGCTTATTTTTTAATTATTCTGATGTTTATTGAAAATGCAGCCGTACAGAAAAGGGTTTCAGGGGACAGACGAGGGACAGAACGGACAAGGGGAAGAGGAGTGCAAACCACAGCAGAGCAAGAGTTAGTCAAGATATTTGACCACAAGTAACGTTACAGCAGTCACATTGTGTTCTTATTTGTGGATTGGACGGGGGGGGCACCTGGTGAGGATGTGCCACAACTAACCAATAGAACAAGATGAGAGAGGACAGAGAAGGGGAGGTCATGACAGCATGTGGGAAATCAGCAAGGCAGTGCTACTGATGAGTGGTGCGGTGGGATGGTTTTTAATGGTGTCTAAACACCTGTAAGAACCTGTGAGTTGATATCTTAATATAACTTGTTATTATTCGTGGTCCCAGCACAAGCAAATAAAGCCTGATAGCGTGTCTATGGAACTTATTAGTGAATGAACAGCATATCACATGCATGTCAGTCAAGTAGTTTCCGGAGTTGCTGAGCCGGCACATTGAGGAAGGCTGGGCCCGGCTCCCTACACCCACAAGGGGGGGGGGCAAGCCAGCAAGCTCATCCCGAAGGGGACCCACCTACTCCCAAGGACTGTCCCCTTCCCAAGCAAAGCACCGCAGCCCTAACCCAAAGGGAGGGGTATGGGTACCGGACCAACACCCCCCACGTGACCCTACGGCGTGAACAGGAGTCTACGATGAGAAGATATAATTTGGTCACATTACATTTCTGTATGACGTTCTTTCCCAGGCAAACAAGAATCAAGCTTCAAGGTTCACCATTTTAATGAAAGCTGACCAGTTTTTCTTCCAGTTATGCATTTTGTTATTACGTTTAGCAGAGATATTTTCTAGTGTTATATAATCTATGACAAGATTTTGCCATTGATAGCTTGTTTATCTTTCCAGTTTAACAATATTGTTTTTTTAGCGATTACTAGAATTACAAGTATTGGTTAAGCATGTTTATTTGGAAGATCTATACCTTTTAAATCACCCAAAAGACAAAGATTAGGAGAAATTGGAAGCCTACCGTTTGAAACTGAGGAGAGTTTCTGTTTAACTACTGACCATAAGCGCTGTACAGGCGTACAATGTCAAAGAGCATGAAAATAAATGTCTGGAGCGTTTTCAGTACAATGAGTGCATACGTTTGATTTTGAATAGCCCATTTGATCCATACTATATTGCGTAATGTGTGATCTATGGAGTATTTTGAACTGGACTAGCTGTAAATTACTTTGGTTTTTTTTGTCATTGAGAATGCATTTCTGCAGATTTGCGCCCCATAATCATTGTCAGTAGACACTGAGACGTCTTTCTCCCATTTTGCGATTGGTAAGTGTATTCAATTCGTACTTGAGATTCAATTGTATACTTTTAAAAGGAGTTTTTTGTTTTATGGGAGTATTTTCTAAACAAAAACGCGTAGTCCTAAAGTATTCACGTG
This sequence comes from Phycodurus eques, assembly GCF_024500275.1. Lineage (NCBI taxonomy): Eukaryota > Metazoa > Chordata > Actinopteri > Syngnathiformes > Syngnathidae > Phycodurus > Phycodurus eques. The sequence goes on from NC_084530.1 coordinate 502,102, forward strand.
TGTTGAGAATCTTTTTAGGATTGCTTTTCTTTATAGTATTGAAGGAAGTTACCACCTCTAATTTAAAATTCTTGGAATTAGCTTTCACGTCATGAATGCGTTATTTTGACGTGTTAATTCCACTGTTTCCATGTGCTACAGTAAAGGGGTATTTTGTTAATCTCAAAATCGGGATTGTACCAGATTGGGGAGGAATGATATGGTGGTGACTAAGGTTGTGGGGTTTCAGGACTTTTCCACCAAGCTGACAAAGTGTTTGAAGTTGGGCCTGTCAAGTCGCCATTCTGTGTTACTTTTCTGAAAGGGTTGAGAGGCTAATTCTATTTTTCATATTTTTAGAGAAAAATTTTAAAATGTCAGAGTCCAGCATTTGGAACCATTTTAACCTGGGTTTTGAATGGGATCATTAAAAATAAGTCGTTAATTTGAGGTAAAGGTTTCGTTTTTACCCTAGCTATACGCCCAAAAAGTGAGATAGGAAGGCAAGATAGGAACGTTTTAAATCATCACAGATTTTTATCCAGTAGAGGTATGTGATTTAGATTATTTAACCCCCTATGTTTTGCTGAGGTATTAATGCCTTGATATTTTATATTTCCGGTTGAAATAGGAAGGTTTGGGCCGCAGGATTCCATGACTTAGTCGTTATAGGAAGTTTTTATTTGGACTAATTGATAGCATATTCTGATAATTTCGAAAATGTCAAGGTTAAAATCGGTTTAAGTGATTACTAGGGTTCTTCAAAATAAGGATATCATCTGCGTAAGGAAGGATTTTGTGTTCTGACAAAGGAGTACCTTTAATACTAGTGTTCTGCCGTATAGCTATTACCTGTGGTTCGATAAATAGTGCAAATTAGTGAGAGTGTGCATCCTTGTCTACTTCCGCTTTGTAAAGTGAAACTGTGATGTGACTCCATTTGTGGTGACTGCTTTGGGTGAGTTGTATAATGTTGCGATCCAGTGAACATATAAATCACCGAAGTACTGCAACTAGAAAAGACCAGTTAACTTTGTCAAAATATTTTTCTACATCTAGCGAAAAGGTAATTGTTTTTAGATTGTTACGCTGAAACATCCTTATTAGGTTTATCAGTCGCCTGACATTGTGGGTGGAGCGCCGTCTTTTAATAAAACCTTTTTGGTCACAATGTATTATCAAAGAGAGAATGTTTTCCTTGTCCGTTGTCTAAAGCCTTATTTTGATGTTTTGTGGTATTAATTAGTGACTCTGAACAACCTTAACGAAAGGAACTACATGACCCACAATCCTTTACGGGATCAATATTTAAAGCAACAGACCCCTGACGAGGTTTACATACTTCCTGAAGATGCACAAGTGTCAAGCTATCCATCCATCCATTTTCTTCCGTTTATCCGAGGTCGCGTCACGGGGGAAGTAGCGTTAGCAGGGAAGCCTAGACTTCCCTTTCCCTAGCCACTTCCTCCAGCTCTTCCGGGGGTATCCCGAGGCGTTCCCAGGCCAGCCGAGAAACGTAGTCTGTCCCGGGTCGTCCCCGGGGTCTCATCCCAGTGAGACATGGCCGGAACACCTCATCAGCAAGGCGTCCACGAGGCATGCTAATCAGATGCTGCTGCTCCTCTCAATGTGGAGGAGCAGCAGCTCTACTCTGATCCACTCCCGGATGACCAAGCTTCTCACCCTCTCTCTAAGACAGAGCCCGGACACCGTGCGGAGGAAACTCATTTCAGCCGCTTGTATACGGGATCTTGTTCTTTCGGTCACGACCCACAGATCGTGACCATTGGTGAGGGTAGGAACGGTAAATTGAGAGGTTCGTCTTTCGGCTTAGGTCCTTCTTCACCACAATTGACCGATTGCATCACCGATCCGCCTGTCAATCTCCCGTTCCATTCTTCCCTCACTCGTGAACAAGACCCCAAGATACTTGAACTCCTCCACTTGGGGCAGGATCTCATCCCCGACCTGGAGAGGGCACTCCATCCTTTTCCAACTGAGGACCATGGTCTCAGATTAGGACTTGCTGATTCTCATCTCAGCCGCTTCACACTCGGCTGCAAACAGCTCCAGTGAGAGTTGGCGATCACAGCTTGGTGAAGTCAACAGAACCACATCATCTGCAAAAAGCAAAGATGCAATACTGAGGCCACCAAACCGGACCCCGTCTACGCCTCGCCTGGGCCTAGAAATGCTGTCCATAAAAGTTCTGAACAGAATCGGTGACAAAGGGCAGCCTTGACGGAGTCCAACCCTCACCGGAAACGAGTCCAACTTACTGCCAGCAACTCTAACACTGGTCGTACAGGGACCGAACAGCCTGTATCAGGGGGTTCGGTACCCCATACTCCTGAAACACCGCCCACAGGACTCCATGAGGGACACGGTCGAACGCTTTCTCCAAGTCCACTAAGCATGTAGACTGGTTGAGCAAACTCCCATGCCACCTCGAGAACACTGCCGAGGGTGTAGAGCTGGTCCACTGTTCCACAGCCAGGACGAAAACCACACTGCTCCTCCTGAATCTGAGATTCGACTTCCCGACGGACCCTCCTCTCCAGCACCCCTGAATAGACCCGACCAGGGAGGTTGAGAAGTGTGATCCCCCTGTAGTTGGAACACACCAGCCCCCGTTGTTAAAAAGGGGGACCACCACCCCAGTCTGCCAATCCAGACGCACTGTCCCCAATGTCCATGAGATGTTGACGAGGCGTGTCACCCAGGACAGCACCACAACATCCAGAGCCTTTAGGAACTCTGGTCGAATCTCATCCACCCCCGGGGCCTTGCCACCGAGGAGCTTTTTAACCATCTTTTTAACTATCCACCTCGTTCTTCCCAATCACGGCCTTCCCGGTCTCATTATCATTGCCCACACGAGCATTGAAGTCCCCTAGCAGAACGATGGAGTCCGCAGCGGTACTCACCAGCACCCCCGCCAAGGACTCCGAAAGGTGTGGGTACTCTTAACTGCTGTTTGGTGCCTGGGCACAAACAACAGTCAGGACCCGTCCCCCCACCCGAAGGCGGAGGGAGGCTACCCTCTCGTCCACCGGGGTGAACCCCAATGTACAGACGCCGAGCCGGGGTGGGGGGGGACAATAAATATACCCATATCTGCTTGGCGCCTCTCACCTTGGGCAACTCCAGAGTGGAAGAGAGTCCAACCCCTCTCAAGAGGACTGGTACCAGAGCCCAAGCCGTGTGTGGAGGTGGGCCCAACTATATCTAGTCGGAACTTCCCAACCTCACACACCAACTCAGGCTCCTTCCTGCCAGAGACGTGACATTCCACGTCCCTAGAGCCAACCACGTCCCTAGAGCCAACTAGTGTCAACGGGGATCAGATCGCCAAAGTCCCAGCCTTCGGCCACCGCCCAGCTCCGACTGAAACCGACCCCTATGGCCCGTGTCAAGCTAGGAAGTAATGTAGTGACTGTGGCTCGGTAGTCACTCCAAGCCCCCCACCAACAACTTGATAAACTGCAGTCCCCCTGCGACCCTGCTGTGCGAGACGGCCAGTAAAGGACGCCTGCTCGACCTTAACCTAACTAGCAGCATCCCGTCAAATCTGGATTCTCATCTTCAAAGACATCTTTCCGTCTTTTGAAGATAGTGACCAAAAGGTTGGGGGATCCTCTCTCCAGTAAGACCAAGCTTGGACAGATCGACAACGGAATGGAAATACATACATAAATACCCACTATTTGCTTAATATTAAAACATGCACCCAAAGGCCCACTGTGAACAATTGCTGCGATACAGGCGACACCCGCTGGTGTTGGAGACTTACTGCAATGTGGACTTCCATTCGTTGTGTCGTTAAGTGAAGATAAAATGTCAGTTTTGATATTTCACGAACTCTGCAGAAATATTCCATATGTATGCCTTGATGTCTGTGTCATTTGTGTCAACTTTACAGGTCCAGCTGCAAGATGTTGAGAACTGTTTGTCTTGATTTGAAGCCAACCAGTATGAAGTGTTGCATTGAACCATAAGCTGTGGATTTGCTAAGAATAAAGTTTAAACAATCATTCTATTTACTTGATCGATGAGTAAGAGTACAAAGTTGGGAGTATTTTATATTAATATGAGGGGCCATAGGGGTCGGGTGCAGTGCAAGCTGGGCGGTGGATGAAGGCGGAGACCTTGGCGATCCGATCCCCGGCTACAGAAGCTGGCTCTAAGGACGTGGAAAGTCACTTATCTGGCAGGAAAGGAGCCCGAGCTGGTGTGTGAGGACGAGAAGTACCGACTAGATATAGTCGGACTCGCCTCCACGAACAGCTTGGGCTCTGGTACCAGTCCTCTCGAGAAGGGTTGGACTCTCTTCCACTCTGGAGTTGCCCACGGCGAGAGGCGCCGAGCCGGTGTGGGTATATTGTACATTGGAGACGAGAGGGTAGCCTCCCTCCGCCTTCGGGTGGGGGGACGGGTCCTGACTGTTGTTTGTGCCTATGCACCAAACACCAGTTCAGCGTACCCACCCTTTTTGGAGTCCTTGGAGGGGGTGCTGGAAAGCGCTCCCGCTGGGGACTCCATCGTTATGCTGGGGGACTTCAATGCTCACACGGGCAATGACCGTGGAACAGTGGACCAGCTATACACCCTTGGCAGGGTCCTCAAGGGTGCATGGGAGTTCGCCCAACCAGTCTACATGTGTTTTGTGGACTTGGAGAAGGCGTTCGACCGTGTCCCCCGGGTGGTTCTGTGGGGGGTGCTTCGGGACTATGGGGTACCGTGTCGTGCTCACCATTATTGGCATCCCTTCATTTTTTGCATAACCTGTATATCTTCAGAAATAAACAGAAATGTACCTAACATATCAGGATCTTTTCATTGGAGGTCCAAAGTAGAGAGTAAAGAGAATTTTTTTTCCCCCCTATAATATTTATTCAGAAAACTGAACATACGAAGACAAACGCCAGGGGGTGATATGCGGTCTTGCTCACTTTTATTGGGGCCCCTTAATTTTTTTGCATAACCTGTATAATATCTTAAGAAAGAAATAGAAATGTAACAAACGTCATCGAGATCTTTTAATTGTTGGTCTAAAGTAATTTAACAAAGAAAAGTGTTTTTTCCAACTTAGATATTGTAATTTCAAAGGATAAAAAATGAAAACAATGTGCAGCAATATTGGCACACATTAATATTTGGTTGCACACCCTTTGGGAGCGATGACAGCCTCCAAACGTTTCTTACGTCCATCTTTATGCAGTTCTCAGGTGGTAATTTCTCCCACTCTTTCTTTGCAATTTGTCCAAGCGCTTGAACATTTGCAAGGTTCTTCTCCTCACTGGCAGCTTTCAGCTCCCCCCAAAGATTTTAAATTGGATTGAGATCAGAACTGAATGCTGTCAATTTTAAAACAGTCAATTGTTTTCTTTTCAACCATTCCTGTGCCTTTGGATGTGTGCTTTAGTGATGGGCACGGCAGTACATTTGAGTGTACTGAATCATTCAAATTAGTTCTTTAAAAAGATTTGTTCAAAAGACTCGTTCACCGAATCGTTCAGTTCTTTTTCACAAACTCATTCAAGTGCTTCCTTATTCAGTTAATGGTCCATCCCTGAGGTGCACGTTCACTTAACACGTTCACCGAGGTTGTTGTTGTCACGTATTGTAAACTAGGAAAGGCGGGGAGAAAAAGGAAAAAAAAAGCTAAATTATCATCTACCTCTCGCTCTCTCTCTCTCTCTCAGCCAGCTCTCAAACACCCAGCTTCGGTTGTGACTTCTGAACATGCGTGATGCGAACTCAGCTACCGAACATCTTTCAGCATTCCCAGACGTCCAGCTAGGCCAGGGGTGGGCAAACGTCTTGGCTCAGGGGCCACATTGACTTAAAATTTGACCGGCGGGCTAAGCCAGGACCAGATGCTTACATATAAAAAATAAACGAACAAAAAAAGGCCTTGTAGTGTTAATACTTAGATTTACTTTTAATGGGAACAGTGTTGTTTTGTTGATCACCTTTTTTTTTTTTTTTTTGCCAGTGCATCAAAGTGTTAGTTTTGTTGTGGCACATCTGAGCTGTTCATCACTCAGTTGGGATCTGTAGGATGTTTTGTTGGTGTTCATCACACTAAAAGTCTGTTCACACACATACAGTGGGTACGGAAAGTATTCAGACCCCCTTAAATTTTTCACTCTTTGTTATATTGCAGCCATTTGCTAAAATCATTTAAGTTAATTTTTGTCCTCATTAATGTACACACAGCACCCCATATTGAGACCTTACAGCTTACAGTGCATCTCAGAGAAAATGAGAATCATGAGGTCAAAGGAACTGCCTGAAGAGCTCAGAGACAGAATTGTGGCAAGGCACAGATCTGGCCAAGGTTACAAAAAAATTTCTGCTGCACTTAAGGTTCCTAAGAGCACAGTGGCCTCCATAATCCTTAAATGGAAGACGCTTGGGACGACCAGAATCCTTCTTAGAGCTGGCCGTCCGGCCAAACTGAGCAATGGGGGAGAAGAGCCTTGGTGAGAGAGGTAAAGAAGAACCCAAAGATCACTGTGGCTGAGCTCCAGAGATGCAGTCGGGAGATGGAGAAAGTTCTAGAAAGTCAACCATCACTGCAGTCCTTCACCAGTTGGGGCTTTATGGTAGAGTGGCCCCACGGAAGCCTCTCCTCAATGCAAGACACATGAAAGCCTGCATGGAGTTTGCTAAAAAAAACACCTGAAGGACTCCAAAATGGTGAGAAATAAGATTCCCTGGTCTGATGAGACCAAGATAGAACTTTTCGCCCTTAATATTAAGCGGTATGTGTGAAGAAAACCAGGCACTGCTCCTCACCTGTCCAACAGTGAAGCATGGTGGTGGCAGCATCATGCTGTGGGGGTGTTTTTCAGCTGCAGGGACAGGACGACTGCTTTCAATCAAAGGAAAGATGAATGGGGCCAAGTACAGGGATATCCTAGACCAAAACCTTCTCCAGAGTGCTCAGGACCTCAGACTGGGCCGAAGGTTCACCTTCCAACAGGACAATGACCCTAATCACACAGCTAAAATAACGAAGGAGTGGCTTCAGAACAACTCCGTGACTGTTCTTGAATGGCCCATCCAGAGCCCTGACTTAAACCCAATAGAGCATCTCTGGAGAGACCTGAAAATGGCTGTCCACCAACATTCACCATCCAACCTGACACAACTGGAGAGGATCTGCAGGGAGGAATGGCAGAGGATCCCCAAATCCAGCTCTGAAAAACATCATTCCCAAAAAGACTCATGGCTGTATTAGCTCAAAAGGGTGCTTCTACTAAATACTGAGCAAAGGTTCTGAATATTTATGGCTGTGTGATATTTCAGTTTTTCTTTTTTAATAAATCTACAAAAATGTCAACAATTCCCTTTTTTCTGTCAATATGGGGTGCTGTGTGTACATTAATGAGGAAAAAAATGAACTTAAGTGATTTTAGCAAATGGCTACACTATAACAAAGAGTGAAACATTTAAGCGGGTCTGAATACTTGCCGTACCCACTGTATGTAGAACCAAACACCACCAGCATCCTCTGTGCTACCTTCTGGATTTTTTGAAATTTGTCTGCGCTTAATGAAGCTCATCCAGTTTGAGAGTTGAACTTCTCTTTTAAGACAGTGTCACAATGGAGATCAATCAGTTCCATCTGCAGCTCCCGTGGCCCTGTTTCAGGGTCTTGTGTGACTGAATCTTGGATGGCAGTTTGTCAGATAAAGGCGTTTTGCTGAGCCTGCAAGCTTGATTTTAACCGCTGAGCCGTAGCCATGTGTTCCTGCGTTGATTGTCTGTTAGCATAATCAGCATGCTTTGTAGAAAAGTGACGGCTGATGTTATATTCCTCTAAAACCGCAATGTTTTAACAAATTAGACATACAGCCTTTGACCGGACTTCAGTGAAAAAGTATTTAGTAGTCCATTCTATATTAAACACTCGGCACTCACTGTCGACTTTTCTTTGCTTTGGCTCACTCATGGTTGAAGAAGGGTTCAGAGCAGTAGCAGAGTAAAAATAGAACAGCCAAAGTCAAGTCAATGTATCACTGTACCTATTGCGCTACCTGGTGGAACCACTGGGCATTACAGGACAACCTGTTGGAACCACTGGTCACAACCTGGTGGAACCAACCTGGTCACAACCTGGTGGAACCACTCGGCATTACAGGACAAGGTCAAATGAATGCAGTCATGATTTTGATATGATTTGGGCGATTCTGTACCAATATTTGGTGGGCAGGATTAAATGGTCAACGAGCCGGATGTGGCACACGGGCCGTAGTTTTCCCACCCCTGATAGGCTCTCGTGATCTCGTGTTGGACACCATCGCTGACACCAGCCCCCACCACCCGGGCTACCTGCTCACTCACATTACCATTATTGTCATCTGATTAGTGGAAAGCGTCTTCTTTGACCGTCTTGAGAAGCACTATATAAGTTTAATGTATTATTATTATTATTGTTATTAGTACTATTATTATTATGAAACAAAAAGCTTTAATAATCGCAATAGAGACAGAGGGAATGATATGTGTACGTATATACATTTATTATTAATTTACATTTATTTTAAATATGCGTGCTTGTTTTCATGTGCTTGACTGACTCAACATTAGTCTAGCTTGAAGAAATGGCTGCTTGTGAACCGAACGAATCACTCATGTCTAATGGATCGCGAACGATAGGTTAACTGAACGAATCACTCTTCAGTTCTTCAGTACACCAGTTCACTTAAGTCCCTCCCGTGAACGAATCACTCCAGTTCTCCAGTACACCAGTTCACTAAAAGTGAGCTCCGATTGAAATGACAAATACATTTAATTTTACAACTACTGACCTCTACTACTGAAATACAGTGGTATACGTTTATAATGTATTCCTATAAGTTAAAAAAAACTATTTTGTTTCAACCATAATTTGATACACTGTCGCCACCATTATTAGCGTGCGCAAAGCATTGCTAATCGAGCTCTGGCTCGAACTGAAATGGCTGAACAGCGTTCATTGCTGCCAGGGCCTGCTACTGCGGCTACTGCTAAAAACTCCGGGCGTCAGGAACATCCCCATTCGACGTCACTATCCAGAATGCACTGCGACGAAAAAACAATGGCGACCTATGTTGAAATTACGTTTTGTAAAAATATATACATCTTGAAATGATTATCGAAAGTTGTACATCCATCCATTTTCTACCTCTTATCCGAGGTCGAGTCGTGGGGGCAGTAGCTTTTGCAGGGACGCCCAGACTTACCTCTCCTGAAAATTTTATCTTGTTATTCAAGTCAAATCAGATCATATATACCAAACGTCATTGCAATCGGAGTTCACTTTAAGTCCCTCCCCTGAACGAATCACTCTTCAGTTCTTCAGTACACAAGTTCAATTAAGTCCCTCCCCTGAACGAATCACTCTTCAGTTCTTCAGTTCTCCAGTACATTCAGTTCACTTAGGTCCCTCCCTGGCCTGCACAGCGCTGCCCGACGCTCGTTGCTCATTGGTCATTCACAGAAGTGACTGACAATGCTGGGTAATCGCGAATCACATGGCAGTACATTTGATGAAGTCCCGCCCCCGCCTGCACGCTGGCTGCTCATTGGTCATTCGCTGAAGATTCAGAAGTGAGTGACAGTACACTTCAGCAGTTCCGTTTCCGCTCCCAGCCAACTTGCTCGCCTCACGGCGGCGGCCAAGGTAAAAGAATGAATTATTTCATAAACTGATTCAGTTCAGTTCACTAAAAAGATTTGCTCTTCTGAACAAAACAACACTAGTGTACTTTGGGTGTTTGTCTTGCTGGAGGAGCCATGATCTTCGCCTCAAACCTCAAAGTTTTCTTACAGTGGGTAAGACATTTTGCTCGAGAATCTATTGATGATTTTATTATTTCATGATACCTGTGATACAGTCAAGGTCTACAGGACCAGATGCAGCCCCACAGCATTATTGACCCTCCACCATGCTTGACTCTTGGCAGGATGTCCTTTTCCTTAAAGGCTTCATTGTGCCGTCTGCGAACATACTGTTTGTGTGCAATGCTAAAAAGCTCTATTTTTGTTTCATCTGTCCATAAAAAAATATTCATCATTTGCTATTTTGTTTTGGAAGGAATTCGGCGAGGCCCGGGAGTTACACAGCCAGCTTGCAAGTAAAAAGTCCTTGATGGAATTCCTTCTCCCGGTTCTTTTAATGTTTGCTGGTAATCTTGTTTCCAAATAACAATCCTGATACACTCAACGTTTCTTTTGAGTATTTTTTTCAACAAACTCAACAATACAGATTTACAAGGCTATGATCGAGTTGAATCATACGGCGCGCGCTGATCTCTCGTCCTTCTCTCGTGGGATCCGGAAGCCGAGTGGCTTCCCTTTTCACCTAACAGTGAGTTCCCTCAGCAGCTCCTTAGCAAACCGGTTCTCGCCTGCTCTCAGCCTGAATGTTATCAGTATGTCTGTGGTGGTATTCGTAACATAGCGTGGTCAGTTTTAAAAAACAAAAGCTAGTGTGTGTGTCCTAGTGTCCTGGAAGCAGCAGCAGAGAAATATATCGAACACTATCAAACAAGTTTCGTATAGAAAAATATTGCTTCACTTGATTCATTTTCTTCATAAGATATTCCACATTTAATACTTAAAACTTCATCGATGCCAATGGTAAGCACGACTGTACAGTGGCAAAAAGGCAGTAATCCAAAAATACAAGAGTACATATATCCAAGGTTTAAATGGCTTTCGCTGTGTCCTAATGGTCCTAATACATTGACTTCATTTTAGAATACCTATATATTTTTGAATCATTGTAGAAATAGTTTAGATGTTCAGAATATGTGGATTATTTTAAGACATCTTTCATTTTATTAAGTAAATATTGTGCATGTAAAGTCCGCAACTTAGAGACTCACGTCAGCAATACTCGGCGTCACACGATGTCAGGTAGGAAAAATGGAGCCTAATTAATTTGAAACAGTGCTGTTCTTTCCTACGTTCAAAAGGAAGCACCTTTTCATCTCTCCTTGACGCAGTCCAAAAGATTAAAAAAAGGTGGCATAAAGGTTAGGAGATTGGAAACTCCGATGAAGGCCCAGGAGTAAATAGAGAGGGAAATCACAACTGTCCAGTTCTTTGTGGTTTGCGACCGGGGATTTTCAAATCAAAAGTCGGTGCTTGCAGCTTAATGTTACTGCCTTTTATGTATAAACTGCATTTGCTTCCATTAAGTTGAAATTTGTGAAAGCACTTTGGAATAGTAATTTATTCAGTTAGCCCTTGGTAGATCTACATTTTTTAATTATCCATAATTTAGTCTTATTTAAAGATTAATTTGGTTTTGAAAACTATTTACATATTGTTTGTTGAAAAGTGGTGCAATAAAAAAAAAATATTTTTCCCTAACGCGAGGAAAAATCCTGATTAATAATCGTAAATTACAATATGATCAAAATAATTGAGATTATTATTTTGGCCATAATCGTGGAGGCCTAATCAGTGTTATAATGAGTGAAATGGAAAAAAGAGACAAATTAACCAGGAAATCAGGGGTGGGGGGTCCTATTCCATATAGGACTCCCCCATACCTCCGCCACACACACAAACACGCATGCACACACCCTCGTAATTTCGAGATGACGATTATACATGGTCTTCACTCAACATTTTTTTTTTTATTCCTGTGACCAATGTATTACTTGATATTGATAATGTGGTGTGTAAAAAGAAAAGCTTGGTGGTGAGTTGCGGCAGGAGGAGAAAGGCTTACCAGTATTTACAAGGTGCGTGCGGGGTCGCTAGCTTCCTCACTCGCAGTCTAGATGAGTTGACAACTCACACTTTGTAAATGTTATATAAAATGAAGTAGTCAAGTGAACACAGTCCAAATTCTTCTTCTTCGTTTCCTTTTGGCTTGTCCCGTTCGGGGTCGCCACATCCTTTTCCATGTAAGAACACAGTCCAAATAGTCAGCACTTATTCCATTCCCTTGGTGTCGCTTTTTAGCAGTCAAGTGCGAGCCAGTCACGGTTTTTCCTTTTGCATCACAACATCCTTTCTCAGGGATGTTTCCGTGATAAAAATATTTTAGTTTTAAACTAAAATATGCAGTCTTTGGTCATTTTCGAGGGTGAGGTTTTTGGGTCACTTTTTAATTTGCACTGGTAAGAGCGGGCCAGCGTCAATATAGGCATGTGGTGGGGAGAGACACTGCGTACTTGCCTGTACAAGACAGTGAATGAATGAATAGATACTGTAGCTAGCTAGCTAGATAGATTAAATAATAGATAAATAGATGGAGACATACAGAAAGAAAGCTACACAGACAGACAGACAGACAGAGAGAGAGAGAGATACAGTCAAGCACGAAATTATTCGTACCCTTGGTAAATTTTGACCCGAGATTACTTTTATTCAACCATCATATTTTTTCTTGACTGCAAATGACACAGGCATCTGCCAGAAGATTAAAAAGATATACAAGAGGCATCATTTTGGGGGGGGAAAAAATTTGTAGCTTTTATTTACGTTTGAACAAAAAGTGGCATGTCCAAAATTATTCATGCCCTTAGCAAACTGTCAAAGTCTATGGGAACGGTAAAAGTTCTATACCATTCTAAATCGTTCATCCTGTTCTAAAGCATCCTAATTTCCCTGATTGATTGGAAACAGCTACTTTAATCAATTTAACAGGTGAAGAACAACAACTGTCTGCAGCTGGTTTGTGGACAGTCATGGCAAAGACAAGGGAGCTCACTACGGACCTGCGGCTGCGGATTGTGGCTACACACAAGTCAGGAAATGTCTCTAAAGCCATAGCTAAATGTTTTCAAGGACCAGTGGTAGACAGTCCAAAGTATTATTAAAAAGTACAAGGCATTCTGCACTGCGGAAAATCTCAGGGGACGGTGATCAGAATGCCATAAGTGACACCTGTGCTGGCCAGGAGGATAGTGAACACTGAAATCTGTTCTATATTGTTTGTGCAATAAAAATAAATTTTCCCTAACGAGGAATAATCGTGATTAATAATAGTGATTCAAATATTGATCAAAATAATTGTGGTTATTATTTTGGCCATAACCGTGCAGCCCTACCACTGACCTTTTTGCCCATTCATCTTTAGCAATCAGCTCCAATACTTTCAGGTTGGAGGGTCTCTCTCATCGCCCTGATCTTTAGCTCCCTCCACAGAGTCACAATTGGATTCAAGTCAGAACTCTGGCTGGGCCACTGCGAAACTATGTTTTTGTCTGCTAACCATTTCTTCACCACTTTTGAGTGTATTTTGGGTTGTTGTTGTGCTAAAATGTCAACTGGTGTGCAAGGCAAAGATTCTCTGCAGACTGCCCGATGCCATTGTTGAGAATCTTCATGTATTGTTCTTTTTTCATGGTGTCCTTTTCTGTAATTAGGTTGCCTGGTCCATTGGCTGAAAAATACCCCCGAAGCTTTAGGTTCCCACCACCATGTGTGAAAGTTGGGATGGTGTTCCTAGGGTTGAAGGAGTCCCCTTTTTTCCACCAAATAAAGGGTACATCACTGTGGCCAAACAATTTTATGTTTCACCTGACCAAAAAAACAGGAGACCAGAAATCTTTGAACAAATAAACATTTGCAAAGGCCAAGTGGGCTTTCGAATCCCATTTCTGGAGAAGTGGCATCCTCCTTGGTCTGTGTCCATGCAACCCAGCAGTGTGTTGGACTGTCTGTCTTGAGATGTTGTCACCGGCATAGCCCAGATTCAAAAGGGTAGCCTTGGTAGTGATACTTGGATTATTTTTCATCTCTCTCACTATCGTCCTGACCAGCAGAGGTGCCATTTTTGGCTTCTGACGACGTCCTCTGAGATTTTCCCTTGTGTGGAACGTCTTGCATTTTTTGGTAATACTTTGCACTGTAGACCACAGGAAGTTGAAAACATTTCGATATGGCCTTATAGCCCTTTCCTGACTGAGCAGCCACAATGCGCAATGACTGTCCACAAACCAACTGCTGTTTTTCACCTGTTAAGTTCAATACCATTCTAAATAGGTCAAGCTGTTCTAAAGGATCCTAATTTTCCTCATTGATTAGGAACATCTATTTTAATCAACAGGTAAAAAAACAGCATTTCTCAGTAGTTGGTTTGTGGACAGTCATGGCAAAGACAAAGGTGCTCACCCCGTGGCTGCGTATTGTGGATGCTCACAAGTCAGGAAAGGGTTATAAGGTCATATCTAAATGTTTTTAAGCTCCAGTGGTGACCGTCCAAAGTATTATAAAAAACATACAAGCCGTTCTGAAATGTGGAAAATTTCAGAGGACGTGGTCAGAAGCCAAAAGTGACACCTGTGCTGGCCAGGAGGATAGTGAGAGGAGAAAAAGAACCGATCATCACCAAGGCCGTCCTGGTGAATCTGGACTCTGCTGGCGGTAAGGTCTCAAGGCAGACAGTCCAACAGACATTGCACACTGATGGGCTCCACGGACGCAGACCAAGTAAAACGTCACTTTTCCCGGAAAGGCATTCGAAAGACTGCTTGGCCTTTGCAAATGAAGGAAAAAAAAAAAAAAGAATGTTAATTTCTGGTCTTCTGTTTTATGGTCAGATGAAACAAAATTTGAATAGTTTGGCCACAATGATGTATGATTTATTTGGTTAAAAAAGGGGACACCATCCCCGCTATGAATCATGGGGGTGGGAACCCAACACTTTTGGCAATGTTTTTCAGACAACCAGGGAACCAAATCACAGTCAACAGCACCATGAAAGAAAGACCAATACATCAAGATTCTCAACAACAACATTGGGCAATCTGCAGAGAAAGATAGCTTTAGGCACCAGTGGACATTTCAGCATGACAACCCAAAACACAGAGCAAACGTGATGAAGAAATGGTTAGCGGACAAAAACATGAACGTTTTGCAGTGGCCCAGACAGAGTCCTGACTTGAATCGAATTGAGATTCTGTTGAGAGAGCTGAAGATCAGGGTGATGGCTAGGTGACCCTCCAACCGGAAAGAGTTGGAGCTAATCGCTAAAGATGGATGGGCAAATATATCAGTGGAGACATGCAAAAGAGTGGTCAGCAATTATAGGAACCGTGTGTTTGCTCAAATAGCTGATAGCTGATCCATTTATGATTAAGGAGGGTATACATTTTGGATATGCCACTTTTTGTTCAAATGTATATACGGGCTGAGAATTTTTTTCTTTGTTTATTTTTTTCCCACAGATGCCTCTTGTACATTGTTGAATATATATATATATATATATATATATATATATATATATATATATATATATATATATATATACTGCGATTGGCTGGCAACCAGTTCAGGGTGTACCCCGCCTCCTGCCCGATGATGGCTGGGATAGGCTCCAGCACGCCCGCGACCCTAGTGAGGAGAAGCGGCTCAGAAAATGGATGGATGGATATATATATATATATATATATATACACACATATATATATACACATACACACACACACACACAGCAGAATCCTCTTTATTCACTAAGTATGTCAAAAACACACAAGGAATTTGTCTCCAGTTGCTGGAGCCGCTGTAGTACGACAATAGACAGCCATTTTGACAATAAATACTTTTTAAACATAAAAACACACTACGGAGAGTCACTTAGCCTCAAACAATTTAATGGCAAGAGGGAAAAAGCTGTTGGAATGTCTGCTGGTTTTAGTTTGTATTGACCGAAAACACCAACCTGAGGGAAGCAGCTGGAAGAGGTTGTGATCAGGATGTGGAGGGTCTAAGACGATTTTGCCTGCTCTTGTCTTAGTTTTGGCAGCGTGCAAGTCCTCGAGGGTGGGTAGGGCGGTATACAAGAGTCCTGATTGTTTGTTGCAGTCGGAGTTTGTCCTTTTTCATGGCAGCAATAGACCAGACTGTGATGGACACAGGACTGATTCGATGACTGCTGTGCAGAACTGCCTCAACAGCTTCTGTGGCAGTCCGTGGTTCCTCAGACACCGCAGGAACTACATCCTCTGTTGGGCCTTTTTGAGTATGGAATTGATGTTGGTCTCCCATTTAAGGATCTGAGAGACTGTAATTTCCAGGAACTTGAAGGTTTTGACGGTTGATACAGGGCAGTTGGACAGGGTGAGGGGCAGCTGTGGCAAAGGATGCATCCTTGGGGCGCTCCGGTGCCAAGATTTCATGACCACAGATGTCAGGGCAACAGGCCTTCAGACCCGAGATTGCAGGTTTCTTGGGGACTGGGATGATGGTGGAGTGTTTGAAATGGGATGGTACATCACACAGTTCCAGAGATCTATTGAAGATCTGTGTGAAGACTGGAGCAAGCTATTCCACTCAGACATTGAGGCAGGATGTGGACACAAGGTCTGGGCCCACCGCTTTGTTGATCTTTTGTAGTTTGAAGATGCGTCTCACATCCTGTTCATGAACGTTCTGTTCAATGGAGAAGTCAGAGGTGCAATTTGCCTTTGTTATGGCTGGGTGGGTGTGGGGTATGAAAGTGTCCTTTTCAAATCTGCAGTGGAATGTGTTCAAGTCGTCAGCTACTCCTCTTTTGTTCTCCACTTGGGAGCGATGGTCGCTTGTAGTAGGTTAGCGATTTTAATCCTCACCAGACTGACTAAGAGTCGTTGGCAGTGAACTGTTTTTCCAGCTTTTTTGCATAAGTTCTCTTTACGATGTTAATTTCTTTTGTCATCTGATGTCTAGCGTGATAGGACAGGGCTCTGTCCCCACTACGACAGGTGCCCTCTTTAGCATGGCGAAGTTGCTTAGGTTTGGCAGTGAACCACATCTTGCTGTTATTGAACGTGCCGAACGTCTGTTGGTACACACACATCTTCACAGGAACTGATATAGGATGTGACACTGTCCGTATATTCATTCAGGGCGGCAGTTGAAGTTTCAAAGACACTCCAGTCTGTGCAGTCGAAACAGCCTTGAAGTTCTATCTTTGCTTCATTGGTCCACTCCACATTGGTTTTCACCATAGGCTTCGCACAATTAAGTTTGTTAAGTGAATTAAGCAGTGATCAGAGAAGCCCAGAGGTGCACTGGGATAGCAAGGTAAGGTATGCATAATTTCGCGTGGTAAAGCGTGTGGTCTTGAATGTTGTTTTCCCTGGTAGGACAGTCCATATGCTGTTTGTATTTAAAGAGTTGGTGGTTGTGTTTAGCTTTGTTTAAGTCCTCAAGAGGCGGCACAGTGGACGGCTGGGGTGCACAAGCCAGTGCAAACTGTAGGCCGTCAGGAAGGACTTCTGGTTTAAAACTTTGACAAAGAAATATGATCGTTCATCTAAAGAATTCCATACCTGATCGGTCGTGGCCCTGGTTAATGACGTCTGCCCCCGGCACCGTTAACCTGCAGGGCGCCGGTAAAAATTCAGCTACTATGGGTCAAAGACGAAGGACAGGTGTAAAGCGGGTTGTTGGACAGAAAGAGAAGAGGAAAGGACAGAGCCGAGAATTGAATGTGGGGACTTGGAATGTTGGGACTATGACAGGAAAATCTCTGGAGTTGGATGACATGATGATTAGGAGAAAGGTTGCTATATTGTGTGTCCAGTAGACCAGGTGCAAAGGCAGCAAGGCTAGAAGTTTATGGGCAGAGTTTAAATTATTTTACCATGGTGTAGATGGGAAGAGAAATGGAGTAGGGGTTAAAGAAAGAGTTAGCTAAGAATGTCTTGGAGGTGAAAAGAGTATCAGCTCGAGTGATGAGTCTGAAATTTGAAATTGAGGGTGTTGTGTCTCATGTGATTAATGGCTATGCCCCACAGGTAGGATGTGACCTCGAGGTGAAAAAGAAATTCTGGAAGGAGCTAGACGAAATAGTTCTGAGGATCCCAGACACAGAGAGTCGTGATTGGTGCAGATTATAATGGACATGTTGGTGAAGGAAACAGGGGTGATGAATAATTAATGGGTAAGTACAGCATCCAGGAAAGGAACATCGAGGGACAGATGGTGGTAGGCTTTGCCAAAAGAATAGAAATGGCTGTAGTGAACACTTTTTTCAAGAAGGGGCAGGAACATAGTGTGACCTACAAGAGTGGAGGTAGAAGCACGCAGGTGGATTACATGTAATCTGAAGGAGGTTACTGACTGTAAAGTAGTTGTAGGGGAGAGTGTGGCTAGACAGCATAGGATTCTGGTGTGTAAAATGACTCTGGTGGTGGGGAGGAAGATTAAAAAGACAAAGGCAGAGCAGAGAACCATGTGGTGGAATCTGAGAAAGGAAGAGTGTTGTGCGGATTTTCGGGAAGGGGTGATACAGGCTCTCGGTGGACAGGAGGAGCTTCCAGAAGACTGGACCACTACAGCCAAGGTGATCAGAGAGACAGACAGGAGAGTACTAGTAGGTGTATTGTCTGACAGGAAAAGAGAGGAGGAGACTTGGTGTTGGAACCTAACAGTACCAGAAATCATACAAGGAAAGAGGTTAGCTAATAAGAAGTGGGACACAGAGGACTGAGGAGAGGAGAAAGGAACACATTGAGATCCGACGTAGGGCAAAGGTAGAGGTGGCAAAGGCCAAAAAAGAGGCACATGATGACTTGTTTGCCAAGTTGCACACTGAAGAAGGAGTAATGTGGGAAATTATATACCCACGGCACTCCTCAGAAAACTATTCATTTACAAGACATAATGTATCTTTGTTCCTCTATTTATGCCAGTGAGGCATAGTGACAGACTAAATGCTCTTCTATTAGATGGCAGGAAGGTCATACAGTAATTACTGTGTATCTACTTTTTGTTACATTTTTGTCTGTTGGTGTGCCGTGAGATTTTCCAATTGTAAAATATGTGCCTTCCAACATTACAAGATCACAGAAATAATGGGTGCTAACTTACTGTAATTGAATTACTTTATTGTAATTAAATTACTTCACACACACCGAAACGTTATAGCATGATTTGACATAACGCTGGCATGTTTACGTTGTTACGTTATTCATCCAGGCTGCCAGTTGAAGTTTCAAAGACACTCCAGTCTGTGCAGTTTAAACAGCTTTGAAGTTCTACCTTTGCTTCATTGGTCCACTTTTTCACTGTTTTCACTGTAGGCTTCACGCATTTAAGTTCTTGCCTGTATGTCGGTATTAAGTGAATTAAGCAGTGATCAGATGAGCCCAGGGCCGCACGAGGTTTTGCACGGTATGTGTTTTTTAGCGTAGTATAGCAGCGTTGTAAAATGTTATTTTCCCTGGTAGGACAGTCAATGTGCGGCTTGTATTTAGGGAGATCGTGGTTGAGTTTAGCTTTGTTAAAGTCCCCGAGAATAATGAGGGGTCAGTCCGGGTGTTTTTTTTTCAATTTCATTTACTTGTTCGGTGAGCACTAGCAGTGCGGCGTCCGTTTTTGCTTGAGGCGGAATGTAGACACAGGCGAGAATGAATGATGCGAACTCACGAGCCGGGAAGCATGACGGCGCCATCGGGTACAGCCTGACAAAGCCAAGTCTCCGTAAAGTACATGGCGGCGGAACCTACGAAATCTTTACTGGTCTTCATCAGAAGATGAAGTTCGTCCATTTTGTTGGGTAGAGAGCGTAGATTTGCGAGGTGGATCGACGGAAACGCCAATCTGTATCCTCTCTTGCGGAGCTTCACTTGGATGTCGGCTCGCTTCCCTCTGTGCTGCGGTCGCTGCTCCGGTGAGTAACTCGGGGAAAGAAACTGAGCGGATTTGGGCAAGTTGGTGAGAGAAAGTCCGGAGTAGCCTCCTTGATGGTTAGCAAGTCTCCCCTTGTGTAAGTGAGTCGAGTAATGTCTCCAAAGACGAACGAAAAACACAAAAACAAAAACAATACTAGAGAGCGTGTAACCGAGGCGTCCACACGGGTAGGCCCCATCTTGGGCAATCAGTTCTCAATTGTATTACATGGATCAATAAAAGCTAGGTTTTAGAGGAATCAAAGATATTTGAAACGTAGATCAAGATATAAAATAAAACGGACTTAAAACTTGAGTTACCATCAATGATTTTTAGATCCAGTAGGTGTCAGTACTGAGCAACACAGTATTTCATCAGCCTCATTTGTCTTTCTTCGTGGCCCCATCAAACTCCTCCCACGCCCAAGTTTTTGCCTCAGCGAACACCAAAGCTGCATTACATTTGGCCCATCAGCTGCCCCCGGACTCCCACTGGCCACAAAAGCTCGACAGGACTCCTCCAGCTTGACGCCATCCCTCACCTCTGGTGTCCACCAACAGGTTCAGGGTTTGCTGCTAAAAAAGGCACCAACTACCTTATGGCAACAGCTCCGATCGGCCACCTCAACAATGGTGGCAATGAACATGGCCAATTCGGAATTGATGTCCCTTGCCTTCCCCGGGACAGGGGCAAAGTTCTGAAGGAGGTGTGAGATTCAGCTCTTCCTGACAGGGGACTCTGCCAGACGTTTCCAGCAGTTTGGGTCTGCCAGGTCAGACGGGCATTTTCCCCCACCAACGGAGCCCGCGTCAGAGCGGAACGACGACGGCAACAGGGGTGCAGCCATCCCATATTTGGAAGTGGTGACGTAACAGCCTAGAAGGAAGTTGGGCGGTTCTCCCTGCTTAGTAGACCGCAACTCGGCAATATGTGTTTGTCATTGTTTGAAAAGAAAGCCCTAACTTTCCTTATTTTAAGGAGAAGGAGGTGACGCAGCAGAAAAAAATAAAAATAATAATAATAATAATAATAATTTTGCGGCAGCATCTCTGAATTAATCTTATTCATCAGAATCAGATCAGAATCATCTTTATTTGCCAAGTATGTCCAAAACACACAAGGGATTTGTCTCCGGTAGTTGGAGCCGCTCTAGTACAACAGACAGTCAATTTCCAGAACACTTTGGGGACATAAAGACATTGACAAAAAACAATTGTGCAAAAAGATGCAGAGTCCTCTAGCACTTAGAGCAGTTCGAACGACTAATATTGCAATAGTCCGGTGCAATGACCATTGTGCAAAGGGCGGTGAGAATTCAAGGAGTGTATGCGGTTTAAAGTGACGAGTAGTGCGATAATCTGGGACAATGTTGGTTGTGCAAATGTTACAGATACTCCTCAATCAGTGTGCAAATGGAGCAGATGCTACTCTGGCATGAGTGGCCAGTATATGCAAATAGTGCAGCATGGCGAGACAACTACAGTGAGTGCACGAGTAATACATAATTGGCCCCACAGAAATGTGACAACGAACTCAAGTCAAAAAATTGCCAACTTGTTGTAATGGAATTATAGGTTAGGTGTTTAAGAAGTTGATCGCAAGAGGGAAGAAGCTGTTGGAATGTCTACTAGTTCTAGTTTGCGTTGATCGGTAGCGCCTACCTGAGGGAAGGAGCTGGAAGAGCTGGTGACCGGGGTGCAGACGGTCCGAGAGGATTTTGCACGCCCTTGTCTTAGTTCTGGCAGCGTGCAAGTCCTCAATGGTGGGTATGGGGGTACCGACAATCCTTTCAGCAGTTTTGATTGTCCGTTGCAGTCGGAGTTTGTCCTTTTTTGTAGAAGCACCAAACCAGACTGTGATGGAAGAACACAGAACTGATTCGATGACCGCTGTGTAGAACTGTCTCAGCAGCTCCGGTGGCAGGCCGTGCTTTCTCAGAAGCCGCAGGAAGTACATCCTCTGCTGGGCCTTTTTGAGGACGGAGTTGATGTCGTTCGCCCACTTCAGGTCCTGAGAGATTGTAATTCCCAGGAACTTGAAGGTCTCGACGGTTGACACAAGGCAGCTGGACAACGTGAGGGGCAGCTGTGGCGAAGGATGCCTCCTGAAGTCCACGATCATCTCTACAGTCTTGAGCGTGTTCAGCTCCAGGTTGTGTCGGCCGCACCACAGCTCCAGCCTCTCCGCTTCCTGTCGATATGCAGACTCGTCACCGTCCTTGATGAGGCCGATGACAGTGGTGTCATCTGCAAACTTCAGGAGCTTGACAGTCGGGCTCGCTGAGGTGCAGTCGTTCGTGTAGAGAGAGAAGAGCAGCGGAGAGAGGACACAACCTTGGGGCGCCCCAGTGCTGATGCTGCGTGTGGATGAGGTGGCCTCCCCCAGCCTGACCTGCTGTGTCCTGCCCGTCAGAAAGCTGTAAATCCACTGGCAGATGGCAGGTGAGGCGCTGAGCTGGAGAAGCTTGGTTGAAAGGAGTTCAGGGATGATGGTGTTGAACGCTGAGCTGAAGTCCACGAACAGGATCCTCGCGTAGGTCCCTGCACTGTCGAGGTGTTCTAGGATGAAGTGCAGTCCCATGTTGACTGCATCATCCGCAGACCTGTTCGCTTGGTAGGCAAACTGCAGGGGGTTCAGCAGGGGACCTGTGACACTCTTGAGGTGGTCCAGCACGAGACGTTCAAAGGACTTCATGACCACAGATGTCAAAGCGACAGGCCTGTAGTCATTCAGACCAGAGATTGCAGGTTTCTTGGGGACTGGAATGATGGTGGAGCGTTTGAAACAGGATGGAACTTTGCACATTTCCAAAGATCTGTTAAAGATCTGAGTGAAGACTGGAGCGAGCTGGTCCGCGCAGGCTTTGAGCCAGGATGGGGACACATGGTCCGGTCCTGTCGCTTTGTTAATCTTCTGTTGTTTGAAGATGCGTCTCACATCCTGTGCATGGATGGTTAACGCAGAAGTCAGAGGTGTGGTTGAGGTCGCGGGTGCGGCCGGGTGGGTGTGTGGAGTGTAACTGTCCTTTTCAAATCTGCAATAGAAGGTATTCAAGTCGTTGGCTAGTGTGCTATTGTTCTCAGCTTGGGGGGATCGTCGCTTGTAATTAGTCAGCGATTGGAATGCACGTCAGACTGATTTTGAGTCGTTCGCGCTAAACTGTTTTTCCAATTTTGCTGCATAGATCCTCTTTGCAATGTTAATTTCTTTAGTAAGCTGGTTTCTAGCTCGATTATACAGGGCCCTGTCCCCGCTCTGATATGCATCTTCCTTAGCTTGGCGAAGCTGCTTAAGTTTAGCAGTGATGTTTAGCAGTGAACCAGGGTTAGGGTTAGGGTTAGGGTTGTTGTTGTTGAATGTCCAAAATGATTTTGTTGGTACACAAACCTCTTCACAGAAACTGATATAGGATGTGACAGTGTCCGTATATTCATCCAGGCTGCCAGCTGAATTTTCAAAGACACTCCAGTCTGTGCAGTCTAAACAGCTTTGAAGTTCCATCTTGGCTTCATTGGTCCACTTTTTGACTGTTTTCACTGTTGGCTTCGCACATTTAAGTTCTTGCTTGTACGTCGGTATTAAGTGAATTAAGCAGTGATCAGACGAGCCTAGGGCTGCACGAGGTATAGCACGGTATGCGTTTTTTACCGTAGTGTAGCAGTGGTCTAAAGTATTATTTTCCCTGGTAGGACAGTCGATGTGCTTCTTGTATTTAGGGAGTTCGTGGTTGAGTTTAGCTTTGTTAAAGTCCCCGAGAATAATGAGGGGTGAGTCCGGGTGTTTTTTTTCAATTTCGTTGACTTGTTCGGCGAGCGTTAGCAATGCGGCGTTCGTGTTAGCTTGCGGTGTAATATAGACTCCAGCCAGTATAAACGATGCAAACTCACGTGGCGAGTAAAATGGTTTACAGTTCAAAAATAGCGACTCCAGATGCGGGCTACAGTGTGTGCTGAGCACCGTGACGTCCGTACACCATTTTTCGTTTATATGGAGGCATATCCCGCCGCCCTTCGTTTTCCCCGATGATTCCATGTCGCGGTCCGCTCGATGAATGTGGAAGCCGGGAAGCGTGACGGCACCATCGGGTACAGCGTCGCAAAGCCAGGTCTCCGTGAAGCACATGGCCGCGGAACGTCCGAAGTCTTTGCTGGTCTTTAACAGAAGATGAAGCTCGTCCATTTTGTTGGGTAGGGAGCGTACATTCGCGAGGTGGATCGACGGGAACGCCAATCTGTGTCCTCGCTTGCGGAGTTTCACCTGAATGCCGGCTCGTTTTCCTCTGTGGCGCCGCTTCCGTATCCATGCGCCGAAAACCGCGGACGCCGCTCCGGTGAGTAACTCGGGGAAAAAACTGAGCGGATTTTCCAAAGTTGGTGACAGAAAGTCCGGAGTAGCCTCCTTGATGGTTAGCAGGTCTCCCCTTGTGTAAGTGAGTCGTGTAAGGTCTCCAAAGACGGACGAAAAACACAAAAACAAAGACAATACTAGAGAGCGCGTTACCAAGGCGACCACACTGGTAGGCGCCATCTTGCATGAGCTTTCTAGTTCCAGGAAGAGCACTTCGAAGTGTATTTCAGCTTTGAAAGGGAGTTGAAAGCCTCTTACGTCTTGGTATATTATTTTCCTATTGGCCTAATGTTTGAAATGTGGGACTGCGCAATTATTATGCCTTCCTCTATTTCTCCCTTGCCCTTTACAGTGCAAGTCCACCAAAATAGCACTCAAAAATCAGTCCACCAGACCCACTCCCATTGGATAAGGTTTTTGATTTCACCGCCTCACCATTTTTCTATCCGATGACGCGACGCTGAGCGTCAGACGCTCTCTGCATTGAGGCGACGCTCGGCGTCACGTAAAAATGCGCTGACATGTTGAGGGCATCAAATGCTTTGCCAAATACAGTCTGAAAAGGCCTTTATGTTTGAACATGGGTTTCGTTATGGACAGTACGGGACAAGCACAGACGTCCAATAACAAAGCATTCCCCCCAATCGCCCTCTCCAAGGTCTCCAAAAAGCGTGGGTACTTTGAGCTGCTGTTTGGTGCATAGGCACAAACAACAGTCAAGACCCCTCCCCTCACCCGAAGGTGGACTGAGGGTACCCTCTCATCTACTGGGGTAAACCCCAAAGTACAGGCACGGAGCTGTGGGGCAATATGTTTGCCCACACCTACTCGGCTCCTCTCAACGTGGGCAATTCTCAGCAAAGCAAATTTAGTTATATAGCGCATTTTATACACAAGGTAACTCAATGTGCTTTACATGAATCAAAGCATTTAAACACAAATAAAAAACAGCTTATAAACATTTAAAACAAAGGGGAATTTTTTGTTTTATTAAAACAGCATACAGTGCAAGAAATATCATTTAAAAGTGGAAATTCTCTAAAAAGCATGGGAAAAAAGAAGAGTTTTTAACATGGACTTAAAAACATGCACACTTGGGGCTGATGTCACTTCTGTTCTAGAGTGGATAAGAGTCCAACCTCTCACGAGAAGACTGGTACAGGATCCCAAGCTGTGTGTTGAGGCGAGCCCGGGTGTCTTGTTGGAAGTTCTAAATCTCACACACCAGCTTGGGCTCTCTCCCTGTTACAGAGGTGACGTTCCCTATCCAAAGAGCTAGCTTCTGTAGCCGGGGATCGGACTGCCAAGGTCCCTACACTCAACCCACTTGGCTCCTCCCACAAGTGGTGTGGAAAGGGGGTAACACGTTGCCTCTTCAGAATGTGCCCGACCGGGCCCCATTGGTGCAGACCCAGCTACCACGTGCTTGCCATCGAGCCCCACCCCCAGGCTCGGTTCCAGAGGAGGACCCCGGTGACCCATCTCCGAGCAAGGGAAAACTTCCAAAAAGGTTTCTCATCACAGGGAGTCTTTGAGCAATGCTTTGTCTGGTCCCTCACCAAGGACCTGTTTGCCATGGGTGACCATACCAGGAGCATAAAGCCCCAGACAACTTTGAACCTAAGATCATTGGGACACACAAGCCCCTCCACAACGATAAGGTGATGGCTCAAAGAGGGGATAAATCATTTTAAATTCCCGGACATTTTCACATCCATCAGGAACTCCTCATAACCTCACGACTCATCACACCATGCAAATTGAAGTGCGAACTTTTAAGAAAGTGCAGTTATCCCCTGCCCTGGAAATCTTTACATAAAAATACATAAAAGTTGTGGCAGTGCATGAACAAAAGGGTTCCCCCAAACCAGCCTTTTTCAAACTGATGCTGTTGACTGAGATTTTGCAATATTCAAGTGTCTGAAATTATTTCCAGAGTGGCTATTCATTTTCACAGAACTGTATTCTTCAAAGTGCAAAGGTGGCACAGCATAGTTGTTGATGTGACGCCCGGCTTGTTCCAATGTACAGTAATTATGGTTTATAGAAACCTATTTCTTTACATTCTCTTTTCTAATGTTTTTATACAATACCGTGCTATTTTTAAAACATTTTTTTTAAATCAAAAACAAAAAAAATTGTGGTGGTTTTTGCAGGCTGGAACAAATTCATTCAATTCCAAATTATTTCAATGGGGAATACTGATTTAACATACAGGAAAAGTAAATTGAGTTTTGTGCTTGGTCACGGAACACATTAGTCAAGGTACCACTGTATTTGAGTAGTATGGCACTGACCTCTGACTCAGCTTCTGCTTTTTTGACCTCTGTCTGTAGTCTGGAGAACAATGCTTCTGGAGACACCTGGCCAACTCTCCCCTCTGTGCAGGTAGTCGAGAAAAAAATGGAGAAATAAAAAGTGAAGAAAAAAATCTGATCGCATCCGAAGAATGGTTAGTACATTTTTAAAAAGCAATGAAAATGTGTAACTTCACACAGCACACAAGAATTGTTGCGCTCATATGTCTTGGAAAT
Organism: Phycodurus eques; assembly: GCF_024500275.1. NCBI lineage: Eukaryota > Metazoa > Chordata > Actinopteri > Syngnathiformes > Syngnathidae > Phycodurus > Phycodurus eques. Next base: position 528,576 of record NC_084530.1, read on the forward strand.
CTAGGCGAAGAGAGGGGCACAGCTGTGAACTGATCACCACCTGGTGGTGTGTTGGCTCTGATGGTGGGAGAAAATGCTGGTCTGACCTGGCAGGGCCAAACGTATTGGGTCTCATATCACTAATAAATGCTTTGAAATGTTCTCACTTTGCATCCATAAAGTTACCATCGGATTCATGACACGTGCACACCGGCCAATTTTTCTTTGCACCTATGTTAATGAATCAGAATTTATTCTAAATGACGGGCTCGTGCCCACGGCTTCCTATTTACAGAAACTGCGCCCCTATTTCCCTTTAAAAGGGTGTCTGTCTGACACATCGGCCAATGGGTGGAGGTTTTTTTCACCCCATAAGAAGTGGCTGATCCAAAACTTTCTAACTTTCGTTATCTTTATCCGAAAAGGTTGGTCATCGGAAAGCTTGCTAAACAAAGAAACCAACAACATACAGCATAATAGTCATGCTAATCATTTATCATTAATTTAAAAGTTAAATTACAGAATGTGGCACAAAACAACCATACAAAGGAATGAGCAAATACTGCATACGTTACAGGAATACATACAGCACAGCAAAGAGGCATTTTTAGTTGGTAAGATTCAAGCCTTGAAAGCGAAAGGAAAAAAAGAAAGCGAAAGGAAATATACGAGTCTTATATCACGACCGTAGTGCGTCATAATTCATGCCAGGTGCGGTGTGTGTGTGTGTGTGTGTGGGACAAGATCAATATACATCACAACTGTACATGCAGAATCACGGAAAAATATATTAATCAGATTGTCGTAGGGATTAGAAAGAATACTGAATCCCTGTGCATGCAGACAACCGGCGAGGGACATTCATAAATGCACATAGCCGACTATACAAGGCAGCGCTTGAATGGGATGAGGGTAAAATTGACGAGAAGTGTCCTTTTAATTGTTATTTAGGACAACCCATTTGCAAATTTCTGGTTTGGGTTATCATCACCAAAGTTGTTGTTATTAGTTTTTGAATGACTGTTGTTCCAATTCATTATGCATCTTGGATAAAAGATGTGTTTTTGGCGTACACTATATTGCCAAGCAGGTTAGAACGGGTGGAGGAAGGTGTCAGGTGTGTTATGTGACAAGAGTCTCTGCTACGATGAAGGGCAAAGTGTATAAAACAGTGGTGAGGCCAGCCATGATGTACGGATTAGAGACAGTGGCACTGAAGAGACGACAGGAAGCAGAGCTGGAGGTGGTGGAAATTAAGATGTTGAGGTTCTCTCTAGGAGTGACCAGGTTGGATAGGATTAGAAATGAGCTCATCAGAGGGACAGCCAAGGTTCGATGTTTTGGAGACAAAGTTAGAGAGAGCGGATTTCGATGGTTTGGATACATCCAGAGGAGAGAGAGTGAGTATATTGGTAAAAGGATGATGTGGATGGAACTGCCAGGCAAGAGAGCGAGAGGAAGACCAAGAGAAGGTTGCTAGATGACGTGAGGGAAGACATGATGGCAGCTGGTGTTCGAGAGGAGGATGCAGGAGATAGGCTTACATGGAAAAGGATGACACGCTGTGGTGACCCCTAGCGGGACAAGCCGAAAGAAAAAGAAGATTCACTCACCCATTCAACTAATCGGAATCAGGTGTTATATCTTCCATTGCCATATGTATATAAAATCAAGCACCGAAGCATACAGACTGTTTTTACAAACATTTGTGAAAGAATGGGTCGCTCTCAGGAGCTCAGTCAATTCCAGTGTGGAACTGTGATAGGATGCCACCTGTGCAAGAAGTCGAGTCGTGAAATTTCCTCACTCTTAAATATTCCAGAGTTGACTGTCAGATGGATTATAAGAATGACAGTAACTCAGCCTCGTGGCTTACAGACCACTGGTTAAAGTCTCCCAACCAGTTAGGAAACAGTGTGGCCAGAAGGGTCCCTTGAGGCACTTAAAGACATTTGCCCCTACAGACGGGACCATGTTCAAACAGGCTGCCACTTACAACTCCATCAAAGACCTTCAGGAGTACACAGAGACTTTTATTGCCTACATCAGCAAGTGCATGGATGATATCACCACTACTAAATCCATCACTGTCCATGCCAATCTGAAGGTTCGGAACGCGACTTTTAGGTCTGGGGATGAGGATGGCCAGAGGACAGCCAGAGCCAATCTGTCCTGTAGCATCAGGGAGGCCAAGACAGAGTACTCCAGGAAGATCGCCCACTGCTTCAGTGACAGCAGTGACACCAGGAGTCTGTGGTGAGTTATTCATACCATTACGGACTATAAACCGAAAACTATATAGAGTTGTGAATCAGAGGTGATTCACTTAGCGTCAGCATAGCAAAGCAAATGTCTGCGTCTTGTTGAAGATAGTTTATTGTGTTAATCCGTTTAGAGTCTGCGTGTGACTCTGGAGTTAACGTCTACCTCGGCCCCCTCCTTGGCATCAAAATGCATTGATAGTACGGCCCGCCCGTGTTTCTCACACGCACCTTTTTGCTGAGCCGTTGCGTCAATCATTGACCTGGGTGTTTTACTGTATGTAGTTCACGTATTCTGTCACTTATGGGCTTCCGTAGCTCAATCTTGCGAGTTGCGACAGCTTCCGGTGGTGTTTGCTGACAAGTTTTAGTGACACGAATTCAAAACTTAACTTAGTTGCAAATTTATTCCGAAGTGACCGTCATGGCTTTCTCAAAACCTGACGTGAAGACAAAGGTTAGCGATGAACACAGTCAAGTTCAGGACAAGTGGGAAAGGAATATTTTTTTGTTGAGCACGGGGGAACATCATACTACCACCGCCATATTTTACTGTTATGATGTTCTTTTTCTCAAATGTGGTGTTATTTTTACATCAGATGTAATGGGACACACACCTTCCAAACAGTTCAACTTTTGTCTCGTCAGACCAAAGAGTATTTTCCCAAAAGTATTGGGGATCATCAAGTTGTCCTCTGGCAAAATTGAAACAAGCCTTAATGTTATTTTTGCTCAACAGTGGTTTTCATCTTGGAACTCTGTCATGCAGGCCATTTTTGCCCCAGTCTCTTTCGTTTATTGGTTTTTGATAAAAGCGTAATTAATTTAGGAACGTGAACGCCTGTGTTTACTTCCAGTGTAGCTTGATGTACGTTTAACGTTACAATCAAACTATCTTTGTCTCGTATCGGGCACCACGGCTCTTTTTATATTCGTAAATTTTAGGAAAAGTGACGAAAAAACCTCTATCAACCTCTATCAATCTAAAAGGCTGTTACGTAGATGAAATAAGAGTGCTTCATTACAGCAGTTTTACTGTTTCACTCAAACACACACAAAGCACAACAGGAAATGGAATTTTATAGAAAATGTAATTAAATCTACAGGTAACTACAGGGAACAATGCAGAGGGACTTTACTACAAAAACACAAGGTACAGATAAACATTCATAAAGAAGAAGATATAGGGTGAAAGACATTACTATGCACCAATTTGTACTTTCTAGTAATCACTGCAATGTTTTACTCATGATGACGGTAGCCGGGTCTGGTCTTTCTCAGTTGTCTCAGGAGGAACGGAGGCAGCTTTAGTTGAAGATGCAGCACAAAAAGTAAAAACAAGAGATGCAAAAAGAAAGTTGTTGTCACGTTGGGGGTGCGCTCGTATCGTTTCCTGCCATTTGAACTTGTTGCGGACCCCGCTCTTGCTCTCAACTGCGGGCGTAACTGTTAAGAATGGCAGAAGTGACTTCCTGGGAAAACGGATGGAAGCCGCACGGCAGGCTTGGGACAGCGTCGCCGTCGTGGTCCGAGGTCGCCCGCACCATTTGGTGACACAACAAAAGAAAAAGAAAAGGGGAGGGATTGACCTAAGCCGGCCCGTAGCTTAAGAGATGTTAGCCATGAAGAGCAGAGAGCAAAGAGAGCACGAGACAAAGGGTTGATGGATTTTGTGTGCCAACTGAGGCGGAGGAAAAGACCACAACCATCGAATCGGGTTTCCAGTTTAAATTTTGTTCCAGCTACGTGAGCCACGCCCTAAGTAAGAGTTGAGACTCATCATATTAAAAAAACAACAACTTTGAAACTGTCTCTCACTCATAGATCGAGCATATAAAATTATTGTTTAAACTTTAGTCTTGGCAAATCAACTACTCATTGTTCAATACAATATCATTTCGTACTGTTTGGCTTCAAATCAAGAGGAAGACTTCTTAAAGTCTCGTAGCCGGACCTGTAAAACTGACATTAATGATACAGACATCAAGGTTGTTTTGTTTGTTACAAGCGTGGGAATTCTTCAATGTCATTTTAATGTCCATAGGCAGTGTCTCAAATCACCACTGGGGGGGTGATCTTGTTCCATTGTTCAACAGTCATCAATCACTTCCTTCGCCCCCAATCATGCTGTGCCAGTTATGAGGAGAGTTGCAATCAATTCATGGCTCCAGATGAAATGAACCAGGTTTCTTGTGTCTTGTGAAAATAGGCCAGCTGGCTGGGTCAGGAAGCAGGAATGCAAAAGAGTCATGAACACTGACCTTAACTGAGGCCAGCAGTTCTTTGCATGTTGTTGTGGGGTCGTCTGTGACCTCTTGGATGAGTCGTTGGTGCACTCTTGGGGTAATTTTGGTCAGCTGGCAACTCATGGGAAGGTCCACCACTGTTCTATGTTTTCGACATTTGTGGATAATGGCTCTCACTCTTGCTCGCAGGAAAGCTTTAGAAATGGCTTTGTAACCTTTTCCACACCGATAGTGCTGTGGAAAAGTATTGGCCCCCTTCTCAAATTCTTATATTTTTGCATAGTTTCCCCACTTTTATGTTTAAGATCATCAAACAAATGTAAATATTGGACAAATATAACCCAAGTGGCCTTAAAATGCTGTTTGTAAATGGGGATTTTATTTATTTAGGAAAAAAAAAATATTCAAAGTTACCTGGCCATGTGTGAAAAAGTAATGGCCCCCTAAACCTCATAACTGATTGGGCCAGCCTCAGCAGCAACAACTGAAATCAAGCGTTTCCTATAACTGCCAATAAGTCTTTCACATCTCTGTGGACATATTTGGCCCACTTTTGCTTTGAGAATTGTTTGCATTCTGCAAAAATTGAGGGTTTTCCAGCATAAACGGCCTTTTTAAGGTCATGCCACTGCATTTCAATCGGATTAAAGTCTCGACTTTGACAAGGCCACTCCAAAACCTTCATTTTGTTATTTTAAGCCATTCAGAAGTTGACTTGCTGGTGTGTTTTGGATCATTATCCTGCTGCAGAACCCAAGTGTCACCTTAAGGTTACAAACTGATGGCTGAGCATTCGCCATGATTTTCTGTTAAAGAGCAGAATTCATGGTTCCATCAATCACAGCAAGTTCACCAGGCCCTGAAGGAGAAAAACAGCCCAAGACCATCACACTACCACCACCATGTTTGACTGTTGGTATGATCTTCATTTTCTGAAATGCTATGTTACATTTACGCCAGATGTAAAGAGACACACACCTTCAGAAAAGCTTAACTTTCAGCTTGTCAGTCCATATAATATTCTACCAAAAGTGTTCAGATGTTTTTTTTTTGCAAAAGTAAGATGAGCCTTTATGTTCTTTTTGGTCAGCAGTGGTTTTTGCCTTGGAACTATGCCATGTATGCCATTTTTGCCCAGTCTCTTCCTTATTGTTGCGTCATGAACACTGACTTTAACTGAGGCAAGGGAGGCCTTCAGTTCTTGAGAAGTTGTACTGAGTTCCTTTGTGGCCTCCTGGTTGAGTCATTGCTGTTTTCTTAGTGTAATGTTTGTAGTCTGGCCACTCCTGGGAAGGTTCACCACTGTTCCATGTTTTCTCCATGTGAGGCTAATGGCTCTCCCTATGAAGATGCCTGAATGGAGGAAAAGTGTACTGGTGCCCATTTTTAAGAACAAAGGTGAGCTGTGGCAACTATAGAGGAATAAAGTTGATGAGCCACACAATGAAGTTATGGGAAAGAGTAGTGGAGGCTAGACTCAGGACAGAAGTGAGTATTTGCGAGCAACAGTATGGTTTCATGCCTAGAAAGAGTACCACAGATGCATTATTTGCCTTGAGGATGTTGATGAAAAAGTACAGAGAAGGTCAGAAGGAGCTACATTGTGTCTTTGTAGATCTTGAGAAAGCCTATGACCGAGTACCCACAGAGGAACTGTGGTACTGCATGCGGACGTCTGGAGTGGCAGAGAAGTATGTTAGAATAATACAGGACATGTAGGAGGGCAGCAGAACAGCGGTGAGGTGTGCTTTAGGTGTGACATACGAATTTAAGGTGAACGTGGGACTGCATCAGGGATCAGCCCTAAGCCCCTTCCTTTTTGCAGTGGTGATGGATAGGCTAACAGATGAGGTTAGACTGGAATCCCCGTGGACCATGATGTTTGCAGATGACATTGTGATCTGCAGTGAAAGCAGGGAGCAGCTGGAGGAACAGTTAGAAAGATGGAGGCATGCACTGGAAAGAAGAGGAATGAAGATTAGCCGAAGTAAAACAGAATATATGTGCATGAATGAGAGGAGTGGTGGGGGAAGAGTGAGGCTACAGGGAGAAGAGATAGCAAGGTTGGAGGACTTTAAATACTTGGGGTCAACCATCCAGAGCAATGGTGAGTGTGGTTAGGAAGTGAAGAAACTGGCCCAAGCAGGTTGGAACGGGTCGAGGAAGGTCTCAGGTGTGTTATGTGACAGAAGAGTCTCTGCTAGGATGAAGGGCAAAGTTTATAAAACAGTGGTGAGGCCAGCCATGATGTACGGATTAGAGACAGTGGCACTGAAGAGACAACAGGAAGCAGAGTTGGAGGTGGCAGAAATGAAGATGTTGAGGTTCGCTCTCGGAGTGACCAGGTTGGATAAAATTACAAATGAGTTCATCAGAGGGACAGCCAAGGTTTTGGAGACAAAGTTAGAGGGAGCAGACTTCAATGGTTTGGACACGTCCAGAGGAGAAATAGTGAGTATATTGGTAGAAGGATGATGAGGATGGAGCTGCCAGGCAAGAGAGCTAGAGGAAGCCCAAAGAGGTTGATGGATGTCGTGAGGGAAGACATGATGGCAGTTGGTGTTCGAGAGGAGGATGCAGGAGATTGGCTTACATGGAAAAGGATGACGCGCTGTGGCGACCCCTAACGGGACAAGCCGAAAGGAAAAGAAGAAGTTATCTGTTAATGCGGGTCCTTTTTTTGACAATTGTGCAAAAAGATGCAGTCTTCTATCATTTAGAGTAGTTCGAATGAGTAATATTGCAATAGTGCGGTGCAATGACATTTCCGCAAAGAGCCCCAAGACTTCAAACGAGTAGTATGATAATCTGGGATAATGTTGATTGTGCAAATGTTGCAGATACTCCTCAGTCAGTGCGCAAATGGAGCAGGTGCTACTCTGGCATGAGTGGCCAGTATTGGTCAACAACAGATATGCAAATAGTGCAGCGTGGTGAGACTACTACAGTGAGTGCACGAGTAATATATAATTGGTCCAGCACAAATGTGACAACAAACTCAAGACAAAAAGACAAAAAATTGCCCGCATGTTGCAGTGGAATTGTAGGTTAGGTGTTTAAGAAGTTGATTGAAAGAGGGAAGAAGCTGTTGGAATGTATGCTAGTTTCTAGTTTGCATTGATCGATAGTACCTACCTGAGGGAAGGACCCAAAAGAGCTGGTGACCGGGGTGTGGAGGGTCCGAGAGGATTTTGCACGCTCTTGTCTTAGTTCTGGCAGCGTGCAAGTCCTCAATGGTGGGTAGGGGGGTACCGACTATCTTTTCAGCAGTTTTGATTGTCCCTTGCAGTCGGAGTTGGTCCTTTTTTGTAGCAGCACCAAACCAGACTGTGATGGATGAACACAGGAGTGATTCGATGACTACTGTGTAGAACTGCCTCAGCAACTCCTGTGGCAGGCCGTGCTTTCTCAGAAGCCGCAGGAAGTACATCCTCTGCTGGCCCTTTTTGAGGAAGGAATTGATGTTGATCGCCCACTTCAGGTCATGAAAGACTGCAATTCCCAGGGACTTGAAGGCCTCGACAGTTGACACGAGGCAGCTGGACAGCGTGAGGGGCAGCTGTGGCGAAGGATGCCTCCTGAAGTCCACGATCATCTCTACAGTCTTGTGAGTGTTCAGCTCCAGGTTGTGTCGGTCGCACCACAGCTTCAGCCGCTCCACTTCCTGTCGATATGCAGACTCGTCACCGTCCTTGAAGAGGCCGATGACAGTGGTGTCATCTGCAAACTTCAGGAGTTTGACAGCTGGGTGCGCTGAGGTGCAGTCGTTCGTGTTGAGAGAGAAGAGCAGCGGAGAGAGGACACAACCTTGGGGCGCCCCAGTGCTGATACTGAGTGTGGATGAGGTGGTCTCTCCCAGCCTACACTTGCTGTGTCCTGGCCGTCAGGAAGCTGTAAATCCACTGGCAGATGGCAGGTGAGACGCTGAGCTGGAGAAGCTTGGAGGAAAGGAGTTCAGGGATGATGGTGTTGAACGCTGAGCTGAAGTCAACGAACAGGATTCTTGCGTAGGTCCCTGCACTGTTGAGGCGTTCTAGGATGAAGTGCAGTCCCATGTTGACTCCATCATCCGCAGTTCAAAAACAGCGACTCCAAATGCGGGCTGCAGTGTGTGCTGAGCTCTGTGACGTCCGTACACCATTTTTTGTTGATATAGAAGCATATCCCGCCTTCTTTTGTTTTCCTCGATGATTCCATGTCGTGGTCTGCCTGGTGAAGATGAAAGCCCAGAAGCATGACGGCGCCATCGGGTACAACCTCAATTGTAAAGCACATGGCGACGGAACGTCCAAAGTCTTTACTGGTCTTTATCAGAAGATGAAGCTCGTCCATTTTGTTGGGTAGGGAGCGTACATTCGCGAGGTGGATCGACGGGAACGCCAATCTGTATCCTCTCTTGCAGAGTTTCACCTGGATGCCGGCTCGCTTCCCACTGTGGCGTCGCCTTCGCCTCCATGCGCCGAAGACCGCGGTCGCCGCTCCGGTGAGTAACTCGGGGAAAAAACTGAGCGGATTTGTGAAATTTTGTGAAAGAAAGTCCGGAGTAGCATCCTTGATGGTTAGCAAGTCTCCCCTTGTGTAAGTGAGTCGTGTAATGTCTCCAAAGACGAACGAAAAACACAAAAACAATACTAGAGAGCGCGTAACTGAGGCGACCACACTGGTTGACGCCATCTTGTCTGATTTTGAAATTATTTTAGCAAATGGCTGCCATTTTACAAAGAGTGAAAAATTTAAGGGGGTCTGAATACTTTCCGTACCCACTGTAGAGTCCATTCAAGTTGTAGAAGCATCTCAAAGATGATAAGTGGAAATCAGATGCACCTGAGGTTAAATCTGAGTGTCATAGCAATGTGTGTAAATACTTATGTACCTATTATATTTGAATGTTTATATTTTTTATAAATTCATACAAATGTCTGAAAATGTTTTTACTTTGTCATTGTGAGATATTTTATGTAGATGTTTTTGTTTTTTTAAACTTTACTCAAATCAGCTTTAGATTCAGTCTGTAACAGCAAAATGTGGAAAATGTGAAGGGGTGTGAATACTTTCTGTTGGCACTGTATGTCATAAGCACCAAGTACTTTTCTAACTTCCACCTTACGATTCATTGCGACTTCCTGGTCCACCACACTGGCCTCTTCTACTCTCCCTTCTCTCTTATTTTCCTGATTCATCAACTGCTCAAAGTATTCTTTCCATCTGTCCAGCACACTACTGACACCAGTCAACACATTTCCATCTCGATCCTTCATCACCCTAACCTGCTGTAGATCCTTCCCATCTCTATTCCTCTGTCTGGACAACCTGTATAGATCTTTTTCTCCTTCTTTCGTGTCCAACCTGGCATACGTCATCATATGTTTCTTGTTTGGCCTTTGCTACCTCTACCTTTGTCCTCTGTCACATCTCCATGTATTCCTTTCTCCTCTCTTCAGTCCTCTCAGCGTCCCACTTCTTAGCTAACCTCTTTCCTTGTATGATTTCCTGTACTTTGAGGTTTCACCACCAAGTCTCCTTCTCCTCTTTCCGACTAGAAGATATACCAAGCCCTCTCCTGCATGTCTCTCTGACCACCTTGGCTGTCATGGTCCAGTCTTCTGGATCTCCTCCTTTCCACTGAGAGCCTTTCTCACCTATTCTCGAAAAGCCACACAACACTTCCTTTCTCAGCTTCCACCACATGGTTCTCTGCTCTGCCTTTGTCTTCTTCATCTTCCTTTCAAACACCACCAGTCATTTTACACACCACCATCCTATGGTGTCTTGCCACACTCTCCCCTACCACTCACTACCTTACAGTGAGTAACCTCCTTCAGATTACATTGTCTGCACAAGATGTAATTCACCTGCATGCTTCTACCTCAGCTCTCACCCTATGTTCCTGCCTCTTCTGGAAGAAAGTGTTTACTTCAGCCATTTCCATCCTTTTTGCAAAGTCTACCACCTTCTGTCCCTCCAAGTTACTTTCCTGGATGCCGAATTTACCCATCACTTCTTCCCTGTTTTCCTTCACAAACATGTCCATTACAATCTGCACCAATCATGACTCTATCTGTCTGGGATGCTCAGAACTACTTCGTCAAGCTCCTTCCATAATTTTTCTTTCACACCTCGGTAGCGATGGGTATCGAGAACAAATTGGAACCGGGACTAACGTTCCGGTTCTCCCAGAATCGTTCAAATTTTATAATTTTGGTTTCCGGTTTCGATGCCTTGCAGTCCGCCGACCCCAAAGAAGAGATTTGCGAAAGCCAGTGAAGAAGAATGCGCACGAAGACGCGCTTGTGCTCAATGGTGGCAGCAAATAAAAGTGTGTCTTAACTTTGTGAAAATAAATGACCAATCGCCTCAGTGCAACACTTGGAATAAGATTATCTTGTGCAAAGGAGACTTTCACGAGGTGTAGATGTCTGACGTTCTCCCTCCCGCTCCAAGCCTCAGCCTATGCCACACGGAACTTCAGTCAAGTCAATTGAGTGAGTGAAACAATAAAATATGTCTATGCCAACATCGAGGCAGTTAACAAGGTAAACGGTTGGTTGCACTTTTGCACTGATGGATTTTAGCGTTTATTTTAGTCTTCAAACCAACGTAAGAGCAGATGACAGAAAAAAAAGCTTAACATTGAGCTAAAACTTCACCAAAGGTCAAACAAGCAACGTTACGTTACAATGAATTGCGACAAATTCCACTTTAACTTTGTCTCACAGTATCACAAACATAAACTTTGTGCCTTATCGGTGGGTAGGTAAAGGAGAGGAGACATCGGCAGGCGACGTCTGGACCCAGATCAAATAATCATCATTTGGCCGAACAACGATGACTTCAGATTACGGACCAATCAGACGACAGCGATTCCACACCGGCCTGTTTGAAACATTGTATAAGTCTGGGGGAGAGTCAGATAGTTTTGTTCTACTACTGTATCTGCTAAGGATAAGATGGGGTAGTTACGAACCCAGAGCTCTGCAAAATGTATAGACTCCTCTGTCAGGAATAAATTGGTTGTTTTTTATACATTGTTGTGAACGACGTTCTTTCACGAAAACGAACACGCTTGGAACCACGGAAGTTAGGAGATTTTAAAACACAGGTTCCTTCAAATGGTGACCCTGACGTGATCCTGAAGGAACAATAGATAAAAAGACAGAGGAGCGGACAGGAATTCAGTTGGATTGCAAATCTCCCCGGTGCACCGAAATAAAAAAGGTGAGCGAAAGCCTGTTTGAGTATATCACAAATTCTGCGCATTGGAAATTACGAAATTTGGGAGACTTGTGGTACAGTTGTTTTGTTGTCTATAGTTAATAAGACGTTGTGTTGTTAAAATTGCATAATTAAAGTCAGGGTAACGGAGGACCTGACGTCAGGGTAACAAGGGACCTGACAGACCAGGATCAGAGAAAATCCTGGAAGTAGGGTAACAAGGTACCTACTTGTCCCGTCGTAGACTGACTTGAAATCGGACGCGGTTTCAAATTGTAACGTTTCGGTAGACGTTGGGGATTTTGGGACCCCCAAAAACCGATTTAGAATAAGATGAGTGTGCCACCAAAACTCGGGGTTGTGAATTGGACAGTCGAGTGTCGAGGTAATGAATGTGATATGTGTCGGATTTGTGGATTGAAAGAAAAAGGCAGAAAAAGAAACAAACAGGATTAAGAAGTGTGTGGGCAAAGTGGAAAAGAAAAAGGAATGTAAGTTGTTTCACGTAACAGAGAGGTTATTCTGAAAGGAAAAAGATGAAGGAAAAGTTGGATGCTGCAGGGTGGAGAGAGAATTGAAGGTTGAATAAGAAAATAGAAGAGTGAAAAATTGAGAAGAAACATTTATGAGATTTGTCTGGTGTGACCTGCCATGGCAGCTGTTACAGCTGTTCAAAAAAAAAAAAAGAAAAGAGCGACAAATTCCCCCGCTAAATACAATTTACGGACCTTTCCGAAAACGGCCCCAGTGACGTCACCGCATTCAAAGAGGTGGGTAAATATACAAATTGTCTTTAAAAAATGTTGCGTTTTTACAGAAGCGGCTTCCCGGACTGGCTGCTGTTGGTGTAATTTGGATCCAGGGGCTGAAAAGTTTGACGGACGGCATGAGCCTGGCGTGTGGTGACATAGTGAGACTGATGCGCGCCTGTTGCATTTCGGTTCACCAATCGGATGATATTTTGACACGGTTGGGTCTGAATAATGTCGAACCTGAAATTTAATTTGTCCCTTTTGCTCCTATAGTGTTTGCAGTCATCCGCGACATGTTCCCGTCCTCTTCCCCAACGGTGCCGAAGCTTCTGGACGTCAAACCTCTCATGGATCCCAGTTCTCACTTCGAAAATTGTATAAGTATTTGGACAGATGAGACCGGGTCACATCCCTCCCGTTTAAGGGAGGCAAATGTTATTTATTGAATAGCTTTACTTGACACCTTGCCGGTTGAAGTTAGGACTGAACTTTTTAAAGACCCTGACCTCATGAAAGGGGGAGATAGCTTCTTTAACTGTCATATGTCACACCATTTGTAACTTTTTGTCAACAGAAAACACAAATCATCAGATGAGGTAAAGGACATGCAGGAACAACTTTTGAAGTTACAATTGGCCCAGGCCCGTAAAGTGGCCATAAAAAATAATAATAAATAAATAAATTAAAATGGAAGCAGAGAAACAGATGTGGATGGCGCAGGGGTCAACGAGGAGACGAGGCGGGAGTCGTGACAGAGTACACCAACGGACGCAGGGGAAGCCCTTGCCGACCTCCAACGGACCAAGCGTGCTTCAATTGAGTGGAACCCGGAGAGACCACACCTCAAAGAGGAGGCTACAAAGCTTCACGAGGGAGAGTTGGGCGCGGCCCGGCAACAGCGTCCGCAGCAGGCTCCACAGCAACAAGAGCCATCTCGCCAGTAGTACTGCGATGAGGACAGGTCCGAATGCCCAATGAGCCTGGAGCCAGGGGACGGAGGAAAGACGGAGCCTCTGAACCCGGCTAAGGGAAGACAACCACCTGAATGAGCTGTGCAGGGGTGCCCATGAATCTGCCGATTACGACACCATTAAAGACTGAAATTGCTGGACAGACACATGAACATCAGTTTGTCCTCATGAAAAAAGGGCTCCAGTGAACCTGATGGGCAGAGATCTGCTTATCAAGACCAGGGCTACCATCCTTTGTAGCCCGGATGGACTGACGATACGGTTCCCCGATGGGACCATGATGAACTGTGGACAGAAGTTGTCCTCCGGATGGAACATGATACAACATGAACTTCCGGAAGCAACTGCTGACATATATTGCGCCCGACTAAAACCTGAAACAAAGGAGGGAGGCGGAGTATACTCGGCCTTCCTGCGGTGGAAGCCCTGGATTGACTCTCTTGCCCCCTACCGTCCTCCAAGTGACCCTCTCCATCTCACACTGTTTTATGATAAAAAATGACGATTTTGTTTATAGGGAAGCTTTTGAGTCGATACAGGAAGAAAATTGGAGGCTCAATAGTACAGGAATTTACATAGGGAAACAAGGTGTGGCGGCTGCGTCCACCTTGGCACCAGAGCAGAGTGAGTGGTTTATGATAAACTTGACATCTTTTCCACACATCACTGGCACTAGCATTAGGTCATAAAGCCAGAGAACTGGGACCCATGGTGAGAAAATGCCATTTGGCAAATGATTGGCAACAAGATCAAATACCAAATGTGTTGTACTCTCCTAGTACTGAATGGTTTTGTATTCAAGGTACCATGGTGGCATGGTGAGAAAATGCCATTTGGCAAATGATTGGCAACAAGATCAAATACCAAATGTGTTGTACTCTCCTAGTACTGAATGGTTTTGTATTCAAGGTACCATGGTGGACGGAGGAATGTTGGAGCATGTGACTTTAGCGCGATTCCATGGCTGAGAACTCTCGGACCATGAGGACGCCGCACAGCTGTTGAGCTCGCTGCCGGACTCACTGTGGTCCGAGGGGTCTGTGTACATCCGTGACTCCGGTAACATTCGAGGTAAACCCGACTGCTTTTGTTAACGTGCCGTAGTATCCTTGTAAGCAAGAGGCCATAGAAGATATCACTGAAACCCAAATTCTGAAATCCCAACGCTTTGGTCCATAAATGATGTTATGAAACCCTCCGCTCAAGCTGCAGAACTGCTGGCCAGGTGCAGGGCACTAGAGTTATCTGAAGGTCAGTGTGTTACGATTTATTCTGATTCGGCGTATGTGGTAGGATGTTTGTTTGTTGATCTGGCTGCATGGAGGCGACAGGGTTTTGTTACGACCACTGGTGACCCAGTGGCCCACGCAGAGCTGATTCAACGACTGAGTGAGGCTATTGATAGGCCGGTGGAGGTGGCTGTGGTCAAGTGTCCAGGACAGGCGAAAGCGGGCACTCTGGTAGCCCAGGGGAATGGCGCAGCGGATGCGAAGGCGAAAGAAATAGCAGGCTATCGAAAGGATGATGAAGGAGGAGGCGCCAAAGGAAGACAAGCGTAAGTGGCAAGAGACAGGTGCTGAGTATGATGACAAGGAGAAGCTGTGGTTTGTATGATGATAAGGAGAACCTAGGAGACTGATGTTACCTACAGGAAAGTTATGTGTCAATGCTGAACAAGCTGCGCTTTTGTTGGCACCCTGATCTTCTGTGTAAGGTAAAAGATTGTTGTGTTTTTTTGTGATATATGTCAAGATTTCAGTGTTTGCCCTACAACGAAGAGGGAATTGACACACTGAGATGGGCCGAGGCCCGAATTTATGTGGTGGTAATGGACCGAACCGCCAATGGTGGTCCCAGCCCAAAGCATAAGGTACTTATTAATAATTGTCGGCACTTTATCTGGATGGCCCAAAGGCTATCCTTGTGCAAAAGAAAACGTGCCGTCTGTCGACAAAGCGCTGGTTAACCATTATATTTCGACGTATGAGTTTCCACTAGTCATCAGATCGGACAAGTGATTCTACTTGTCCCAAACATGTCCTGCGCAGGCCTCTATTGTAAAAAAAAAAAAAACGTGGACTAAGTGTGAATGGTATAAATATTCGGTGCGATACGTTTTATAAATTGTGTACATATATAAAGTAAACCTTAGAACTTTGATGAATGAAATTATATGACTATATATGTAAAAAGTTATAAAGTGCTTCAAAGGGTACCCATTATATTTATTAACTAAATAAATAAGGCATACATATTGTATGTATAAATAGGTATGCATATGATATTCTGGAAGATAAATTAAATAATAGATAAATTTAGGCGTGTACCCGACGGATGGGATCAAGCCAGAGTAGCATCGTGACTTTCTCTTTCCGGGTCAGCAGAGCGGACCAGAGCGGCTCTGCTTGCCTGGGATAAAAGCCTGAAAACAGTACGGGAAGTTTTTGGTGTAAGAAAACGCTTCGGAGTTTGAATAAATGACGTCCAAGTTGCTATCTGAGCTGGTGAATGGGATTTGATATATTGCTTAGAGAGTGGCGGCACGGTGTACGACTGGTTAGAGCGTCAGCCTCACAGTTCTGAGGACTGGGGTTCAATCAGCGGCCCCGCCTGTGTGGAGTTTTCATGTTCTCCCAGTGCCTGCGTGGCTTTTCGCCGGTTTCCTCCCACATCCCAATAACATGCATGGTAGATTAATTGGAGACTCTAAATTGCACTTAAGTGTGAATGTGAGTGCGAATGGTTGTTTGTTTGTATGTGCCCTATTGGCTAGCAACCAGTTCAGGGCGTACCCCGCCTCCTGCCCGATGACAGCTGGGATAGGCTCCAGCACGCCCGCGACCCTAGTGAGGAGAAGCGGCTCAGAAAATGGATGAGTGCTTAAAAGAGCACTTGAAGTGAGGGTGCACCAAATGGTTTATGACAGGACACAGGTGTCCTCAGCTGGGGGATGGGGGCAGCTTTATGACAGGCGTGTGTGAGTTTTACAGGTTTATGGTATTGCAAAGGCCAAGGAGATTTACAATAGGATCGTTTAATTAATGATATGGATAGAAGCCTGGTCTGTAGTGGTTTAGGTGTTATGGTTCAACCAATAAGTGTGCTGTGTTCAGTTTTGTCTGTGTGGTGTATGTGAGATGACATTCACTCCTGGGTCCAGGTTAATGTTATTGTCTGTGAAGTCTCGCTTGTTGTGTCATGTTAATTGTTTATGTTTTGTGGTTAGTGTTTGTGTCGTCTTAATTAAAAGCAGAAATGGAGCACTACTGAGCTGGCTGACAGGAGTAGTGAAGGATGTGATCACGTGAAAGAGACTATAGACCTTTAGTTACCAAAGGACCGGGTGACTGACGAGAGAATGCGGTCTACAGACTGTTGAATGACTGATTTGTTGAAATAACATTATTTTACAGGACGCCCAGGAGGATGGAGCTTGATAGTGTTATTGTTGTATTGCAGGATGTTGGTGTGCTGACTTAACGCTGATTTTATGTGATTCTTGGTTTAATGACATTTACACTTTTGTGAGACAAATTAACAATTGGTTGGGAAATAATATCAATGTTGGGTGACAATTGCCGACTTGTCCCTTCTCTGGAGTATGTATACAGGAATTATGTAGTCAATTGGCACGGGTATCGTTTGCAGAGTAGTGATTAATTTAATGTTTGCAGGTCTAGTCAGGGGCCTCTCCGACGGAAGGAGACGACCTGCTGGTTTGTGTATGGGGTTGTGTGTGGATACTGTGTTTTGGTGTTAAATTAGTCATTTAACATAGGGGGAAATATGTACATCCTGTATGTCTGGTCAAAGAAGGTTATAATCATGACTCTGGTGATCTCCCTGATTATAGTTACAGGAATCTATTTTGGAATGCCTTCAATACAAGGAGAACGAGTAACAAAGAGGGCCGTGAAGCCAACAGGGGCCCTAGAATTACACATGGGGGGAAAAGACGGTATACCAATTTGAATTGTGTAAGGTGGTAAATTGTGCACGCTGGGGCGACCCGGCGGGATACGATATTTACTTGTGCGCTTTGAGTACAGGACATGCGGGAGCTGGCCGGTATCCGGTGAACCATAGGTTCAAAGCGAACCAGCAGGTGGATTTGTGTTACAGTTGCAAGCAGGTGATTACCCACTCGAAACCGGGATACTGGGAGCCGACGAAGAATAGAAATTGGCGGTGGAAGGACAGGATCAAATTGGAAAGAGGTAGTATGCACTCGGTTACCCCGGGGGACAGACATCCCGTACTGTTGACCTTGGGTATAGATGTCTCAGGGGCCGATACCCTAGGACATATTTTTATTAATTGGCGACGTCCGACACAAAGTTCATCTTGTCCGATAATGAAAAAATTTGCAAAAGTACCAGTGTAAAAAAAAAAAAAAAAAATGCAGATCCAGTGGTTTTTCGAACCTCCAAAGTTACGAGATATGACCTGAATAATGAATTAATCTCGGTAATTATTGGCTTAAGGAAATTACTGTGGAAGGTAGGGACGCAGTCAAAATCTATCAAAAAGACTGTCTTGTTTGTGCTATGATGAATAACCTCAATTGGATTGTAAACCCTGTGGTCCAGGAGAATTATACTGCTGCAACTAAGTTCAAATTGACCTGTGCCTACCAGCTGATGACTAATGACAACCTGGAGGGTGAGTGCCAGCACTGGGATCAGGTTTATCCTCTGACGAAGGTGAAAGGTGCTCCCCTCTATGATGTCAATATGGTCCCTTCCCTTCCCTGTATCACACAAAAAGAGTAAGGTAACTTTGGGCCCAAATAACAAACTTTCCCGATCAATGGGCCACCTAGATCCACAGTTTTGTAATTTCACGCTTTTCATTGAATATTATGATGCGGCCCAATTAAGTAAGATGAGGTCTGATTTGTGGTGGATGTGTGGAGGTGGTTTGTTGTGGGACTTCCTACCCGGGGAATGGATAGGCACTTGTGCGTTGGTCTCTATGATAGCTCCCACAGTGATTAAGCCCTTCTCTGAGCAGGAACTCACTCAAATGGCGGATTTCACATGGGAGCGTGACTGGTGGGGCAGCTTGAACCGTTTCCGCCGTATGGTCAGTGGCTTCAATGTGGGCGGAAATGCTTGGGAAGAAGGTGAAGACCCCACCTACCTGGATGCCATTGGAATTCCCAGAGGTGTCCCGGATGAGTATAAAGCTCGCTGCCAAATTTCCGCAGGTCTTGAGAGTATTTTATATGGGTAACTCCGAATAAAAATGTTGATTTCATAAATTACCACCATTACCAAATTCAAAGATTGGTGAATTTCACCTCCCAACTAGCGGAGGGCATCCATGAGCAACTATCAGCTACATCTCTCATGACATTCCAAAATAGGTTGGTCCTGGATAGTATGTTAGCGGAAGAAGGGGGTGCCTGCTCTCGAATTAAAGGACATTGCTGTACAATTATCCCCAATAACACGGCGCCAAACGGAAAGATCACCAGAGCCATGAAAGGTTTGCAAGCCATGTCTGTTAAACTTAAATCAATGTCTGGAGTGGAGGACAACCCCTTCTACAGCCTGCTTAATAGGATGTTTGGTAAATGGAGAGGTCTCATACTGACGTTGGCAACAACAACCATAATTGTCATGGCTGTGCTTGCTATTTGTGGATGTTGTATTATCCCTTGTCTCAGGAACCTGGTTCTCAGAATTGTCCTCAAGGCCTTTGTGGGTAAGGACCCCTACGGCCAATATCAGCTGCTGTCCCTGGACGAGGACAGGGTGGCCATGGAATCGCTCGGTCCATTGAACGATACCGGTATAAGCTCTCTTTAAATTGTTTAGTTTTGATGTGCTAAGAATAGAATAATGAGCATTGTAGTGAAATAGTTAGTAGGTATAGGGGTTGTTGATCTTCTGATTATCAGAAGATCAACTTGGGGGATTGAAGGGAATATAGAATACTTTATATTCTAATATGTAATTCTAACTAGTTTGGAAGAGAATGTGTATTGGAGTATAGGAGTATATTGCAGGAAGGCCCCCAGCGGGGGGTATGTGGCCCCCATCAGGGGGTATTTGGAGACAGATGGCAAAGATGAAAGGAACTGCGGGAGCCACTATAAACATTGAATGCAGGAGACATCGGCAGGCGACGTCTGGACCCAGATCAAATAGTCATCATTTGGCCGAACAACGATGACGTCAGATTACGGACCAATCAGACGACAGCGATTCCAGGGTTAGGGTTAGACTAACACTAACCCTAACCCTAACCCTATTTGAAACATTGTATAAGTCTGGGGGAGAGTCAGATAGTTTTGTTCTACTACTGTATCTGCTAAGGATAAGATGGGGTAGTTACGAACCCAGAGCTCTGCAAAATGTATAGACTCCTCTTTCAGGAATAAATTGGTTGTTTTTTATACATTGTTGTGAACGACATTCTTTCACGAAAACGAACACGCTTAGAACCACGGAAGTTAGGAGATTTTAAAACACAGGTTCCTTCAAAACGATGCCCAACCCTACCTCTAGGTCACATCCTACCTGTAGGGCATAGCCATTAATTACATTATTACGTAACACGAGCAATTTCAAGTTTCTGCCTCATCACTCGATCTGACACTCTTCACCTCTAAGACATTCTTAGCCAACTCTTACTTTAAAATAACCCGTATTACATTTCTCTTACCATCTATAGCATGGTAAAATAATTTGAACCCTAACCCGAAACTTCTAGACTTACTGCCTTTCTACCTGCTCTCCTGGACACACAATATATCAACCTTTCTCCTCATAATCATGTCAACCAACTCCCAAGTCCCAACATTCAAAGCTCCCACATTAAGTTCTAGGCTTTGTGCATTACTCTTCTCTTTCTGTCTAAGAACCCGCTTTTCACCTCTTCTTGGTCTTCGACCCACAGTAGCTGAATTACCACCAGCGCCCTGTAGGTTAACGTCGCCGGTGGTGGACTTTGTTAACCCGTGCCACGACCGATCTGGTACAGAAATCTTTGGATGATGCTCATATTTGTTTGGCCAAGTTTTAAGAGGGATGCCCTTCCTGATGCAACCCTCTGCATTTATCTGGGCTTGGGACTGGCCTACAATTTGCACTGGCTTGTGCCCCCCATAAGGCTGAAGTTACAGTCACTCTATACCGCTACTAAAAAAGATAACTGACAAGTTACATTGTGTAATATAAAATGACCCTATTACTGTTCCATTTGGTAACCTCTTTGTATTTTGGGATTATTTTATAACTTTGTGACCTTTGAAATGTCAGAAAATGAATAAAATCGATCTTTTTCACCTAATTTCGATCACCTGAAAATCTCAAGATAGGCCCTGATGTTCGATCACATGATCGGCTTGGGACATCCCTAATAGAAACATATTTTATTTCCTCAAAGCTTCAAACAACACTCATATGATTATAGAAATATCTTCATGGAAAATGCAGTTATATTGTAGATTACACACATGTGAGTTCTTAATCTATGTGTATAATTCTGAGGGGAAATTTTTTATTAAATCCATCCAGAAATAAGGCTGTAACATAAAATGTGGAAACAGTGAAGCTCTGTAAATAGTTTCAGGATGTCCTTCACTCCGTCCTTTACTTGTGCATACCTATAATGGAGTAGTGTTCTCTGTAGGTGTCTCTGATAGCCTCGAGCTGCGTGTATCTCTCCACCAGAACCTCTCTTCGGGACTCCAGGTGTGGCCTCATGTCCAGGTTTTGCTCCGCAAGGCTGCGATTTGACGCCAACGCCATCTCTCTCTCCAACTGGATGTTCTGGATCTTTGCGGTGGGATTTTAGAAAACAGGGAATTTGAACTTCATTTGCTGCATTCTATTACATACAAAGCAACAGTGTTGTAAAATTATCAACATGAACTGATAAACTAGTGTACACTGAAAGAAAATCGATACGGAGGGGAGAGGCTAAGTACAATGTCGTGCTGTTTCTTTGTGGGATCAGTAAAATACAGTTAGGTTCAAAAATACTTGGAATACTTATTGCACTTGGAAAATAACAATGATTAGTTCTGTTTTTTCATTACATAGTCAGTGCCACAATGGATATTAAAAGTCCCGTAGCATCAAAATCCATTTTTTCCCCCACTTTTATGCATAACGATCAAAACGGGTCTGTGACCAGGCAGTACGGTGAACAACTGGTTAGCACGTTTGCCTTGCAGTTCTGAGGACCCGGGTTCAAATCCGGCCTTGCCTGTGTGGAGTTTGTATGTTCTCCCTGTGCCCACGTGGGTTAACTCTGGGTACTCCGGTTTCTTCCTACGTTCCAAAAACATTCACAGTAGATTAATTGAAGACTAAATTGCTTGTAGGTGTGAATGGTTGTTTGTTTATATGTGCCCTGTGATTGGCTGGCGACCAGTTCAGGGTGTACCCTGCCTCTTGTCAGAGACAGCTGGGATAGGCTCCAGTACGCCCGCGACCTTAATGAGGATAAGTGGTATGGAAAATGGATGGATGGAAGGATGGAGTCTTGTTTAAGTTAGACATTATGTGGTTTGTCAATTGAATGCAAAAGCCTTTGAACACCAAACTGCTGGCAACTGAGGTGGATTTGAATTCGCCGTTGTTATGCCATAGAAACGACACTCATTATTCCAGTGCGTGTCCACTTTGTCATCATCTCAGGAACAATGGAAAAGCGACAACGTGGCTGCATCTTTGTGCAAAGCTTTGCATCACCTGCTAACCTGAAAGTAGTTTAGGAATGGCTTAAATTTATTTTGGGAAACATTCCCAAGCATTTTGGAACCAAAATTGTGTTGTGTCGGGCTCATTTCATGGAGGATGACGTCGTAAAAATAAGATTTCACACACTGCAGGAAGTAAATTTCCGGGTTTTTTGTGAGCGACATAGCCGGGCAGTCGGTACCAAGCCATGCAAATACCATATATAAAGCATACACGTGTTTTGGTTTACAACAATAACTGTAACTGTGGATTAAATAGTAAAGCTTGCGATCATGGGCCTTATGCCACACACTTTCTGGTTCAAAGGACATATCCACCACACATACTTCCATATTTACAAGATCACTGCTAGACTTGACGCCTATTTCCCTCAACGACGCAAGCCAGTTTATCCACCTTAGCTGCCAGGAAGGACAAAGGCTGTACATGGCAAATTACATTAGTAACTGTGAAGGTAAGCACACAGTTTATTTTATTGTTTACCATGTATTACCTTGGTGCCGAGTGCTAATGTTACCTTATATATCATCATATTTGCCATTTTTTTCCTGTAACACAGTGTCTTGAATTATAATCCTTTGTAAAACAGTTTTAAAGAAGGACTTAGAAGTAGTTATTGTTCGATCTAAGTGCTTTAGGTTGATGGAAAAAAAAAAAAAAATCTTAACCCCCCCAGCCTGACTGTAAGGGAAGGTCACATATTTTCAGTTCAGGTTCCTGAAGAGATTACTCAAATCAAGAGACATGCCAAATCTATACTCCCAGATTACCCCATTCAACCAGCATTATGGTAAATTAAAAATGGAAACTCTGCTTTGCTTCTCTGCTCTGCCTTTGTCTTCTTTATCTTCCTCCCAACCACCACCAGAGACATTTTACACACCACCACCCTATGCTGTCGAGCATAGGGACTACCTTACAGTCAGTCACTACCTTCAGATTACATCGTCTGAGCAAGATGTTATCCACCTGTGTGCTTCTATCGCCGCTCTTTTAGGTCACCCTATGTTCTTGCCTCTTCTGGAAGAAGGTGTTCACTCCAGCCTTTTCCATCCTTTTTGCAAAGTCGACCACCATCTGTCCCTCCAAGTTCCTTTCCTGGATGCCAAATGTACCCATCACTTCTTCTTCAACCCTGTTTCCTTCACCAACATGTCCATTACAATCTGCATCACGACTCTCTCGCTGTCTGGAAGTCACAACTACTTCATCTAGCTCCTTCCAGGATTTCTCTTTCACCTCGAGGTAGGGATGGGCAACAACCTGTGGGGAATAGCCACTAATCACATTTTACATAACACCCTCAATTTTAAGATGCAGCTTAATCACTCGATCTGACAGTCTTTTCACCAAGACATTCTTAGCTAATTCTTTAAAATAACCCTTATTCCATTTCTCTTACCATCTATACCATGGTAAAGTATTTTTAACCCTAACTCTAAAATTCTAGCCTTACTGCCCATCTACCTGCCCTCCTGGACACACAATGTCAACCTCTTTCCGAATCATCATGTCAACCAACTCCCAAGCTTTTCCTGTCATAGTCCCAACATTCAAAGTCCCTACATTCAGTTCTAGGGTCTGTGCTTTCTTCTTGTCTTTCTGCCTAAGTGCCAGCTTTCCACATTTCCTTCGCCTTCAACCCACAGTAGCTGAATTTCACCTCAACTCAGTGTTGTCAAGGATGGCAATAGTGTCAGAGTAGTCCTCAAAAGCTGCTGGCATATGTTTCTCTCTCTGCTCCTGGGGTATCCAGATCCTCACTCCTCACTGAACAGAGTACAGTGTACAGAAAGTTGCTTTACGATATAACGATCTGGCTGACTGTTGTCTAGGGGACTTTGTAGCGGTCTGCAAAGTCTCTCTTCTTTGATCAGAGAACCAGGTAGTTCAGTACACATGAACTTGTTGATGGGCTGGGTATGGGGACTAAAGTATGGGCTGGGTATGGGGACTAAAGTAAATCCATCAGTCAGGGTGCCTTTCTGAGCTAGCCTAACACTTGCCATACAGCAGATGGCAGACATGTTTCAACAAATCCCCAGAAACCCATGGGGAGATCATATCATATGAAGCAAACCAAAAGAAACAGATTTTGGACACAGCAGGCACATCACTTAACCCTCCTGTTATGTTCATTTGTCAGGGACATCAATGATGTTCCCGGGTCAAGTTGACCCGGTGCATGTTTAATTATTCAAAAGATGTCCAAAACCAAAAGATTCCCAATAAGCGTTGTTAATATTTCATTAATAACTCCATTACTAACTATTCTATCAATATTTAATGCAATCGTGTTCCTTACCTCTCACACGTAATGGTTTAATTAGGATAATTCACTCGTTTTTTCATTTTAAAAAAAACATGTTCAAACTTTTTTTTATTGTTTCACCACTTTATTACTTTTGAAAGACCAACATATAAACACAATAGTTTTACATAAAATTTAAACATAACATTTAAATTTAGTTTGACAGACATGCACTGTTTGTGAAACAGAAATGAACAAAATAACAAGCAATAGCAATATAACAAGGTGTGTGTGTCTGTCTGTACATCTACACAACACACGAGTGACATGTCATCACACTGTGCTTTGTGCAAATTAATTTTGCACATTTCGCACAGGTCATGCTTGTCTTGACATCATCAGATGGCCTGCAGACATGGCACCTCTTCCTCTTCCTTTTCCCCCCCAGCAGCAACCGAGAAACAAGAGGACCATGATTACTTTACTATGGTGTCTTTTTGGTGATCCCAAGACACACACAACACACTCTCATACACTTATACACAGACATGCACACTGACCTCACCTTCTAGTGTACAAGGTGCAGTCCTCTCCTGGATCTCCCTCACTGTGGGTGCAGCGGCTGGGGTCCTTGGCAGGTGCTGCCTCCGTTGGATGGGTGGTGTCACAAGTGCCTTCCCCAGCTCATCGAGAAAGATGCGCCTCTTGTAGAGCTTTGACACATTCCAGTCAGGAAAGATCTCAGTCCAGATGACAAACGCATTATAAGCCGATACATTGATCATGTTATGAAAGATGACCAATGGCCAGCGCGCAGTCATTCGCTTGGTGCTGTAGGGCCGTGTTACTTTGTCCAAGTTGTCTACCCCCCCTTTGGTGGCATTGTAATCCAGGATCATGCTTGGTTTTTGGTCCTCTCTTGGGCTGATTTCAGCAGTTTTGTGCAGCGCTCATGAGCACAAAATCTTTTCCCCTTTTGGGGCAGTAAGACACTAGGGCTGTGGTGTCTGTGAAGGCAAACATGGAAGATTGACTGACATATTTGGGGATGAAGACCACTGTATTTCACCATTTTCTTGTCTTGCTTGGAGGAATAGGAATATCAATTCCCTCATCTGGTTCGAAATCAGAATCATTAGAATCAGAATTTAGCTCAAGACAGTCTTCATCTTCAGACACATCTTCCTCTATTTCACTGTCATGATCAAAGATGCCTTCAAAGCCTTCTGGACTGTCATCATTTTGCTTCTGTTGCTCATTTTGGAAAGGTCTGCCTGACAGAGTGTAATGTTGGTAGGACTCCCATGCAGAGAATCTTTATATGTTTTGCCCCTCCCCTGTTGAGTGTCCACTGAATGTGGGTGGAGAACAAAAATGGTTCCCGTCAAAAGTCACCGCACTTGTGTGTGTGTGTTTGTGTGTGTGTGTCTGTGTGAGTGTGTGTGAGTGAGACTAAGTCTCACAGTTACAAAGAAAGAAATACGCTGAAATTTCTGACACCCTTTTACCTCCAGTTTGACTGGTGGGTCAAATTGACCCGAACAGTATCTCTGTGATACAAACATGCAGGGGGTGGTTGCAAATATGTGAGATGAACCATTTTCATTTTATATGTTGATTGCACTAGAAGAAGTTTCATGCTGAAAAAATACTTTTAACTATTTTTCCTAGATCTTCAAACGGGTCAATTTGACCCTTAACATAACAGGAGGGTTAATAGAAATTATCATCTTAAACTCAATATGGACTGCAGTGGTCACCAACCTTTTTGAACAAAAGAGCTAGTTTTTGGGTACCGAGTTATGCAAAAGGCTAACAGTTTGACACCCACTTCTGAAATAAATTTGCACAAGTTACCTTTATTTTTAATAATAATTAAGGACGGCACGGTGGACGACTGGTTAGAGCATCAGCCTAACAGTTCTGAGGAGCGGGGTTCAATCCCCGGCCCCGCCTGTGTGGAGTTTGCATGTTTTCCCCATGCCTGCATGGGTTTTCTCCGGGCACTCCGGTTTCCTCTCACATCCCAAAAACATGCTTGGTAGGTTAATTGAAAACTCTAAATTGCCCGTAGGTGTCAATGTGAGTGCGAATGGTTGTTTGTTTGTATGTGCCCTGCGATTGGCTGGCAACCAGTTCAGGGTGTACCCCGCCTCCTGCCCGATGATAGCTGGGATAGGCTCCAGCACGCCCGCAACCCTAGTGAGGAGAAGCTGCTCAGAAAATGGATGGATGGATGGATGGATGGATGGATAATTAAGGACATTTATGTACAGTATCTGAAAATAAAGTTCTGTCGGAGGTGGGAGTTGAAACTCCTTCTGACAGGGGATTCTGCAAGACGTTCCCAGCAGACCTTCACAATACGTTTGGGGCCTGCCACGTCGGACCGGCATCTTCCCCCACCATCGGAGCCAACTCACCACCAAGTGGTGATCAGTTGACAGCCCCTCTCTTCACCCGAGTGTCCAAGACATGCGGCCGCAAGTCCGATGACACGACCACAAAGTCGATCATCGAACTGCGACCTAGGGTGTCCTGGTGCGAAGTGCACGTGTGGACACCCTTATGCTTGAACATGGTGTTCGTTATGGACAATTCGTGATGAGCACAGAAGCCCAACAACAGAACACCACTCGGATTCTGATCGGGGGGGGGCGTTCCTCCCAATCACGCCCTTCCAGGTCTCACTGTCATTGCCCACGTGAGGATTCGAGTCCCCCAGCAGAACAATGGAGTCCCCAGCGGGAGCCCTTTGTCACCGATTCTGTTCATAACTTTTATGGACAGAATTTCAAGGCGCAGCCGAGGCGTAGAGGGCGTCCGGTTTGGTGGCCTCAGTAATGCAGCTCTGCTTTTTGCAGATGATGTGGTTCTATTGGCTTCATGAAGCCATGACCTCCAACTCTCACTGGAGCAGTTCGCAGCCGAGTGTGAAGCGGCTGGGATGAGAATCATCACCTCCAAATCTGAGACCATGGTCCTAAGTCGGAAAAGGGTGGCGTGCCCTCTCCAGGTCGGGGATGAGATCCTGCCCCAAGTGGAGGAGTTCAAGTATCTTGGGGTCTCGTTCACGAGTGAGGGAATAATGGAACGGGAGATCGACAGGCGGATCGGTGCAGCGTCTGCAGTGATGGGGACTTTGTATCGGTCCGTTGTGGTAAAGAAGGAGCTAAGCCGAAAGGCGAAGCTCTCAATTTACCGGTCGATCTACGTTCCTACCCTCACCTATGGTCATGAGCTGTGGGTCGTGACCGAAAGTACAAGATGCCGGATTCAAGCAGCCGAAATGAGTTTCCTCCGCAGGGTGTCCGGCTCTCTCTTAGAGATAGGGTGAGAAGCTCGGTCATCTGGGAGGATCTCAGAGTAGAGCCGCTGCTCCTCAACATTGAGAGGAGCCAGATGAGGTGGCTGGGGCATCTGATTCGGATGCCTCCCGGACGCCTCCCTGGTGAGGTGTTCCGGGCACGTCCCACCGGGAGGAGACCCCGGGGACGACCCAGGACACGCTGGAGAGACTACGTCCTTCGGCTAGCCTGGCAACGCCTCGGGATCCCCCCGGAAGAGCTGGATGAAGTGGCTGGTGAGAGGAAAGTCTGGGCGTCCCTGCTAAAGCTACTGCCCCCGCGACCCGACCTCGGATAAGCGGTAGAAAATCGATGGATGGATGGATGAATATTAACCAATGAAAATCAGACATTGCTTTTTAATTCTGGTTCAACAGAATTATTTTTAAAAACAAACTCATGAAACAAGCCTGGACAAAAATACAGAAAAATAATGTTCAAACAAGGTGTGTACTCTAATTAGCATCACAGGTGACTTCAAACTTGTAATAGTCAGTCGGCTTATTTAAAGGGTGACAAGTAATCATTGTGCTGTTTGATGACATGGTGTATAGCACACTAAACATGGACCAGAGTAAGCAACCGAGACACTACAGTACGTGTGTATTTTCCCAGCATGTTGAAGACTTTCAAGCTCACAAGGTTAGCTTAGCTTGTTAGCTGCTGACACAGGCTATCTTTACACTGCAGGTCAATTCCAATTTTGTTCATGTCAATCTGAACAGTACAACTCTGATTTTTTCATTTTAGACCCAGGCCTCTTTCATATGTGGATATAAATCAGATATGTTTCCGTCACGAGTGCAGTATGGACCCTACAGGGCGCGCATCCGACTTATACGTCATCAAAAGGCAACAAACGCCACGACTGTTCGACAAAACAGACACGCCACAAAACGGCAACAGCGGATGAAGAAATAGAAAACGGGCGAAAAGAAGATGCGTTAGAACTGATAAATGTAAGAAAATGTTGGCTCTGGTTGTACAAAATCCTTGAAATCGCCACAAATGCGTCATGACGAGACCTACGCGAGGGGCCATATTTACTTCAATTAACATGGCGCCTCATGTTTGCGAGCTGGACCTTAAACTAATTAGCAGCTTCCCGTCAAATCTGGATGCCAGTCTTCAGAGACTCCTTTCTTTCTTTGGAAGTGACAGAGCGACCAAAAGGTTGGGAGATCCTCCCTCCAATAAGAACAAGCTGAGACCAATCGACAACGATAGATTTTAGTTAGATATACCACAGATTTAACTATTACTCCCGGACGTTGAGTTATGTTTATCACCGCCTTTTTCAGGAACGCAAATACAGCAATGAACTATTCGTTTAATATTAAAACATGCACGCAAGCCGCCGCCAAACGCCCACTGGGGGAAAATTGCTGGGACACTGGCAACACCCGCTGGTGTTTGAGAGTTACTGCAATGTGGACTTCCATTCTGGGTTTCATTAGCTGAAGGTAAAATGTCTGTTTAGATATTTCACGGACTCTGCAGAAATATTCCAAATGTATGCCTTGATGTCTGTGTCATTGTGTCAACTTTATAGGTCCAGCTTTGAGATTTTGAGAACTGTTTGTATTGATTTGAAGCCAAACAGTATGAAGTGCCGAACTGTACCATAAGCAGTTGATTTGCTGTACCATAAGCAGTTGATTTGCCAAGACTAAAGTTTCAACAATCATTCTATATGTTTGTGTGTTTATATATATATGTTTATATATATATGTTTCATTCTATGAGGAAGAGTACAAAGTTGTGAGTATTTTATATTAACATATATTTTTTTCCCGATTCTCTTCAAATCATATGTGCTGATATTACGTTCCGTTAAAATATTCTGAAAAGTGTTTACATTATACACAAACAAGTTTGAGTGACTTCTGACATAAATCTAAGCTCTCACCTCATCAGAGTCTTGGGCCATTGATTCCACCTTTTCCGGGTTATCCAGAAGTTCCTGTAGCTCTGATTGGCTCAGGGCTAGAATCCTCTCCATTTGATTTGTCAGGATTGCTATTCATCATACAGTAGGAAGAAAAATTATGTTCAAATTTCTGCATAAATTGAACATAAAATGTCTGATCATCTAAATCACAAGAGTAAACCATTTTTGGAGTTAGTTTAAGCACTAACACCACACAATAATATGTTTTCATAGAGTATTTGTATTGAAAATAAAACGTAAACATTCACAGTACAGGGAGGAAAGGTAAATCAACGTCTATTCTATGGATTCTCTAAGAGCTAATCAGAGTCAGGTGTGAGCCAACCTGAAGTCCAATCAATGAGAAAAAAATTGGAGGTATGCTGCTCTGGCCACGAGAAAACACACTAGTTTAAAATTGGCACTTGTCAAGAAGCATTGCCTGATGTGTACAATGTCTCGCTCAAACCAGCTCTCAAAAGACCTACGATTAAGAATTATTGACTTGTATACAGCTTGAAAAGGTTATAAAATTCCTGATGTTCTTCAGTCCACAGTTAGATAAATTGTCTACAAATGTAGAAAGTTCAGCACTGATGCTTCTCTTCCAAAGAGTGGCCATCCTGTAAAGATGACTGCAAGAACACAGTACAGAATGCTCGATGAAGTAAAAAAAGAACCCTGGAGTGTCAGCTGAAGACTTCACGAGCACATACAAACATTTGTGTTGACAAATCTACCACAGATAACATTAAATAACAGAATGGGATTCTTGGGATAACACCAAGGAGGCAGCCATGCTGTCCAAAAAAAAAAAAAGAAAATGTTTGAAATTTGTTGGAGAGCAGTTGCATGTTCCACAGCACTACTGGCAAATATCCTGTGGACAGAGGAAACCAAAGTTCAGTTGTTTGGGAGGAACATACAGCACCATGTGTGGAGGAAAAATGGTACAGCACACCAACATCAAAACTTTATCCTCATGCTGAAGCATAGCAGAGGGAGTGTCATTGTATGGGCGTGCTTTCCATCGCAGGGCCCGAACAGCTTACTATCATCAATAGAAAAATGAATTCACAAGTAGGGCTGGGCGATAAATAAAGTTCAATATGTATCGCGATAGACACATGATCGATAACGACAGAAAATGTTTGATACAATGTTCGATAGAAACAAATCTGGAAGAAAACTATGCCGCCCGCAAGGCATTCTGCAGGAGGCTACAATGGTTTTAGTGCTCACCTCATTACTCACTTTTAATTTTCTGCAAACTTGAGGAGTTTGACAGCCGGATGCGCTGAGGTGCAGTCGTTCCTGTAGAGAGAGAAGAGCAGCGGAGAGAGGACACAACCTTGGGGCGCCCCAGTGCTGATGCTGCGTATGGATGAGGTGGCCTCCCCCAGCCTGACCTGCTGTGTCCTGCCCGTCAGAAAGCTGTAAATCCACTGGCAGATGGCAGGTGAGACGCTGAGCTGGAGAAGCTTGGATGAAAGGAGTTCAGGGATGATGGTGTTGAAAGCTGAGCTGAAGTCCACGAACAGGATCCTCGAGTAGTCGAGATGTTCAAGGATGAAGTGCAGTCCCATGTTGACTGCATCATCCGCAGACCTGTTCGCTCGGTAGGCAAACTGCAGGGGGTCCAGCAGGGGACCTGTGACACTCTTGAGGTGGTCCAGCATGAGACGTTCAAAGGACTTCATGACCACAGATGTCAAGGCAACAGGCCTGTAGTCATTTAGACCAAAGATTGCAGGTTTCTTGGGGACTGGAATGATGGTGGAGCATTTGAAACAGTATGGTACTTCGCACAGTTCCAGAGATCTATTGAAGATCTAAGTGAAGACTGGCGCGAGCTGGTCCGCGCAGACTTTGAGGCAGGATGGGGACACATGCTCTGGGCCTGCCGCTTTGTTAATCTTTTGTTGTTTGAAGATGCGTCTCACATCCTGTTCGTGGATGGTAAACGCAGAAGTCAGAGGTGTGATTGTGGTCAGGGGTGTGGCCGGATGGGTGTGGGGTGTGAAAGTGTCAAATCTGCAGTAGAAGGTATTCAAGTCGTTGGCTAGTGTGCTACTGTTCTCAGCTTGGGGGGATCGTCGCTTGTAATTAAGTCAGTGATTGGAACGCATGCCAGACTGATTTAGAGTCGTTAGCGCTAAACTGTTTTTCCAACTTTGCTGCATAGTTCCTCTTTGCAATGTTAATTTCTTTAGTCAGCAGGTTTCGAGTTCGATTATGCAGGACCCTGTCTCCGCTCTGATATGCGTCCTCCTTAGCTTGGCAAAACTGCTCAAGTTTGGCAGTGAACCACGGCTTGTTGTTATTGAATGTGCGAAATGACTTTGTTGGTACACACACATCTTCACAGAAACTGATATAGGATGTGACAGTGTCCGTATATTCATCCAAGCTGCCAGCTGAATTTTCAAAGACACTCCAGTCTGTGCTGTCCAAAAAGCTTTGAAGTTCCATCTTTGCTTCATTGGTCCACTTTTTCACTGTAGGCTTCACGCATTTAAGTTCTTGCCTGTACGTCAGTATTAAGTGAATTAAGTAGTGATCAGACGAGCCCAGGGCGGCACAAGGTATAGCACGGTATGAGTTTTTTTTCGTAGTATAGCAGTGGTCTAAAATATTATTTTCCCTGGTAGGACAGTCGATGTGCTGCTTGTATTTAGGGAGTTCGTGGTTGAGTTTAGCTTTGTTAAAGTCCCCGAGAATAATGAGGGGTGAGTCCGGGTGGGTTTTTTTTCAATTTTGTTGACTTGTTCGGCGAGCGTTAGCAATGCGGCGTTCGTGTTAGCTTGAGGCGGGATATAGGCGCCAGCGAGAATTAATGATGCTAACTCACGAGGCGAGTAGAATGGCTTACAGTTCAAAAACAGCGACTCCAAATGCGGGCTGCAGTGTGTGCTGAGCTCCGTGACGTCCGTACACCAGTTTCCGTTGATATATAGCATATCCCACCGCCTTTTGAATTCCGTGATAACTCCGTGACGCGGTCTGCCCGGTGAATTTGGAAGGCCGGAAGCATTACAGCGCCATCAGGGACGTGTTCACAAAAACAATGTCTCCGTGAAGCACGGGGCGGTGGAACGTCCAAAGTCTTTACTGGTCTTTGTGAGAAGATGAAGCTCGTCCATTTTGTTGGGTAGGGAGCGTAAATTTGCAAGGTGAATCGACGGGAGAGGCAATCAGAACCCTCTCTTACGGAGCTTCACCTGCACTCCGGAGAGCTTCCCCCTTTGTCGCCTTTTGTTTTACCCGATAAGTCCGTGATACGATCTGCTCAGTGAAGATGAAAACCGGGAAGCATGACGGCGCCGTCGGGAACAGCGTCGCAAAACCAGGTCTCCGTAAAGCACATGCCGGCGGAACGTCCGAAGTCTTTACTGGTCTTTAACAGAAGATGAAGCTCGCCCATTTTGTTGGATTGGGAACGTACATTCGCGAGGTGGATCGACGGGAACGACAATCTGTATCCTCTCTTGCGGAACTTCACTTGGATGCCGGCTCGGTTCCCTCTGTGGTGCCGCCTCCATGCGCCGAAAACCGCGGATGCTGCTGTGGTGAGTAACTCGGGGAAAAAACTGAGCGGATTTGCGTAAATTGGTGAAAGATAGTCCGTAGTAGCCTCCTTGATGGTTAGCAAGTCTCCCCTTGATCCCTGATGCAGTCCCACCTCCACTGTTCTGTTGCCCTCATACATGTCCTGTATTATTCTAACATACTTCTCTGCTACTCCAGACTTCCGTATGCAGTACCACAGTTCCTCTCAGTCATAGGCTTTCTCTAGATCTACAAAGACACAATGTCGCTCCTTCTGAACCTTCTCTATACTCTTCCATCAACATCCCCAAGGCAAATAATGGATCTGTGGTACTCTTTTTAGGCATGAAACCATACTGTTGTTCGCAAATACTCAATTCTGTCCTGAGTCTAGCCTCCACTACTCTTTCCCATAACTTCATTGTGTGGCTCATCAACTTTATTCTTCTATAGCTCCCACAGCTCTGCACATCACCCTTGTTCTTAAAAACGGGCACCAGCACACTTTACCTCCATTTGTCAGGCATCTTCTCACCCGTTAGAATTCTGTTAAACAAGCTGATCAAAAACTCCACAGCCACCTCTCCTAGATGCTTCCGTACCTCCACAGGAATGTCAACAGGACCAACTGCCTTTCCAGTTTTAATCCTCTTTAATGCCTTTCGAACTTCCCCCTTACTTATTATTGCCACTTCATGGTACACCACATTCTTCTACTCTTCCTTCTCTCATATTTTCCTCATTCATCAACTCCTCAAAGTATTCTTTCGATCTATCCAGCACACTATTGGCACAAGTCAGCACATCTCCATCTCTATCTTAAATCACTCTAACCTGCTGCACATCCTTCCCATCTCTATCCCTGTCTGGCCAACCTGTATCGATATTTTTCTCCTTCTTTTGTGTCCAACCTGGCATACATGTCATCATATGCCTCTTGTTTGGCCATTGCCACCTCTACCTTTGCCCTACGTCGCATCTCAATGTGTTCCTTTATCCTCTCCTCGGTCCTCTCAGTGTCCCACTTTTTCTTTCCTTGTATGATTTCCTGTACTGTGAGGTTCCACCACCAAGTCTACTTCTCTCCTTTCTTGGCAGAAGATACACCAAGTACTGTCTTGCCTGTTTCTCTGATCACCTTTGCTGTAGTGGTCCAGTCTTGTGGAAGCTCCTCCTGTCCACCGAGACTGTCTGACCTCTTCCCAAAAAGCCACACAACACTCTTCCTTTCTCAGCTTCCACCACAAGGTTCTCTGTTCTACCTGTGTCTTCTTAATCTTCGTCCCCACCACCAGAGTCATTTTACACACCACCACCCTATGCTGTCTAGCCACACTCTCCCCTACCATTACCTTAAAGTTAGTAACCTTCAGATTACATCGTCTGCACAAGAAGTAATCCACCTGCGTGCTTCTACCTCAGCTCTTGTAGGTCACCCTATGTTCGTGCCTCTTCTGGGGAAAAAAAGTGTTCACTACAGTCATTTCCATCCATTTTGCAAAGTCTACCACCATCTGTCCCTCCAAGTTCCTTTCCTGGATGACGTACTTACCCATGACTTCTTCATCACCCCTATTACCTTCACCAACATGTCCATTACAATCTGCACCAATTTACGACTCTCTCTGTCTGGGATGTTCAGAACTACTTCTTCCAGCTCCTTCCAGAATTTCTCTTTCACCTCGAGGTCACATCCTACCTGTGGGGCATAGCCGCTAATCACATTACACATAACACCCTCAATTTCAAGTTTCAGGCTCATCACGCAATCTGATACTCTTTTCACCTCCAAGACATTCTTAGCTAACTCTTCTTTTCAAATAACCCCTACTGCATTTTTCTTCCCATCTACACCATGGTAAAATAATTTAAACTCTGCCCATAAACTTCTAGCCTTATTACCTTTCCACCTGCTCTCCTGGACACACAATATACCAACCTTTCTCCTAATCATCATGTCAACCAACTCCAGAGATTTTCCTGTCGTAGTCCCAACATTCAAAGTGCCCACATTAAATTCTAGGCTCTGTGCTTTCCTCTTCTCTTTCTGCCTAAGAACCTTCTTTCCACCTCTCCTTCGTCTTCAACCCACAGTAGCTGAATTTCCACCGGCACCCTTCAGGTTAACGGTGCTGGGAGCGGACGTTGTTAACCCGCGCCACGACCAATCCGGTATGGAATTCTTTAGTTCACAGATGTCAACTCAAACACAGATGTTCCGGGGGCCAGATCCGGCCCGCCACATGATTTTAAGTGGCCCGCAAAACCAAATCATGTACGTCCAACTTCATGTCTCTTGCTAAAATACCAAAACTGATGATTTTCTTCACTTTTGGTAACATTGAGATATTGTAAGCATTTCTTTGTAACAAATTCCACTTTTACAATAAAACTGAGTCATAGTTGAACAAACATTTTTTTTTATTGGCTTCTGATTTCAAAACTAGTTATCCATCAATTTGTTGTTCATATGTAATTATATTAGGCGATCATATATTTCTATGTATGTTTGATACCACTTTTTTTCAGACTCTTGATGACTCATGATACCAAAACCACTTGTACTTTTGAGACATAAAATTTGTATCCACTATTGCTGCTGAAATGATGCATTGCGGGACTATCCATCCATCCATTTTCTACCGCTTATCCGGGTCGGGTCGCGGGGGCAGTAGCTTTAGCAGGGACGCCCAGACTTTCCTCTCCCCAGCCACTTCATCCAGCTCTTCCAGGGGGATCCCGAGGCGTTCCCAGGCCAACCGAAGGACGTAGTCTCTTCAGCGTGTCCTGGGTCGTCCCCGGGGTCTCCTCCCGGTGGGACGTGCCCGGAACACCTCACCAGGGAGGCGTCCGGGAGGAATCCGAATCAGATGCCCCAGCCACCTCATCTGGCTTCTCTCAATGCGGAGGAGCAGCGGCTTTACTCTGAGATCCTCCCGGATGACCGAGCTTCTCACCCTCTCTCTAAGGGAGAGCCCGGACACGCTGCGGAGGAAACTCATTTCGGCCGCTTGTATCCGGGATCGCGTTCTTTCGGTCACGACCCACAGCTCATGACCATACGTGAGGGTAGGAACGAAGATCGACCGGTAAATTGAGAGCTTCACCTTTCGGCTTAGCTCCTTCTTTACCACAACGGACCGATACAAAGTCTGCATCACTGCAGACGCTGCACCGATCCGCCTGTCGATCTCCCGTTCCATTCTTCGCTCACTCGTGAACAAGACCCCAAGATACTTGAACTCCTCCACTTGGGGCAGGATCTCGTCCCCGACCTGGAGAGGGCACGCCACCCTTTTCCGATTGAGGACCATGGTCTCTGATTTGGAGGTGCTGATTCTCATCCCAGCCGCTTCACACTCGGCTGAGAACTGCTCCAGTGAGAGTTGGAGCTCACGGCTTGATGAAGCCAACAGAACCACATCATCAGCAAAAAGCAGAGATGCAATACTGAGGCCACCAAACCGGACCTCCTCTACGCCTTGGCTGCGCCGATAGATTCTGTCCAGAAAAGTTAGGAACAGAATCAGCGGCAAAGGGCAGCCTTGGCGGAGTCCAACCCTCACCGGGAACGAGTCCGACTTATTGCCGGATATGCGGACCAAACTCTGACTCCAGTCGTACAGGGACCGAACAGCCCGTATCAGGGGGTTCGGTACCCCATACTCCCGAAGCACCCCCCACAGGACCCCCCGAGGGACATGGTCAAACGCCTTCTCCAAGTCTACAAACACATGTAGACTGGTTGGGCGAACTCCCATGCACCCTCGAGGACCCTGCCAAGGGTGTAGAGCTGGTCCACTGTTCCACGGCCAGGAAGAAAACCACACTGCTCCTCCTGAATCTGAGATTCGACTTCCCGAAGGACCATCCTCTCCAGCACCCCTGAATAGACCTTACCAGGGAGGCTGAGGAGTGTGATCCCCCTGTCGTTGGGACACACCCTCCGGTCCCCTTTCTTAAAAAGGGGGACCACCACCCCAGTCTGCCAATCCAGAGGCACTGTCCCCGATGTCCACGCGATGTTGCAGAGGCGTATCAACCAGGACAGTCCTACAACATCCAGAGCCTTGAGGAACTCCGGGCGAATCTCATCCACCCCCGGGGCCTTGCCACCGAGTAGCTTTTTAACCACCTCGGTGACCTCAACCCCAGAGATAGGAGAGTCCGCCTCAGAGAACCCAGACTCTGCTCCCTCATGGGAAGGCGTGTCGGTGGAATTGAGGAGTTCTTCGAAGTATTCTCCCCACCCGCTCACAACATCCCGAGTCGAGGTCAGCAGAGCCCCATCCCCACTATACACAGTGTTGGTGGTGCACTGCTTCCCCCTCCTGAGACGCCGGATGGTGGACCAGAATTTCCTCGAAGCCGTCCGGAAGTCTCTCTCCATGGCCTCACCGAACTCCTCCCATGGCCGAGTTTTTGCTTCAGTGACCACCAAAGCTGCATTCCGCTTGCAAGATCTCATCCCAGACTTGGAGAGGGCACGCCACTCTTTTCCGACTGAGGACCATGGTCTCAGATTTGGAGGTGCTGATTCTCATCCCAGCCGCTTTATAGTCGGCTGCATACCACTCCAGTGAGAGTTGGAGATCACAGCTTGATGAAGCCAACAGAACCACATAATCCGCAAAAACCAGAGATGGAATATTGAGGCCACCAAACCAGACCCCCTGTATGCCTCTGCTGCGCCTTGAAATTCTGTCCATAAAAGTTATGAACAGAATCGGTGACAAAGGTCAGCCTTGGCGGAGTCCAACCCTCACCGGAAACAAGTCCGAATAACTGCCGGCAATGCGGACCAAACTCTGACACCGATCGTGCAGGGACCGAAAAGCCCGCATCAGGGGGTTCGGTACCCCACACTCCCGAAGCACGCCCCACAGGACTCACCGAGGGACACGGTCAAACGCCTTCTCCAAGTCCTCAAAACACATGTAGACTGGTTGGGCGAACTCTCATGCAACCTCGAGGACCCTGCCGAGGGTGTAGAGCTGGTCCACTGTTCCACGGGCAGGACGAAAACCACACTGCTCCTCCTGAATCTGAGATTCGACTTCCCGAACGACCCTCCTCTCCAGCACCCCTGAATAGACCTTAACAGGGAGGCTGAGGAGTGTGATCCCCCTGTCGTTGGGACACACCCTCCGGTCCCCTTTCTTAAAAGGGGGACCACCACCCCAGTCTGCCAATCCAGAGGCACTGTCCCCGATGTCCACGCGATGTTGCAGAGGCGTATCAACCAGGACAGTCCTACAACATGCAGAGCCTTGAGGAACTCCGGGCTAATCTCATCCACCCCCGGGGCCTTGCCACCGAGGAGCTTTTTAACCACCTCGGTGACCTCAACCCCAGAGATAGGAGAGTCCGCCTCAGAGAACCCAGACTCTGCTCCCTCATGGGAAGGCGTGTCGGTGGAATTGAGGAGTTCTTCTAAGTATTCTACCCACCGGCTCACAACATCCCGAGTCGAGGTCAGCAGAGCCCCATCCCCACTATACACAGTGTTGGTGGTGCACTGCTTCCCCCTCCTGAGACACCGGATGGTGGACCAGAATTTCCTCGAAGCCGTCCGGAAGTCTCTCTCCACGGCCTCACCAAACTCCTCCCATGCCCGAGTTTTTGCTTCAGTGACCACCAAAGCTGCATTCCGCTTGCAGGATCTCATCCCAGACTTGGAGAGGGCACGCCACCCTTTTCCGACTGAGGACCATGGTCTCAGATTTGGAGGTGCTGATTCTCATCCCAGCCGCTTTATAGTCGGCTGCATACCACTCCACTGAGAGTTGAAGATCACAGCTTGATGAAGCCAACAGAACCACATAATCCGCAAAAAATAGAGATGAAATACTGAGGCCACCAAACCAGACCCCCTGTATGCCTCTGCTGCGCCTTGAAATTCTGTCCATAAAATAAACAGTGTAAATGATGCACTGCTTCCCCCCCTGAGACGCCGGATGTGGACCAGAATTTCCTCGAAGCCGTCCGGACGTCTTTCTCCAAGGCCTCACCGAACTCCTCCCATACCCAAGTTTTTGCTTCAGCGACCACAAAAGCTGCATTCCGCTTGTCCAGCCAATACCCATCAGCTGCCTCACGACAGGCACCGACCACAGCTCCGGTCGGCCGCCTCAGCAATGGAGGCGCGGCACATGGTCCACTCTGACTCGATGTCCCTAGCCTCCCCCGGAACATGAGCAAAGTTCTGTCGGAGGTAGGAGTTGAAACTCCTTCTGACAGGGGATTCCGCCAGACATTCCCAGAAGACCCTCACAATACGTTTGGGCCTGCCACGTCGGACCGGGATCTTCCCCCACCATTGGAGCCAACTCACCACCAAATGGTGATCAGTTGACAGCTCCGCCCCTCTCTTCACCCGAGTGTCCAAGACATGCGGCCGGAAGTCCGATGACATGACCAAAAAGTCTATCATCGAACTGCGACCTAGGGTGTCCTGGTGCCATGTACACGTGTGCACCCTTATGCTTGAACATGGTGTTCGTTATGGACGATCCGTGATGAACACAGAAGTCCAATAACAGAACACCGCTCGGGTTCTGATCGGGGGGCCGTTCCTCCCAATCACGCCCTTCCAGGTCTCACTGTCATTGCCCACGTGAACATTGAAGTCCCCCAAGAACGATGGAGTCCCCAGCTGGAGCGCTCTCTAGCACCCCCTCCAAGGACTCCAAAAAGGGTGGGTACTCTGAACTGCTTTTTGGTGCATAGGCACAAACAACAGTCAGGACCTGTCCCCCCACCCTAAGGCGGAGGGAGGCTACCCTCTCATCCACCGGGGTGAACCCCAACGTACAGGCGCCGAGCCGGGTGGCAATAAGTATACCCACACCTGCTCGGCGCCTCACACCGTGGGCAACTCCAGAGTGGAAGAGAGTCCAACCCCTCTCGAGAGGACTGGTACCAGAGCCCAAGCTGTGCATGGAGGCGAGTCCGACTATATCTAGTCGGAACTTTTCGACCTCACACACCAGCTCGGGCTCCTTCCCTGCCAGAGAGGTGACATTTCACGTCCCTAGAGACAGCTTCTGTAGCCGGGGATCGGATCGCCAAGGTCCCCACCTCCGGCCACCGCCCAGCTCGCACTGCACCCGACCCCTATGGCCCCTCCCACAGATGGTGAGCCCACGGGAAGGGGGACCCATGTTACCCTTTCGGGCTGCGCTCGGCCGGGCCCCATGGGTGCAGGCCCGGCCACCAGGCGCTCGCCTTCGAGCCCCACCACCAGGCCTGGCTCCGGTGGGGGGCCCCAGTGACCCGCGTCCAGGCAAGGGAAACCCATGTCCATTGTTTGTCATCGTCATAAGGGGTCTTTGAGCCGTGCTTTGTCTGGTCCCTACCTAGGACCTGTTTGTCATGGGTGACCCTGCCAGGGGCATAAAGCCCCAGATAACTTAGCTCCTAGGATCATTGGGACAATGCTAATGGATGGTGCAGTAAAATTTTGGAGTACTCAAAACAGTGATGGAGTTCCTTGGGGTTGGCTGGTGGGTGGGGGGTTAGGTGAGTTAGTAAAAATATTTAAGGTCAATGTGTTCATTCAATTGTCCAAATAGCACAACGAAACCCCAAAATACTGCTAGTCTGTAGTGATCCAAGTTTATTGAAGCCCCAACATGAAAAGTTCATTGGGACAATGCTAATGGATGGTGCAGTAAAATTTTGGAGTACTCAAAACAGTGATGGAGTTCCTTGGGGTTGGCTGGTGGGTGGGGGGTAGGTGAGTTAGTAAAAATATTTAAGGTCAATGTGTTCATTCAATCGTCCAAATAGCACAATGAAACCACAAAATACTGCTAGTCTGTAGTGATCCAAGTTTATTGAAGCCCCAACATGAAAAGTTTTATCAATCCATCCATTTTCTGAGTCGCTTCTCCTCACGAGGGTGGCGGGCGTGCTGGAGCCTATCCCAGCCATCATCGGGCAGGAGGCGGGGTACACCCTGAATTGGTTGCCAGCCAATTGCAGGGCACATACAAACAAACAACCATTTGCACTCACATTCACACCCACGGGAAATTTAGAGTTGTCAAATAACCTACCATGCATAAGTGCTCAAAGTTCCTTGGTGTGATAATACAAGTACCTAATTACTATTTACCCTCTGATATTCTGTATCTGTGTCTCCCTAGTCGAATTGCAATAGTTTTGAGTTAGATGTCAGTGGACTGGACTGTATATCATTACATAGCACATTATTGAGAGAGAAGAACAAATCTGTTGTAATGCTTATACTGTCTTTCAGCATGAATGTTGTGATGAAGTGACTTTCCCATCTCTTTACAGTTGTATGATGAAGTTGACAGGATCCACACATCATCTGTAAACTTCTACCGGCTCATGAAAGAGGGTTTTACCAGTGTTGTGCCAAAGGTTGTCAATCTGGTTCAAGGAAAAACCCAGTTGGCCAAAATGTACAATGAAGCAAGGGAAGGATTCTACCAGAGGATCAACCAGGTATTTGCATTTTTGGTAGCCAATATTGAAATTTGATATACTGTAAAAGCAATAGGTTGTCATATGATCTTTGTTAAGACATTGTGGTCACTTACCCCAAACCATTGTGAGGACAATTTATCCATCCATCGATCAGTTTTCTGCACCGCTTATCCTCATTAGGGTCGCGGGTATGCTGGAGCCTATCCCAGCTAACTGCGGGCAGGAGGCGGGGTACAGGCTGAACAGGTTGCCAGCCAATCAAATGGCATATATAAACAAAAAAACATTCACACCTACGTACAATTCAGAGTCTTCAATGAACATGCATGTTTTTGGGATGTGGAAGGAAACCAGAGTACCCGGAGAAAACCCACGCAGGCACGGGGAGAACATGAAAACTCCACACAGGTGAGACCGGCTTTAAACCCGGGTCCTCAGAACTGTGAGGCTGATGTGCTACCCATTAAAATTATCCCTTTGTGGGCAAATATGTACCATGAGGGTACAAATTAGGGTCCCAATATGTACCCTTTTAATTTGTACCCTGTATAGACAAATATGTAGCCCAATGGGGGGCACAAGTCAGGGCAAACTGTAGGTCGGTCCCAAGCCCGGATAAATGCAGAGGGTTGCGTCAGAAAGGGCATCCGGCTTAAAACTTTGCCAAACAAATATGAGCGTTCATCCAAAGAATTCCATACCGGATCGGTCATGGCCCGGGTTAATAACGTCCGCCACCGCCGCTGTCAACCTGCAGGGCGCCGTTGGAAATTCAGCTACTGTGGGTCAAAGTCAAAGAAGAAGAGGCGGAAAGCGGGTTCTTCGGCAGAAAGAGAAGAGGACAGCACAGAGCCTAGAACTGAATGTGGGGACTTTGAATGTTGGGACTATGACAGGAAAATCTCAGGAGTTGGTTGACATGATGATTAGGAGAAAGGTTGATATATTGTGTGTGCAGGAGACAAGGTGGAAAGGCAGTAAGGCTAGAAGTTTAGGGGCAGGGTTTAAATTATTTTACCATGGTGTAGATGGGAAAAGAAATGGATTCGGGGTTATTTTAAAAGAAGAGTTGGCTAAGAATGTCTTGGAGGTGAAAAGAGTATTAGATCGAGTGATGAGTCTGAAACTTGAAATTGAGGGTGTTGTGTGTAATGGGATTAGTGGCTATGCCCCACAGGTAGGATGTGACCGAGAGGTGAAAGAGAAATTCTGGAAGGAGCTAGACGAAGTAGTTTTGAGCATCCCAGACAGAGAGAGTCGTAATTGGTGCAGATTGTAATGGACATGTTGGTGAAGGTAATAGGGGTGATGAAGAAGTGATGGGTAAGTACGGCATCCAGGAAAGAAACTTGGAGGGACAGATGGTGTTAGACTTTGCAACAAGGATGCAAATGGCTGTAGTGAACACTTTTTTCCAGAAGAGGAACGAACATAGTGTGACCTCCAAGAGCGGAGATAGAAGCACGCAGGTGGATTACATCTTGTGCAGACGATGTAATCTGAAGGAGGTTACCGACTGTAAGGTAGTGGTAGGGGAGAGTGTGGCTAGACAGCATAGGATGGTGGTGTGTAAGATGACTCTGGTGGTGGGGAGGAAGATTAGGAAGACAATGGCAGAGAAGAGAACCATGTGGTGGAAGCTGAGACAGGACAAGTGTTGTGCAGCTTTTCGGGAAGAGGTGAGACAGGCTCTCGGTGGACGGGAGGAGCTTCTAGAAGACTGGACCACTGCAGCCAAGGTGATCAGAGAGGCAGGCAGGAGAGTACTTGGTGTATCTTCTGGCAGGAAAGGAGCGAAGGAGACTTGGTGGTGGAACCTCACAGTACAGGAAATCATACAAGGAAAAAGGTTAGCTAAGAAGAAGTGGGACACTGAGAGGACCGAGGAGAGGCGAAAGGAATACATTGAGATGCGACACAGGGCAAAGGTAGAGGTGGCAAAGGCCAAACAAGAGGCATATGATGACATGTATGGCAGGTTGGACACTAAAGAAGGAGAAAAGGATCTATACAGGCTGGCCAGACAGAGGGATAGAGATGGGAAGGATGTGCAGCAGGTTAGGGTGATTAAGGATAGAAATGGAAATATGTTGACTGGTGCCAGCAGTGTGCTAGCTAGATGGAAAGAATACTTTGAGGAGTTGATGAATGAGGAAAATGAGAGAGAAGGGAGAGTAGAAGAGGCAAGTGTGGTGGACTAGGAAGTGGCAATGATTAGTAAGGGAGAAGTTAGAAAGGCACTAAAGAGGATGAAAAATGGAAAGGCAGTTGGTCCTGATGACGTTCCTGTGGAGGTATGGAAGCATCTAGGAGAGGTGGCTGTGGAGTTTTTGACCAGCTTGTTCAATAGAATTCTAGTGCGTGAGAAGGGACAGCCGAGGTTTGATGTTTTGAAGACAAAGTTAGAGAGCGGAGACTTCGATGGTTTGGACACGTCCAGAGGAGAAATAGTGAGTATATTGGTAGAAGGATGATGAGGATGGAGCTGCCAGGCAAGAGAGCTAGAGGAAGACCAAAGAGAAGGTTGATGGATGTCGTGAGGGAAGACACGATGGCAGTTGGTGTTCGAGAGGAGGATGCAGGAGATAGGCTTACAGGGAAAAGGATGACGCGCTGTGGCGACCCCGAACGGGACAAGCTCAAAGGAAAACAAGAAGAAGATAGACAAATATGTACTCTAAGGGTACAAATCGTAAGGGTCCCAATATGTACCCTGGTTAAGGGGTCAATAGGTGTACCGTTGAGGATACTGCCACAGTGACAAGCCATTAGACCCTCAAAGGTACAAATTTAGCACCTTAATTCTGACAGTGTACCAGTACCA
Source organism: Phycodurus eques (assembly GCF_024500275.1). Lineage (NCBI taxonomy): Eukaryota > Metazoa > Chordata > Actinopteri > Syngnathiformes > Syngnathidae > Phycodurus > Phycodurus eques. Next base: position 573,072 of record NC_084530.1, read on the forward strand.
TACCAAGGTATTTTGACATAATAAAAATAAATACATAAAAAAATAGCACGGTACCATTTTTTGGAGTACCGGTAGTTCAAAAAAATAATAACTTACCCAACAGCGCTGAATTCAAATGCTGTCTTAAAAGGACAGTGCCCAAAAAGTCGATAGTCAGCCAATGACTGCCTGCCTTCCAACAAGTTGTGTGCGCCCGAGTGTGTGGGACCCGGGAGAATGAAATGGCATCAAACTGCCGACTAGCTCCTGCCTCCTATAGTCACCTTAGCAAGCATTAGCGTTATCCACCAGGACGTAACCTCAGAGTCTGCAGCTCACAAGGCTATGTGAGAAAAAATTATGTTATATGCAGTGGATTCTCCTGTGCTGTTAGGGAAACTTTTCATTCCATGCACACGAGTGTCAGTGTTTCCAGCAGGAGATCGATGGCATCGATAACGTGGGAGGACTTAGCACGGGTGCGCACCACACGGAAGCCCAGCTCTAACCCGGATACAGGGTTAACTCCTCGTCGGAGACCACTCCGGAAATCGGGGAGTTTGAGAAGATCCACCGAATGCAAAAGGAAAACCACTTATTATCTAAGTGGAGGATAAAGGTCTACTTTTTCAAAGTGTCGTAGCGCCGTATACAACGACTAGAAGTCATCGCCGGCCACTGAGTAGGTGCACATGTATTGTTTACAATGGGAGAACTCAAATGCAGTCATATGCAATAATACTGCATCATAAAAGCTTGAATAAAAAGCTTGAAGGCTTGATGTAAGAAGTTGAGAAGTTGAGTACAGTACATATAAATACAGAAATAAATAATATAGCCATGGAAAAAAATCTTATACCCCTTGCTTCTTCAGTTTCTTGACAACGAAAAAAAGCTCAAGAGTTTAATAAAGCTCTGCTATCTTGCTCAAGCCATTTTCCATGGTTTTCTTGATAATAAACCAAAATTATAATTAATAATCAAATTAAGCTTTTGTATTCTTCAGGTAAAATGCTTTTAGTGGGACTGTCATGAGCTGCCCTGAAGTACTAGTGTTGGAGCCTGGGTGGCGCTTTACACCCTCTCTCTTTCCAGCACCTTCCTCGGCCACGCACCTGTCACCAATCAGCCCTCATTACCACCTGCTTTTAGGCCTGCCTGAACTCAGAAATCCTCGCCAGAATATTGCAGCTTCTTCAAGTGTGTTCCCTCTGTGTTCCTCACCAAGTGAATTCTTGCACCTACACCGCCAAGCCAGCCGCCTGTCCTCGTCACCGCCTGCCACGCATTCTCTGCCTCAACAACCCGCCAGCGCACCTCAAGGACCATCTACATTTCCCTTTGTTTCAATAAACTGTTCATCACAACCTCTCTGCCTCTTAGAATTTTATGGCTGCAACACGTTCCAAAAAAGCTGGGACAGAGTCATGTTTACCACTGTGCTACATCACCTTTTCTTTTCACAACATTCAATATATGTTTGGGAACTGAGGACACTTTTTTGGAACGTGTTGCAGCCATAAAATTCTAAGTTAATGATTATTTGCTAAAAACAATCAGGTTTATCAGTTTGAACATTAAATATCTTGGCTTTGTAGTGTATTCAATTAAATATAGGTTGAACATGATTTGCAAATCATTGTATTCTGTTTTTATTTGTTTAACACAATGTCCCAACTTCATTGGAATTGTACGTACAAGCACACACGTTCTTTTAAAAAAAAAAAAAAAAAAAAAGATTTTTAAAAAACTCATATCATAATGCTTTGGTTTTGGATTTTAAATTCAGCCATTTTCTCTGGTTCCTTATTTTGAAAAAAAATATATATATCAATTATCAATAGACTATGAAATACAATTGTGGATAAATTTTTCAGCCATATCGCCCAGCCCTATTCACAAGTTCATTGACATTTTGTGGAAGAACTTGAGGCCATCTGTCCAACAGTTGACACTCATATGAGGACGAGTGTTGCAACAGGACAATTAACCAAAACACAGAAGCATATTAACAAGGAGAATGGCTTCAGAAGAAGAAATACTAGAGTGGCGCAGTCAAAGTTCTGACATCAACCCGATTGAGATGCTGTGGCATGACCGCAAAAGAGCTATTGACCCCAGACACCTTAAGAATCTTGCTGAACTGCAACAGTTTTGGAAAGATGAATGGTACAAAATTCATCCAGATCAGTGTGCATGTATGATCTGCAACTACAGGAGATGTTTGGTTGAGGTTATTGCTGCCAAATGAGGGTCAACCAGTTATTCAAACAAAGTGTTCACTTAATTTTTCCTCCCTGCCCTGTGAATGTTTGCATGTTATGCATGTTTGCATGTACATCTCAATACATTAGCATAGTGTCAAAAGCTTAATTTGATTAGGTAGTCCAATTCAAAAAGTGAAACTCATGATAGCAATGCACTACTACACACAGGGAGTTAAATATTTCATGATTTGTTTTTTTTTAAGTATAATTTTGATGATTATAGCTTACACCAAACGAAAACCTAAAATTGAGCATCTCTAGAAACCAGATATTACAAAACAATCAAGAAACAATGGCAACGATTTGTAATATAGAAATTTGGCAAGAATTTGCCTTTTGAAATGTATTTTCCCAAGTGTTTAATGAACCTATATAACGTATCAGTACTAAAATAAATGAACTTTTCCACCCTATTCTAATTTATTGAGATGTACCTGTATAAAAATATGAAAACATAATTATTTGTGTGGTATTCATTTAATGAGCCACTGGTTGTTTATTCTTTATTCTTGATGTTTTATTCTCTTCTTATTTAGATGACGATCAGACGACATTTTCTGCATCTGTATTTGTGCAGAATTTCCAAATGGGTCACATACCTCCCACTGTCCAGGGACCAGAAAAGAATGATCACATTGTTGGTAAGCGGCTCTGCTCTTTCGTATTGATGCTCAATTTTTGAAGTCTTTAAAAATGTCCAAATCGACTTAAGACAAGGTTTCAAGACAGAATGTAGACTATATCTTGAGAACAGCTTTAGTCGTGGGTAATCGAGAGCGATATAAAATGTTGGTACAGTACTTACACGGTGCTAGGAAAGCAAATTCCGCCGTATACTGACTGGGAGTGACATCCAACACCAGAGAGTCCCAGTCAGGCAAGTTCACATGAACGCCGTTCTGTCCTGACTGAAACAAGCGCTTTCCACGTTTCTGATGCGGCAACCTGGTTGACGAATCAAGTCATGTCCGATTTCACCAATAAAATTTCAGCAATGTCAGTGACTGCGACCATCAACTTAGAAGGAAGCCCGAGGTTGGGTGATCAATGGGGAGCCCCAAAAAAAACGCTGCTTGTTCCCGACAATCAGTTTGAAGCTTGGGAGTGTCCGTATACGACTGCTTCGGATCAAAGGATGCCCGACTTGGAACGATTCTGGCAATGTCACGCTATTTGATCAAAACGGAAACTTTCGCTCCACATCAACAGAAACCGCGGCCATATTAAGAATAATCCATGTTCCTGTGTACATGGGGGTGTGTTCGAAAGGCTTTCAGAAACAGAAATGGAAAGCAATCATGAGTGGCAGTTCGTGTTTACATGATTTTGTAAGCTTTTGTATTGACACACTTGCAAAAGTTATTGTTTTAAGGTGTGCTATTGTTTTTTATTCTTTTACCGAAATAATATTGGTACAGTCCTGTGCGTTTTTTCCCTCGACATAACTTTATAGAAAAGGGAGGCGAAACAAAACAGAGCCAAGGAAGAGCCACCAAAAAAAACCAAACATAATTAGAAAATTCCATAAAAAGTGTGTGTGTGTGTGTGTGTGTGTATATATATATATATATATATATATAAAAAAGCGGCAAGGTGGGCGACTGGTTAGAGCGTCAGCCTCACAGTTCTGAGGACCCGGGTTCAATCCCGACTGTGTGGAGTTTGCATGTTCTCCCCGTGCCTGCGTGGGTTTTCTCCGGGCACTCCGGTTTCCTCCCACATCCCAAAAACATGCATGGTAGGTTCACTGAAGAATCTACATTGCCCGTATGTGTGAATGTGATGTGCGTATGGTTGTTTGTTTATGTGTGCCCTGCGATTGGCTGGCAACCAATTCAGGGTGTAACCCGCCGCCTGCCCGATGATAGCTGGGATAGGCTCCAGCGCTCCCGCGACCCTTGTGAGGATAAGCGGCTCAGATAATGGATGGATGGGATGGATATATATCCATCCATCCATTTTCTACCGCTTGTCCGAAGTCGGGTCGCGGGGGCAGTAGCTTTAACAGGGACGCCCAAGACTTCCCTCTGCCCAGCCACTTCATCCAGCTCTTCCGGGGTGATCCAGAGGCGTTCCCAGGCCAGCCGAAGGACGTAGTCTCTCCAGCGTGTCCTGGGTCGTGCCCGGGGTCTCCTCCCGGTGGGACGTGCCCGGAAAACCTCACAGGGGAGGCGTCCAGGAGGCATCCGAATCAGATGCCCTAGCCAGCTCATCTGGCTCCACTCGATGCGAAGGAGCAGTGGTCACGACCCACAGCTCGTGACCGTAGGTGAGGGTGGAACCGTAGATCGACCGGTAAACCGAGAGCTTCGCCTTTCGGCTTAGCTCCTTCTTTACCACAACGGATCGATACAAAGTCTGCATCACTGCAGACGCTGCAACGATCCGCCTGTCAATCTCCCGTTCCATTCTTCCCTCACTCCTGAACAAGACCCCAAGATACTCCCCCCCCCCCCCCCCCTCCACTTGGGGCAGGATCTCATCCCTGACCTGGAGAGGGCACGCCACCCTTTTCCGACTGAGGACCATGGTCTCAGATTTGGAGGTGCTGTTTCTCATCCCAGCCGCTTCACACTTGGCTGCGAACTGCTCCAGTGAGAGTTGGAGGTCACGGCTTGATGAAGCCAACAGAACCACATCATCAGCAAAAAGCAGAGATGCAATACTGAGGCCAACAAACCGTACCCCCTCTACGCCTCGGCTGTGCCTAGAAATTCTGTCCATAAAAGTTATGAACAGAATCGGTGACAAAGGGAAGCCTTGGCGGGGTCCAACCCTCACCGGAAACGAGTCCGACTTACTGCCGGATATGCGGACCAAACTCTGACTCGGGTCGTACAGGGACCGAACAGCTCGTATCAGGGGATTCGGTACCCCATACTCCCGAAGCACCCCCCACAGGACCCCCCGAGGGACACGGTCGAACACCTTCTCCAAGTCCACAAAACACATGTAGACTGGTTGGGGCGAACTCCCATGAACCCTCAAGGACCCTGCCAAGAGCTGGTCCACTGTTCCACGGCCAGGACAAAAACTACACTGCTCCTCCTGAATCTGAGATTCAACTTCCCGACCGACCCTCCTCTCTAGCAGCCCTGAATAGACCTTACCAGGGAGGCTGAGGAGTGTGATCCCCCCGTAGTTGGAACACACCCTCCGGTCCCCATTTTTAAAAAAGGAGGGAACCACCACCCCAGTCTGCCAATCCAGAGACACTGTCTTTGCAGAGGCGTGTCAACCAGGACAGCCCTACAACATCCAGAGCTTTGAGGAACTCCGGGCGAATCTCATCCACACCCGGGGCCTTGCCACCGAGGAGCTTTTTAACCACCTCGGGGACCTCAACCCCAGAGATAGGAGAGCCCGCCTCAGAGAACCCAGACTCTGCTCCCTCATGGGTGGGCGTGTCGTTGGAATTGAGGAGATCTTCGAAGTATTCTCCCCACCGCCTCACAACGTCCCAAGTCGAGGTCAGCAGCGCCCCATCCCCACTATACACAGTGTTGATGGTGCACTGCTTCCCCCTCCTGAGACGCTGCATGGTGGACCAGAATTTCCTCGAAGCCATCCGGAAGTCTTTCTCCATGGCCTCACCAAACTCCTCCCATGCCTGGGTTTTTGCATCAGCGACCACCAAACCTGCATTCCGCTTGGCCAGCCTGTTCCCATCAGCTTCCTCAGGAGTCCCACATGCCAAAAAGGCCCGATAGGACTCCTTCTTCAGCTTGACAGCATCCCTCACCGTTGGTGTCCACCAAAGGGTTCGGGGATTGCCACCAGGACAGGCACCGACCACCTTACGGCCAAAGCTCCGGTCGGCCGCCTCAGCAATGGAGGCGCGAAACATGGTCCACTCGGACTCGATGTCCCCCGCCTCCCCCGGAACATGAGCAAAGTTCTGACAGACCAATTTAGGAACCAACTTTATAATGCTAAACAACAACTTGATTATTATCAAAAAGAACGGAGTTCCTACTACAACAGTTTAGATACACTAATTTCGAGCACAATAATAAATCAGGAAAATTTCAACCCAAACCAACTTCAACGTAATAAAGAAAAACACGAATTACATCCGTCCAAAATTCAAATGGTAAATTTACTCAATCACCACAGGATATTATTGAGACATTTTACAACTACTACAGTAGTTTATATTCGTCCCATAATAAGCTGAATAAAAATGACATTGATATTTTTCAATAACCTAAACATCCCTCAATTAACTTGAGAAAGTAAAACGTTTTTAGATGCCCCATTAACCCTCAGTTACATAAGGGTTTAAACGATATGCCAACAGGAAGAGCTTCAGGCAATGATGGTTTTTCCACTGAGTTCTATAAACATTTCTGGTGTATACTAAAACCACTGTTTTTCAGAATGGTGATAGAGATAAAAGATAAAGGCCTGTTTAGAGGTCATATGAATACAGCGGCAATAAAATTACTACCGAAACCAGGGAAAGACCCCACTCTTCCAGCTAAGTAACAACCGCTGTCACTGATTAATAAAAAGTCATCAAACTCATATCTAAGGCTTCAGCCAACAGACTAGAAAAAATTCTCCCGTCGTTAATACATTCTGACCAAACAGGTTTCATGAAAGGACGGAGCTCCACCAATAATGTCAGGCGACTGATAAACCTAAAAAGTAGGTCTAAGCGTAATAACCTAAAGATGATTGTCTTGTCACTAGATGCAGAAAAAGCTTTTGACAAACTGGTCTCTTCTTTTTGATGTACTTCACAAATTTGGCTTCGTTGACTCATATATTCGTTAGACAACTCTCCCAAAGCAACTGTCACCACAACTTCTTAAACACCTGACCTATAATTCCATTACAACAAGCTGGAAATTTTTTTACTTGAGTTCGTTGTCACATTTCTGTGGGGCCAATTATGTATTACTCGTGCACTCACTGTAGTTGTCTCGCCATGCTGCACTATTTGCATATACTGGCCACTCATGCCAGAGTAGTATCTGCCCCATTTGCACATTGATTGAGGAGTATCTGTAACATTTGCACAACCAACATTGTCCCAGATGATCGCACTACTCGTCACTTTAAACCGCATACACTCCTTGAAGTCTCAGCGCCCTTTGCACAATGGTCATTGCACCGGACTATTGCAATATTAGTCGTTCGAACTGCTCTAAGTGCTAGAGGACTCTGCATCTTTTTGCACAATTGTTTTTTGTCTTGATGTCCCCAAAGTGTTCTGTAAATTGACTGTCTGTTGTACTAGAGCGGCTCCAACTACCGGAGACAAATTCCTTGTGTGTTTTGGACATACTTGTCAAATAAAGATGATTCTGATTCTGATTCTGAAATGGGGTCACATCACAAAGTTTCACTTTACAAAGTGGAAAGTGGAATCCTGAAATTCAAAATATAAGAGAATTTTTGTGTTACCGAAGACCAAAAGCATTGAATTGGTGTGCATTCCCATATAGCATGAAAATAGGTGTCTGGGGTATGTTTGGTGCATTGCACGCATATATTAGATGGAGAGAAACCCATTTTATGCATAGTGTACTGAGTAAAGTGTGTTCTATGGAGAACTTTATACTGTATAAGCTGTAAATTTATGTTTTTTTGTCATTCTAAACGTATTGTTACATATCTGTATCCAGTAGTTACGGTCAGCGGACATGGAAAGGTCTTCTTCCCATTTATTGATTGGCAAGTGCATTGAATTAGGGCATGTTGGTATTCTTTTTTTAATTGCTGCTTGTTGGATTTATCAAATGTTGCTGAGTCATCTTCTTGAAGGCGAGACATCTTTCTATCTAAATATTGTCCATAATACTAATGCAAGCTACTAATGCAAAATACTAATGCAAGCTACTAATGCAAAATACTAATGCAAGCTAAGCAAATAAATGATAACTACTAAAATATATCTAAATGATAACTACTAAAATATATTTAACACATTCACTGCCATTGACGGCTTTAGAAATCAAATAGCCACATTAACTGGGAAGGCTGGCAGGGAATGAGTTAATTGATTGTTTTAAAGAAAGTTTCTGCCTGTTATTTGGAATTCTTGGAACAGTTCATCACGTGTCCTAAAAACATTATTGTTAAATAGTTTTTGTAGGTGGTCAATTCCATGTTGTTCCCATGTGCTAAAATGAAGGGGTATATTATTGATTTTCGAAATCTGGATTATGACAGATTGGGGAGAGCATACTGGGAGCTAATTGAGATCATGTCGATTCTAAACCCTGCCACCAAGCCGTTAAGGTGGATGCGATTATTGGATTCTTGAAAGATTTATGGCGTTTAAGACTAGTAGAAATAAATGGGAGTGTTGGTAGTTTGATATTGTTGCAATCTGTTTGTTCCAATTCTGGCCAAGAATCACACTCCTCATTGTGGTGCAACCATTTGATGATGTATTGTAATTGGTTAGCTAAAAATAGTGTTTAAAGTTGGGAGCATTTAGGCCTCCCTCCTGTTTACTTTTCTGAAGAGTGGATAGACTAATTCTATTTTTCTTATTTTTTGAATGAAAATTTATTAAAGCAGAATTTCATTTTTGAAACCATTTAAATGTGGGTTTCAATGGAATCATTGAGAATAAATAATTTATTTGAGGTAAGGTTTGAATTTTTATTGTGGCTATTCTTCCCAGTTGTGATATAGGTTATTCCAGCGTTTTAAATCAGATGAGATTTTTTTCCAGAAGTGATGTGGAATTTAGATTGATTTGGTCTGTGAGTTTTGGTGAAATGTTAACACCTAAATACTTAATGTTTCCTATAGCAATAGGGTAATCTGGGATTTGATCTGCAGGAGTCCATGAGTTTGCTGTTATTGGGAGTACTGTTGAGTTTGTCCAGTTGATAGCGTAATCTGATATTTGTGAAAATGTTTTAATGAGATTGAAGACTGCCTGAAGAGATGACTTGGGTTCCTGTAAATAAAGAAGAATATCATCAGCATACAGATTGATTTTGTGTTCTGTCACTCGCAAGGAGACACCTTTACTATTAGCATTCTGACGTATAGCGGCAGCAAGAGGTTTGATGAATATTGCAAATAGCATTGGTGAGAGTGGACATCCTTGCCTAGTTCCTCTTTGTAAAGTAAAACTTTGTGAAATAATCCTATTTGTGGTGACTGTCACTTTCGGCGAATTGTATAATGTTTCTATTCAATGTATAAATGAATCTCCAAAGCCAAATTTTGTAAGTACTGCAAACAGTTAACTTGATCGAAAGCTATCTCTGCGTCAAGTGACATGATGATTGCGTTTAGATTTTTACGCTTTGACATGCTTCTTAAATTTAACAGATGTCTGACATTATTTGTGGAACATCTACCTTTAATGAAGCCTGTCTGCTCATAGTGGATTATCGACGGGAGTACATTTTCAAGTCTCGCTGCAAGGGCTTTCGAGATAATCTTGATATCTACATTAATCAGTGATAAGGGCCGATAATTAGCCAGGAGAGTGGGGTCTTTGCTTGATTTTAGTAATGATTTAATTGAAGCTGTGTTCATATGGCTATTAATTTGACCTTTATCGTTTATCTCCTTGACTGTTCTGAAAAATAGAGGCGCTAGTATTGGCCAGAAACGTTGAATGAATTCAACGGAGATTCTGTTCGGGCCAGGCGCTCGTCCTGATCGCATTTTTTTAATCCATCCATTTTCAACACCGATTATCCTCGTTAGGGTCGCGGGACGCTGGAGCCTATCCCAGCTGACTTCGGGCGAAAGGCGGACTACACCTTGAACTGGTCGGCAGTCAGTCGCAGGGCACATATAGACACTGACAACCATTCGCACTCACATTCACACCATCACTGAGTGGGAACTGAACTCACGCTGCCTGCACCAAAGTCAGGCGAGTGTACCACTACACCATCAGTGACATATTTTTTTATGCGTTATGTAATTCTGTGATGGTAAAGGAACATCAAGGCTGTCTTTAATTTGTGTATTTAATTGAGGAATGTTTAGATCCTTAATAAAAGTTTCAATTTCTTTTTGGTCTGGGATGTTTGAAGATATGTATAAACTGCCATAACAATTGTAAAATATTTCTATTTTTTTCTAGCGGTGACTGTGTGCAGTTGCCCTTTGAATCTTGAATGGCTGTAATTAATGACTTTCTTTATTGCGCTGAAGTTGGTTTGCAAGGAATTTTACTGATTTATTATTGTACTCAAAGTTCGTGTATCTTAACTGTTGTAGAAAATCTGTTCTTTTTGATAAGATAACGTCTAATTGTTTTGCCTTTGGTTTCTAAGCGTGGTTGTTGGATTAATTGCATATTCTTCTGTGAGGTGTTTAATTTTTTCCTCAATTCCATTTTTCAATTTTTGTTCTTGTTTTTTCTTATACGAAGTGTATGATCTGATTCGACCTCTCAAAACAGCCGTCCATCCAACCAATGTCTTCCGCTTATCTGAGGTCAGGTCGCAGGGGCAGCAGCCTCAGCAGGGAAGCCCCGACTTCCCTCTCCCCAGCCACTTCCTCTAGCTCTTCCGAGGGAATCCCGAGGCGTTCCCAGGCAAGCCGAGCGACGTAGTCTCTCCAGCGTATCCTGGGCCGTCCCCGGGGTCTCCTCCCGGTGGGACGAGTCCGGAACACCTCACCAGGCAGGTGTCAAGGAGGCATTCTAAACAGATGCCCGAGCCACCTCATCTGGCTCCTCTCAATGCGGAGGAGCAGCGGCTCTACTCTGAGCCCCTCCCGGATGGCCGAGCTTCTTACATTACCTCTAAGGGGAGCCCGGACACCCTGCGGAGAAAACTCATTTCCGCCGCTTGTTCTTTCAGTCACGACCCACAGCTCGTGACCATAGGTGAGGGTAGGAACGTGGATCGACCGGTAAATCGAGAGCTTCGCCTTTCGGCTTAGCTCCTTCTTCACCACAATGGCCCGATACAAAGTCTGCATCACTGCAGACGCTGAACCAATCCGCCTGTCGTTCTCCCGTTCCATTCTTCCCTCACTCGTGAACAAGACCCCAAGATATTTAAACTCCTGCACTTGGGGAAGGATCTCATCCCCGACCTGGAGAGGGCTCTCCACCCTTTTCCGACTAAGGACCATGGTCTCAGATTTAGAGGTGCTGATTCTCATCCCAGCCGCTTCACAATCGGCTGCGAACCGATCCAGTGAGAGTTGGAGATCACAGCCTGATGAAGCCAACAGAACTACATCATCTGATGAAGAGTGAAGAGCTGGTCCACTGGTCCATGGCCAGGACGAAAACCACACTGCTCCTCCTAAATCTGACGTTCGACTTCCCGATGGACCCTCCTCTCCAGCACCCCTGAATTACCAGGGAGGCTGAAGAGTGTGATCCCCCTGTAGTTGGAACACACCAGTCTGCCAACCCAGAAGCACTGTCCCTGATGTCCACGCGATGTTGTAGAGGCGTGTCAACCACGACAGCCCCACAACATCCAGACCCTTGAGAAACTCTGGGCGAATCTCATCCACCCCTGGGACCTTGCCACCGAGGAGCTTTTTAACCACCTCGGTGACCTCAACCCCAGAGATAGGAGAGCCCGCCCCAGTTACCCCAGACTCTGCTTCCTCATGGGAAGGCATGTCAATGGAATTGAGGAGGTCTTTGAAGTATTCTCCCCACCGATTCACAACGTCCTGAGTCGAGGTCAGCAGCGCCCCATCCCGACGATACACAGTGTTTCCCTTGCCCGGACGGGGGTCACTGGGGCCCCCCTCTGGAGCCAGGGCTGGAGGGGGAGCTTGAAGGCGAGCGCCTCGTGGCCGGGCCTGCACCCATGGGGCCTGGCCGGGCACAGCCTGACAGGCACCGACTCCCTTATGGCCACAGCTCCGGTCGGTCGCCTCGGCAATAGAGGCGCAGAATATGGTCCACTTGGACTCAATATCCCCCGCCTCCCCCAGGATGTGGGTTAAGTTCTGTCGGAGGTGGGATTTGAAACTCCTTCTGACAGGGGATTCTGCCAGACGTTCCCACCATACCCTCACAATACGTTTGGGCCTGCCACGTCGGACCGACATCTAACCCTAACCAACTCACCACCATGTGGTGATCAGTTGATAGCTCCGCCCCTCTCTTCACCCGAGACATGTGGCCGCAAGTCCGATGACACGACCACAAAGTCGATCATCGAACGGCGACCTAGTGTATCCCGATGCCAAGTGCACGTGTGGACACCCTTATGCTTGAACATGGTGTTCGTTATGGACTATCCGTGGTGAGCACATAAGTCCAATAACAGAACACCACTCGGGTTCTGATCGGGGGGACCGTTCCTCCCAATCACGCCCTTCCAGGTCTCACTGTCATTGCCCACGTGAGCATTGAAGTCCCCCAGCAGAACGATGGAGTCCCCAGCAGGAGCACTCTCCAGCACCCCCTCTAAGGACACCAAGAAGGGTGGGTACTCTGAACTGCTGTTTGGTGAATAGGCACAAACAACAGTCAGGACCCGTTCCCCAAGGCGGAGGGAGGCTACCCTCTCATCCACCGGGGTGAACCCCAACGTACAGGCGCCGAGCCGGGCGGCAATAAGTATACCCACAGCAGCTCGGCGCCTCTCACTGTAGGCAACTCCAGAGTGGAAAAGAGTCCAACCCCTCTCAAGACGACTGGTACCAGAGCCCAAGCCGTGTGTGGAGGCAAGCCAGACTATATCTACTCTGAACTTCTTAACCTCACACACCAGCCCGGGCTCCTTTCCTGCCAGAGAGGTGACATTCCACGTTCCTAGAGCCAGCTTCTGTATCCGGGGATCGGCTCGCTAAGGTCCCCGCCTTCGGCTACCGCCCACCTCACACTGCACTCAACCCCTATGGCCCCTCCCACAGGTGGTGAGCCCATGGGATGGGGGACCCACGTTATCCTTTCAGGCTGTGCCCGGCCAGGCCCCATGGGTGCAGGCCCGGCCACGAGGCGCTCACCTTCGAGCTCCACCTCCAGCCCTGGCTCCAGAGGGGGGCCCTAGTGACCCCCGTCCGGGCAAGGGAAACCTAGATCCATACATTTTGTTCGTCATAGGGGGTTTTGGAGCCGTGCTTTGTCTGGTCCCTCATCTAGGACCTGTTTGCCATGGGTGATTCTACCAGAGGCGTGAAGTCCCAGACAACTTAGCTCCTAGGATCATTGGGACATACAGACCCCTCCACCATGATAAGATGACGGCTCAAGGAGAGGATAACCCTCTCAATACAGCTTTCTGGGTTTCCCACAGCAGAGATGGGGATATGGTTGGGGAGTCGTTGAATTTAAAAAAACTCATCCAGTTCCTTCCTCATGAAATAATCTATATCTTCAACAGGGACGTGTTGAAGCGCCATGTTGGTGGAGCTCCCAAACTTGACTCAGTTTTTAGATTGAGAGAAATTGGTGCATGGTCGCTGATGATGATTGGATGTATTTTGGGAGTAATTCTTTGAGCTGCCGAATTATTTTTGAAGAAAAAAATCTATTCTTGAGAAAGAGCGGTGAAACGACGAGAAAACTGTGTATTCTCTTTTAGTACGGTTTTTCAGCCTCCATATGTCTACAAGACCAAATTCGTCCATATACTCCTCTAGTATATTAGGGCATTGTGGCTGATTGCTAGTTTTTAGATATTAGCAATCTATTATGGGATTTAGCATGAAGTTAAAATCACCTCCTATGATAATTGTAGAATTACCTGACAAGTATAACAAGTGTGAAAAGACCATCTGAAAAACGGCAGGATCATCTTTATTAGGAGCATATACATTGATAAAGTTTGTATAAAGTTTGTTAAATATTGTAGCCTGTATAATTATGTATCGGCCTTCTGGATCTGCTACTGTACTATTTATTGTAAAAAGTAGCCGTTTATGGACTAGTATTGAGAGTCCTCTGTCGACTGTTATAAAAGCCAGAGATAGCCTGAGTGAAATTAGAGTCAATGAGGCATTTTTATTCTGACTTAATAAGTTACGTTTCTTGCAATAGAAGGAGGTCTGTTTTAAGTTTCCATGATCTTAATTCTCTTTGCCTGCGATCGGATGCCATTGACATTCCATGACACAAAAGTTAAGCGTGACATATAATGGGTACGTGTATCATCATTTTAAATAGATTGGGTACTGTGTATTCTTTGTTGTTGTTTTTTTTTGACAGTTTTCGGGAGATTTTTTGATGTTGACAAATGTTATTTCGAGAGGGTGATAAAGATGCTATATTTAAGTACAGCAAAGCCAGGGTACAAAGAAAGGTAACGAACAAACACTGAACATAGAAAACAAACAGTAACAAGGGGATAATATGGTGTGTGGTGGTTGTTTGTAGTCACTGATGGTGTCGTGGTACACTCGCCTGACTTTGGTGCAGGCAGCGTGGGTTCAGTTCCCACTCAGTGATGGTGTGAATGTGATTGTGAATGGTTGTCTGTGTCTATATGTGCCCTGTGACTGACTGGCGACCAGTTCAGGGTGTAGTCCGCCTTTCGCCCGAAGTCAGCTGGGATAGGCTCCAGCGTCCCGCAACCCTAACCAGGATAAGCGGTGTTGAAAAATGAAATGGTTGTTTGTAGTGCACAAGAAGAGTTTTGAGCGACTTGTGTGTTTAGTGTGTGTGGAAACAAGCACAGCAGGAAAGCAAATAGATAGGAGTGAGAATTCATGCTGGTGGCATGCGTGATTCAGTTTTTTTTTTTTTTTTTGTATCTTCGCAAAAGTGGAAAGAATGACACAAACTACAATACACTTTTGACAATTCATAACGACAACAGATTGAAAGAAGTACTTATCTAGAAGAGCCAGGGCATGACGTTGGCATCACGAAACAGTTGGCCATCGACATATAGCTTGTCGACAACTAGCCACACTCGTTTGCCTTTCTCAGGGTGATTCTTCATCAATGGGTACAAGATTTTACGCCTCTCGTTGATTTCCTTGGGGAACTGGTCGTTCATTCCAAACGAAGTCCCTTTGAGCTCACGACCTTTTGATTTCACGAACACTTTTTGCTGAAACTTTGCAATGAGGGAACGTGGTCGGTTTCCTGGGAGAGGGCCTCCCAATCGGTGGACACGGTGAAAGGTAATCTTATCGACTGTATCTCGCTGTAGCTTGAGCGCGGACAGCATGAACTTTTTAATCTGCACCTCTGGGTCTTCCGGGGCATTTTCTGGAATGCCCGAGAAAATGAGATTGTCGTGCAGGCTTCGTGATTGAATGGCCAACGTAGTTTCTTTCATGATTGTATATTCCAGTCTAAGAGTTTGGAGTTCCGCTGACGTTGACATTATGTTTGATCGAAGAGCAGTATTATTTAATCTTAGTTCTTTTACTTGTTGTTGTGTGAACTCCAGTGACTCCACTCCGGGGGTCATCTGGCACGCTCTGGTTTTCTTCGGTTTGTTTTGGTCTTTGGGCCGGCAGGGGGCACTTGGCATTGACCTGGTGCTTTGCAGTGGTGGCTTTGCGTTGCAGTGGGTTGTGACGGGGTTCGTAGGGGCGTTGTCTCGCGGTGTCGCAGGCACTCGTCGGTGTTACAGTTCTTGATTCTCGATGCCCAACCCTTCTCACGACGGGCGCTTAACTTGGGCTCACTATGACCGTTTTTTTTGTTTGTTTGTTTTTTGGTGGCGGCTGGCTCCTGTGTTGGGCCCTGTTGGTGGCTGGGGCCCCCATGCTCTCCGGGGTTGATGGGGGCGGTGGCAGCGGTGGGGCTCGCTGGGTGGGTGGTGGAAGTTGGGCGTGGTTGTCCGGTTCCCATGCCCCTCCTCTTGGGACTGGTCAGGGCGCTTCGGTCGGGCTCGAGACCTCCCTGGGTCCTGGGTGGTTGGTGGTGTCCCCCTGGTTGGGTCCCCTGCTGGACGGGCTCGCTAACTCGGCCCTCTCACCTTGTGGGTAGGGGGCGAGGGGGAGGCAGACTCACCTTTTCTCGATGTGCCGTACACCACTTGACTAACATGCATGTGATATGGTGTTCATTCACTAATAAGTTCGATAAAACACTATAGACTTTAATTACTTGTGCTAGAATCACTAATAACAACACAGGTTATATGAACATATCAACCCATAGGTTCTTACAGGTGTTTAGACACTAAAAAAGAATCCCACCGCACCACTCGAAAGTAGCACTGCCTTGCTCATTTTCCCATTTTTCATTTTGTCCTTTTCTGTCCTCTCTTATCTGGTTCTCTTGGTTAGTTATTACAACCAATTACAACCTTGCCATGTGTCCCCCCTTCCAACCTCCCCAATCTACAAATAACTGTTGTAATGTTACTTGTGTTCAAATATCTAGACTACCTCACTATTGTTCTGCTGTGTTTTATTTTTTGTTGTTTTTTCCCCCAAGATGGCGGTGCGTGCATACGCAGAAGCTGCTCTCTGTCCCAAACAAACGGTTTTTCGTGTTTTTCCTCTTATAAATCAGTGTTTTAGTCCGTCTTTGTCATGTCTAAATGTTTCAGGACGCAGATGCAAGCTTTTGCTCCACATCGGCAGAACTACTTTCACTGAGTTAAACTCTACTCTCACTGAGGAGCTACGGAACTGCGGGTTGCTGTGGGTGCATACACCAGCTGCAACCCCCACTCCTGAGTCACGCCCAGAATGGAGGCGCCACGAACGGCGGAGGAGGAAGCCGAAACGGGGTTAGGGTTAGTTTATGGCTTTGAATTGCTGGTCCTTTTATTTACCGAGGGAATTCACTGCCATACTGCTTGTGACAGTCTATATTCCCGCAAACTCCAGCAATAACAGGAGTGAGTCGCTAAATGAGCTATACCATCATATCAGTGAACAGCTGATGGCCCACCCAAATGTTAGTCTCCCAACCAGTTAGGAAACAGGTACGTGTGGCCAGAAGGGTCCCTTGAGGCACTTAAAGACCAACAGTTCAATGTGCAACTGGCTGCTGGACCTTCTGACAGGGAGACCACAGGCAGTATGGGTCGGCAGCAACACATCCAGCACCTTCACTCTGAACACAGGGGCCCCTCAAGGTTGTGTGTTTTGCCCCCTCCTCTTCACCCTGCTGACCTATGACTGCACACCAACATACAGCTACAATCTCTTCATCGAGTTTGCAGATGACTGTAGTATATTTAAATAGTACCGAAGTCAGAATTCCTTTTAGAGGACCAAGTGTTTTGAGATCAGTATTCAGGCCAACCATCTTTTCTTTGTATTTCTAGATCAAAGGAATTCCTTCAGCCATTTGTATGTTTATTAGGGTTTCCTTCCTTTGTCAGACAGTAACCTGTCTTGGGTTTACAACAGCCATTCCGGTCTTCAAAGAGGACTGTTTTTCATCTTATAAGATAAGGGTACCCTTTGTGGGCCTGGCCAGTCTGTTAGACGCCAGCAGGCGGGTGTGGGTAATTCACGGACACAGAGTGCCACCTTGTGGCCAGCAGAACACTCCAAATATGGTCATGTGGAGCGACCAGATTCCGGGTAAACCCAGGGGCTTTATCCCACGCCCAGATAAATAAACCTTTATAAACTGGCATCCAAGAGTTTCAATAAATCGAATTAGCCCAAAAGCCAAGTGTCTCAAAGTCTTCATTCATTCCTGCCCAACGGAAGCCGGTTTTCTCCCGGGGGACCATGGACTCAGAACCACAGGCGAAAAAATCCACCTCACGACACAACTGTGGTGGGTCTCATCAGCAACGGGGACGAGACAGACTATAGGAGTGAGGTGAGCTGCCTGGCCGGGTGGTACACGGACAACAATCTCTCCCTGAATGTGGAAAAAAACAAGGAGATTATTGTGGACTTCAGGAGAGTGTACTCCCAGCATGCTCCCCTGAACATCAACGGTGCTGCGGTGGAGAGTTCCTGGGAGTGCACATCACCGAGGACCTCTCCCTGGACCAGCAACACCTCATCACTGGCCAAGAAAGCTCACCAGCGTCTTTAGTTTCTGCACAAGCTGAGAAGAGCCAGAGCCCCGACCCCCATTATGTGCTCATTCTACAGAGGAAACATAGAGAGCATCTTGACCAACTGCATCCCTGTGTGGTACGGTGCCCGCACCGCATCCTGCCGCAAGACTCTCCATCGCATAGTGAGGGGAGCTGAGAAGATCATCGGAACCTCTCTTCCCTCCCTGCAGGATATTTACAGCACCCGCAAAGCCCTCCGCATAGCGGGGAATGCCACCCATCCGTCACACAGCCTCTTCAGTTTGCTGGCATCAGGCAGGAGACTGGGGCACTCCGGTTTCCTCCCACATCCCAAAAACATGCGTGGTAGGTTAATTGACAACTCTACATTGCCCGTAGGTGTGAATGTGAGTGTGAATGGTTGTTTGTTTATATGTGCCCTGCGATTGGCTGGCAACCAGTTCAGGGTGTACCCCGCCTCCTGCCCAATGACAGCTGGGATAGGCTCCAGCACGCCCGCGACCCTAGTGAGGAGAAGCGATTAGGAAAATGGATGGATGGATATAAAAATGACCATTCCATTGTAAGTGACAACGACAACAAGCAAAGCGATGTTACTCTCTTTAATGATGTGTCGATGTCACAAGAATCCGGGTAGTGATAACATTTACGCTTGTAAAGAATATCGACCTCCATTAGAAGACAAAGACTGGCCTATTGCTTGAGTAAGACCCCATGTCACAGGATGTCTGTGTCAAATTAAATGAACACTTAACCAGATAAAACTCGTTCTTTCCCCCTTGTAAAGCCTCTAATTGACAAAGGCTTCATTGTGGAAGACTCCCGGATGGCCAGGAGACCTACAGGTCCTCTCACGATCCTCACCCTGCAACTGGGGGGAGAAGGAATGGCTTGATGACCGTGCAAAAAAAAGGAACAGGGGCCTCATGTGCAAAAGGTGCGTACGCACAAAAACGTGGCGTCCTTTGAATTTACTTTATTTGAACATGTACATCGGTTGCACATGATTAAAATGTGTTTAAATATACATAATTTACCCCTCTTTTTTCAGCATGTGTGTCCACTCCAGTATATTAAAATAATAAATGGAGTAATCAAAAAGGAGTCCAAGTTTTTGATATCCTCTTTGATATGCTGAAGTGCTTCTATTTGAATTCAAAATATTGATTACAAATACCACACATACAACATTTACGCATGGACCTTTATCTCACAGGGCTGAGTGTAGGTTCCTGTATGAACACATTTGTTATGAGTCTTAAAAATACATGGTATTAAGCTTGTGGGGTGATCATAGTGAGCCACATGTCCTCCCATCACCCCTGAGAGAGCAGCGTCACCCGCGATCGCAGCGCTTCTCTCCTCGAACGGGGTGAGGCTCTCTGCGCCGGTTCTTCTGCCTTTTGTTGGCCACACTTCGGGGGTGGGCAGCTGTCCTTCGCTTCAAATCCACCGTAATGTTTGACCACTTCTTTTTTAGTTCAGCATGTGCGCGCTGTTCTGTCTCCACAGCATTGACAGCCGCACACGCGCCGTCCCATTCACTCCTCTTTCGTGTGTTGTTAACGCCAGAGGACAGCGTGCCAAAGAGGATTTTCTTGCGTGTCTCCACTTCATTGAGCAACTTCACATTCAGAAAAATTATTTTACTTCATTACCTTGCTCATTTTATTTTTTTTTGTGATCATGCAGAGATCGGAATTTCAGGTGCAGGGTTCAATTAAATGTGATTTGTATATTCAAATGTGGGCGTGGACAGGGAGGAGTCGGCTCCTCCATGTGCGCTCATTTCCACGTTGATTGGAATGTACGAAGGAAATGTGCATGGATTCATGAGTACGCAGAGTTTCATACATCTGAATATTTTTGTGCGTACGACGCTTTCTGGATTTGAGCGTACGCCATGTTTTAGGAGGAAATCCACGCAAGTCTTTGTACACGAGGCCCCAGGTCCGAGGGGATGCCGTGGATCCTGAAAACGTGCTCAACCAACAGCTTAGCAGTCTCCAGGGACAAAGTGAGCCATCTTTGAAATCCTGTCCACCACACTTAGGACCACAAAGATGCCCTGACAAAATCCACAGCAATATGGGACCACAGGCGGGAAGGATTGGGGAGCGAACAGAGAAGGTCGCTGGGGATCGATGAGAAGTCTTGCAATGGGCACAGACTGGGCAGGTAGCAACAAATTATTTAATGTTTTTGTGAAGACCTGGCCACCAGAATCTCTGGGAAACCAAAAAACTTGTCCGACTGACTCCCGGGTGACACGCCAACTTAAATGCATGCCCCCATTGAAGCACCTCCGGGCCCAACGCTGCCGGGGCAAAACGTTTGTCGTTCGGCCAACAGTCAGGAACCTGTACCATTTGTCAACCCCTTGGCCACCCATTTCTCAACTTCCTATTGGAGTCATCCCACAATATGGACCACGGGTATGATCGTTTCCAAAGGTTGGCCCTCAGATGACGACTCGTGGATTCTAGAGAGTGCATCTGGCTTGATATTTCTCAAACCTGGCCTGTAGGTGAAGACGTTTAAGTGAGTTCGGAACAGGCCCCATCAAGCTTGATGGGAATTTTGTCTGCGTGCAGAACAGAGGTAGGCAAGGTTTTTATGGTCCATGAACACCTGGAACGGAACAGCAGCCCTCTCCAGCAAGTGCAAGGACAATAGCCAGCAGCTCCCTATTATCCAAATCATAACGCTGCTCAGCTACACTGAGGTGAAGAAGAAGAAGGCGCAGGGGTTAAGTCTGTGGTCGACCGGTGATCTCCGGGACAGGACAGCTCCCACAGCTGAATCCGAAGCATCAACCTCAACAAAAAAAAATTGCAATTCGGGGTTAGGGTAAATCAGAATGGGAGCACTAGCACACAACGGGTTAAGATCATCAAAGACCGATTCAGCTTCTCAGGTCCACCTAAAAGGGACTTTTGAGGACGTAAGCTTTATCAGCGGTTCCGCCCTGCTATTGAAGTCACGAATGAATCGCCTATAGAAGATGGCAAAACCCAGAAATCTCTGCAGTTGCTTCCTTGGCCACGTCACCACAGCCTGTATTTTGTTTGGATCAGCTCTAAATTGGCCAATCTCTAAAGTGAACCTCAGAAACTGAACCGAGGTAGAATCTAAGTCACATTTCTCAGCTTTTACATACAACCGGTTTTCAAGGAGGCGTTGCAGAACTAGGCGGATGTGCTGGATATGTTCACGACGGTTCCTGGAACATATCAAAATGACATTGAGATAAACAAAACAAAAGCGGTTGCTCATGTCACAGAGGACATCAGAATCAGAATCAGAATCATCTTTATTTGCCAAGTATGTCCAAAACACACAAGGAATTTGTCTCCGGTAGTTGGAGCCGCTCTAGTACAACAGACAGTCAATTTACAGAACACTTTGGAGACATAAAGACATTGACAAAAACAATTGTGCAAAAAGATGCAGAGTCCTCTAGCACTTAGAGCTGTTCGAATGACTAATATTGCAATAGTCCGGTGCAATGACCATTGTGCAAAGGGCGCCGAGACTTCAAGGAGTGTATGCGGTTTAAAGTGACGAGTAGTGCAATCATCTGGGACAATGATGGTTGTGCAAATGTTACAGATACTCCTCAATCGGTGTGCAAATGGAGCAGATGCTACTCTGGCATGAGTGGCCAGTATATGCAAATAGTGCAGCATGGCGAGACAACTACAGTGAGTGCACGAGTAATACATAATTGGCCTTGTTGTAATGGAATTATAGGTTAGGTGTTTAAGAAGTTGATCGCAAGAGGGAAGAAGCTGTTGGAATGTCTACTAGTTCTAGTTTGCGTTGATCGGTAGCGCCGACCTGAGGGTAGGAGCTGGAAGAGCTGGTGACCGGGGTGTATACGGTCCGAGAGGATTTTGCACGCCCTTGTCTTAGTTCTGGCAGCGTGCAAGTCCTCAATGGTGGGTAGGGGGGTACCGACAATCCTTTCAGCACTTTTGATTGTCCGTTGCAGTCGGAGTTTGTCATTTTTTGTAGCAGCACCAAACCAGACTGTGATGGAAGAACACAGGACCGATTCGATGACCGCTGTGTAGAACTGTCTCAGGAGCTCCGATGGCAGACCGTGCTTTCTCAGAAGCCGCAGGAAGTACATCCTCTGCTGGGCCTTTTTGAGGACGGAGTTGATGTTGGTCGCCCACTTCAGGTCCTGAGAGATTGTAATTCCCAGGAACTTGAAGGTCTCGACGGTTGACACAAGGCAGCTGGACAACGTGAGGGGCATCGTTAATTAAGCTCTGAAAAACAGCAGATCCATTAGTCGGCCCAAACGGCAAAACGAGGTATTCAAAGTGGCCCAATGGTGTGTTAAATGCGGTTTTCCACTTCTGTCCTCCTCTAATTCTCACCAGGTGGTATGCAACGTGGAGATAGAGTTTTGTAAAAATAGTCGCCGAATGTAATAAAGAGAAGGCAAAGTCCATGAGCGCACATGGGTATGTGTTTTTAACAGTAATGTTAAGACAACGGTAGTCAATACATGGACATAGTGTGTAATCTTTCTTGTCTTTAAAAAAAGAACCCTGCACCCACGGGAGAAGGTTAGGGACGAATGAACGCCGAAGCCAGAGACGAGGAGATATATTCTGTTCAGGAATAAGGTCAATCGCGCCATCAAATGGGCGGTGTGACGGAAGTGACTGAGCCTCATCCTTTCTAAAGACCTTTCGCAAATCATGGTACTCAGCAGGTTCATTGGCCAAATTAATCTGCTCTCTCACCTTGTTAGGTGAATGACAAGATCCTGCGGGCCAAAGGCAGGTAGCGTGACAAAAAAACACTCACATTTTCAATCCTTGGTTTCTACTAATTAATATATGGATTATGAAGTTTCAACTATGGGAGACCTAAAACTACCGGCACACAATGTGAGGGCATCACATTCAAGCGCATGGCTTCGTGGTGATTGCCCAACAGTCTAAGCGATAAGGTATCAGTACAATGAGTGACCACGCCAGAGGGTGTCCATCAAGGGCAGTAACCTCCTTGGGAACATCCAGAATCAGAATCATCTTTATTTGCCAAGTATGTCCAAAAAAAACACACGAGGAATTTGTCTCCGGTAGTTGGAGCCGCTCTAGTACGACAACAGACAGTCAATTGACAGAGAACACTTGTGACATAAAGACATTGACAAAAAAAAAACAGTCACTGAGCAATAAAGGGTTGCTAGTTGTCTGGTAATGCTGGTACATTTATTTATTTTTTTGACAATTGTGCAAAAAAAAAAAGTCCTCTAGCACTTAGAGCAGTTTCAATGACTCATATTGCAATATAGTCCGGTGCAATGAACATTGTGCAAAGGGCGCCGAGACTTCAACCGAGGAGTGCGATAATCTGGGACAATGTTGATTGTGCAAATGTTGCAGATACTCCTCAATCTGTGTGCAAATGGAGCAGATGCTACTCTGGCATGAGTGGCCAGTATTGGTCAACAACAGATATGCAAATAGAGCAGCGTGGCGAGACTACTACAGTGAGTGCACGAGTAATACATAATTGGCCCCACAGAAAAGTGACAACGAACTCATGTCAAAAAATTGCCAGCATGTTGTAATGGACTTGTAGGTTAGGTGTTTAAGAAGTTGATGGCAAGAGGGAAGAAGCTGTTGGAATGTCTACTAGTTCTAGTTTGCATTGATCGGTCGCGCCTCCCTGAGGGAAGGAGCTGGTAGAGCTGGTGACCGGGGTGCGGAGGGTCCAAGAGGATTTTTGCACGCTCTTGTCTTGGTTCTGTCCTCAAGGGTGGGTAGGGGGGTACCGACAATCCTTTCAGCAGTTTTGATTGTCCGTTGCAGTCGGAGTTTGTCCTTTTTTGTAGCAGCACCAAACCAGACTGTGATGGAAGAACACAGGACCGATTCGATGACCGCTGTGTAGAACTTGCCTCAGCAGCTCCGGTGGCAGGCCGTGCTTTCTCAGAAGCCGCAGGAAGTACATCCTCTGCTGGGCCTTTTTGAGGACGGAGTTGATGTTGGTCGCCCACTTCAGGTCCTGAGAGACTGTAATTCCCAGGGAAACTTGAAGGTCTCGACGGTTGACACGAGGCAACTGGACAACGTGAGGGGCAGCTGTGGCGAAGGATGCCTCCTGAAGTCCACGATCATCTCTACAGTGTTGAGCGTGTTCAGCTCCAGGTTGCGTCGGCCGCACCGCAGCTCCCGCCGCTCCGCTTCCTGTCGATATGCAGACTCGTCACCGTCCTCGATGAGGCCGATGACAGTGGTGTCATCTGCAAACTTCAGGAGTTTGACAGTCGGGTGCGCTGAGGTGCAGTCGTTCGTGTTCCAATTTAAACAAAGGACAATTCAGTGTTTTAACGATAGAAAGGTCCACAAAATGTGCCTAAAAATGTCCAAGTCATGTATTGTATTTAATGTAACAGCGTTACATTAAAATATTTTTATGAACAAGCGAAATAGTCCTAAAATTCTGCAGATGCAGAATGACATGACACTATTTCACAAGTAGTCTCTGGCAATGAAATCATCACTTCAAAATCTCTGCATCTTTAATTGTGTGCTATTGTGAATGTCAACAAAAAAAACTTACTGGACTTTGAAAACAATAGTAAGACAAAGCATTAATGTGGTACTATCAGTAAACCAACAGAAAGGACCATGTGCTTTTTTTTATAAAATATTGCTCTCGCATCAAACCAGAGTACCATTTATCCTACCTTTTACAATGCAAGTCCTCCTTTTGTTGGTCTCAGTAGCAAACTGGCTTGATCAGACTTACTGTGGAGTAAAATACAACACATTTTGCTTTCAGTTCAATAAATCACACTGTCTTGTAAACCACCAACTTTCAACAAAACACTGGTCACAAAACATACTCAGAACAGAACAGAAAACTGTTTGAAATGTTTATTTCTAACAGATCTGCTTGAAGTTCCTGTAATGGAGATTTTTTTGTAAAACAGCGATGTATTTGAGTGACTCGGTGTCGCTGTTGTAATATTGAAATTAATGAGCTGGCAAATTATGTTATTATTGTCATTACTATTATTATTATGCTTGATGTCATGATCTGATGTTAACGGGACCCAGAAGCAAGCGGAGGCTGAAAGGGTTGCGGTGAAAGGTTTATCGGAGCGGATATTAAGGACGGATCCACGGGGCCTATTGGCAGGTCGTCGAGGCGGGGAACGTGCAGCAGGCGGCGGCGTGGCGGAGGAGGTCAGCGCAGCAGGGAACACGGAGGCAGTACTGAGGAGATGGAAGAACACGGGGGGCAGCAGGGAAGCTGAGGCTGGCATCTCTTACGTGCAAGTGGAGAGCTGTTGTACCGCAGGAGGGAGGATTTCGGCCACCTGGCAGGCTTTAATGCAGGCTGATCGGCGACAGGTGCCGATCACTGCGAAGAGAGCGATACTGGTGGGGCAAGGTCAGGACACTTTATGGTAGATACAGGACAACACAGCGTCCGGAGAAAGCGTGCAAGAGCAGCGGCAAAGACGAGGGTTACATTATCAACAAATACGAGATGTAACTTAGTTCAAGTTCAATTAAACTACCTGGATACGGAGCTACGCATGGCGTTTCAAACACGGACAAGAACATTCCAGTACCCTGACCTGATAAGGGGGCGACAGAATAAGTAGCATCCGGGCATCCAATAGCAATCTTGGTTACCTGAGCATACACGTTCGCCACAGTGTTACTGCAACTTATCGAAACAACGAGTTTAAATGTCCTCATCGGTATCAGCTACAAAGTCAGCAAATTCAATTTCCAAAAGCCAAAATCGATCAAGTCATCGTTCGGTCTTACCTGTGAAAGGGTCATCACATAAGGTTTGGCACATCTCCAAGCAGCAAATAATTGAGCTCCGCTTTGCCACATCCGATATGGAGGCGAGGTCGACGTATCATTCAGCGCTCAATGGGACAACTATGGCACATAATGCTACATGGCTATTGCCACACTGCCAATAAGAACGCTAGTACTCAAGAGGAGAGGACGTCTGATACCCGTCGCTTCCCACACACGGAAAAAATATGCCATTTGTTGACTTGCAGAGCAACTTACCAGCAAGCTCATTCTCCGAAGAGTTTCTGAAAAAGCTGTGCTCATTTGCTGCGGCTGTTTTGGGAAAGCCAGTTGACGTAAGTAAATTCACTGCGGTCAAGCCAGCCGCCGCAAATTGTGTTCATACGAGGCATTACGGTAATATGTCGCCAACTCGCTGCGAAAGCCACCTTCAAAATAAAAGTCTGCCAATAGTACGGACGTCAATGCTCTTCGGTTAAGGAATGCAACCAGCAAGGTTCATTTGAATCTTGAGATGCATTACAAAATGTAGTTTATTTAATATCTTTGGAAAAATAAATGGTTTTATATAGCGCTTTATCTACACCGTCACAGTGCCCAAAGCTCCAACGACCGGAGACAAATTTCTTGTGTGTTATTTGGACATACTTGGCAAATAAAGATGATTCTGATTCTGATGCGAGGCGCTGCCAGGCCCACTGGGAGAGAATTAGGGTTCAGTGTCTTGCCCGAGGACACTTCGACATGCGGACAGTCGTAGCAGGAATTCGAACCTGTTCTACCTAATGAGCCAAAGCCACCCCAACATAATCCCATTGGTATCGCAAGACAAGTCCAGCTCTGTGTGACAGACCACCGAGGACTCCACTAAAAGAGGTTTGATGAAGATCTGATATTGTATTTCAAAATAAAAGTCTCTGAAAACTGCATATTTTGCTGTCATTACCCCTGACGGAAAAAAATCTGTTTAAAAAAAAAAAATCGCAACAACAGTCCAGTTCTGGGGGGACACTACACCACCTCAGGTCTCCAACAAAAGAGGTCCCACCCAAATCTGATGTGGCATTTCAAAATAAAAGTAGCCTGAAATTGGTCTCGCCTCCACGCACCTCCACGCACAGCTTGGGCTCTAGAACCAGTCCTCTCGAGAGGGGTTGGACTCTCTTCCACTGTGGAGTTGCCCGTGGTGAGAGGCGCCGAGCAGGTGTGGCTATACTTATTGCTTCCCGGCTCGGCGCCTGTACGTTGGGGTTCACCCCGGTGGACGAGAGGGTAGCCTCCCTCTGCCTTCGGGTGGGGGGGACGGGTCCTGACAGTTGT
Source organism: Phycodurus eques (assembly GCF_024500275.1). NCBI lineage: Eukaryota > Metazoa > Chordata > Actinopteri > Syngnathiformes > Syngnathidae > Phycodurus > Phycodurus eques. The sequence continues at coordinate 600,318 of NC_084530.1, forward strand.
TTGTGCCTATGCACCAAGCAGCAGTGCTGGAGGTGCTGGAGAGCGCTCCGGCTGGGGACTCCATCGTTCTGCTGGGGGGACTTCAATGTTCATGTGGGCAATGACAGTGAGACCTGTAAGGGCGTGATTGGACAATCCCCGAACCCGTTGGTGGACACCAACGGTGAGGGATGCCGTTAAGCTGAAGAAGGAGTCCTATCGGGCCTTTTTGGCCTGTGGGACTCCTGAGGCAGCTGATGGGTACCAGGTGGCCAAGCGGAATGCAGCTTTGGTGGTCATTGAGGCAAAAACTCGGGCATGGGAGGAGTTCGGTGAGGCCATGGACTTCCGGACGGCTTCGAGGAAATTCTGGTCCACCATCCAGCGTCTCAGGAGGGGGAAGCAGTGCACCACCAACACTGTGTATAGTGGGGATGGGGCGCTGTTGACCTCGACTCGGGACGTCGTGAACCGGTGGGGAGAATACTTCGAAGACCTCCTCAATTCCACCGACACGCCTTCCCATGAGGGAGCAGAGTCTGGGTTCTCTGAGGCGGGCTCTCCTATCTCTGGGGTTGAGGTCACTGAGGTGGTTAAAAAGCTCCTCGGTGGCAAGGTCCCGGAGGTGGATGACATTCGCTCTAAAGGGTCCGGATGTTGTGGGGCTGTCCTGGTTGACACACCTCTGCAACATCGCGTGGACATCGGGGACTGTGCCTCTGGATTGGCAGACTAGGGTGGTGGTCCCCCTTTTTAAGAAGGTGGACCAGAGGGTGTGTTCCAACTACAGGGAGATCACACTCCTCAGCCTCCCTGGTAAGGTCTATTCAGGGGTGCTGGAGAGGAGGGTCCGTCGGGAAGTTTAATCCCAGATTCAGGAGGAGCAGTGTGGTTTTCGTCCTGGCCGTGGAACAGTGGACCAGCTCTACACCCTTGGCAGGGTCCTCGAGGGTGCATGGGAGTTCACCCAACCAGTCTACATGTGTTTTGTGGACTTGGAGAAGGCATTTGACCGTGTCCCTCGGGTGGTCCTGTGGGGGGTGCTTCGGGAGTATGGGTTAACGAACCCCCTGATACGGGCTGTTCGGTCCCTGTACGACCGGAGTCAGAGTTTGGTCCTCATATCTGGCAGTAAGTCGGACTCGTTTCCGGTGAGGGTTGGACTCCGCCAAGGCTGCCCTTTGTCACAGATTCTGTTAATAATTATAATAATTTAATGACTGCTGTGTAGAACTGCCTCAACAGCTCCTTTGGTAGACTGAGCTTCTTCAGAAGCTGCAGGAAGTACATCCTCTGCTGGGCCTTTTTGAGGATGGAGTTGATGTTGGTCTCCCAATTCAGGTCCCGAGAAACAGTAATTCCCAAGAGTTTGAAGGTCTTGACGATTGACACAGGGCACTTGTACAGCGTGAGGGGCAGCTGTGCCGAAGAATGCTTCCTGAAGTCCACAATAATTTTTACCATCTTGATTGTGTTCAGCTCCAGGTTGTGTTGGCCGCACCAAAGCTCCAGCCGCACCACTTCCAGTCGATACGCGGACCCGTCACCGTCTTTGATAAGGCCGATGACTGTGGTGTCGTCTGCAAACTTCAAGAGTTTGACAGCCGGGTGCATTGAGGTGCAGTCATTTGTGTAGAGACAGAAGAGCACCAGAAAGAGGACACGTACTTGGGGGGGCCCTGGTTCTGATGGTGCATGTGGATGAGGTGGTGTCCCCCAGCCTCACCTGCTGTGTCCTGCCCGTCAGGAAGCTGTAAATCTTCTGGCAGATGACAGGCGAGACATTGAGCTCGAGAAGCTTGGAGGAGAGGAGTTCGGGAATGATGGTGTTGAACGCAGAGCTGAAGACCACAAACCAGATCCTCGCGTAGGTCCCTGTGCTGCCTAGGTGTTCCAGGATAAAATGCAGTCCCATGTTGACTGCGTCATCTACAGATCTGTTTACTCAATAGAGAAACTGTTGGGGTTCCATCAGGGGTCCTGTGATGGGTCCAGCACGAGGCGGTCAAAAGACTTAATGACCACAAATGTCAGGGCGACAGGTCTGTAGCCATTCAGTACTGCAATTGCAGGTGTCTTGGGGACTGGGATGATGGTGGAGCGTTTGAAGCAGGATGAGACCTCACCCAGTTCCAAAGATTATACTTGCGGGTATAAATACCCGCAAGTATGATCACTACATGTCGCAGTCTGCTCTGTGTAGTTGGAAGCCGGGAAGCATTACGCCGTCGTTGGAGATGCGTTCACAAGGCCAAGCCTCCCTGCAGCAGAGGGCGGCAGCATGTCCAAAGTATTTACTGGTCTTTGTGTGGAGATGAAACGTGTCCATTTTCTTAGGAGAGAGAGACCGTAGAGTTTTGCGGTGAATCGATGGAAGTGGCGTTCAAAATTTACCATGTCGAAGCTTAACCTGCACTCTGGCATGCTTTCCTCTGTGGCGTCATCTTCTCCTCCTCCTCCATGTGCCATAGAGTGCGGCCACTTTACTCCAAGAAAAAACTTTGTGGATTTGTGAAAGTTGGCAAAAGAAGGTTCAGAGTAGACTCCCTAATGTTTAGCAAGTCTGCCCTAGTGTATGTAAGTTGCGTAATGTCTCCAAAGACGAACGAAAAGAACAGAAACATGGTCAACACTAAAAAGCGCTTCACCGAGGTTTCCACCAGTGTTGGCGCCATCTTGGTTATAATAGAGGACAAATTTCATGAAAATGCATGTGTTCATGACAATAAAGATGATTCTTCTGATGTGCTAGTTATCAGAAGCTAAAGCTGATAACGTCTTTAGTGTTAAAGATAACGTCTCTAGTGTTAATCTTTGCATCCAACAATACTGCAGCCCTGCTAAAATTGTGGCCTTGACAATATAGTGGTTCTGTGTAGTCCGGTCGTTGCTCGTGAGGAAAGAAAATGGCGGCTCTTCGTCCTGGTAGTTTCCAAGTCTTAGGTGGAGAAACTTGATGTCAGGACAGTAAAATAAACCAAACTGTGACAAAATCTGAAATGCTTCCTTAAAGACACATATTCTGTTACTGGCAGCTACATTAAAAAAAACACAAAAAGAAAAACGAAATATCCATCCATCCATTTTCTGAGCCGCTTCTCCTCACTAGGGTCCGCGGGCGTGCTGGAGCCTATCCCAGCTATCATCGGGCAGGAGGCGGGGTACACCCTGAACTGGCTGCCAGCCAATTGCAGGCCACATACAAACCAACACCCATTCGCACTCACATTCACAACTAGGGGCAATTTAGAGTTGTCAATTAACCTACCAAGCATGTTTTTGGGATGTGGGAGGAAACCGGAGTGCCCGGAGAAAACCCACGCAGGCACGGGGAGAACATGCAAACTCCACACAGGCGGGGCTGGGAATTGAACCCCGGTCCTCAGAACTGTGAGGCAGACGCTCTAACCAGTCGTTCACCGTGCCGAAAAATTTCCTTCCATCATATAAATATGGGGAGAATTCGTAGAAAAGTGAATGTCTCAGTAACAGATATTTCAAGTGTGAGAAAGGAAGCGTCTACCACAAGTAACGCCTTTCTCCTTGGGGTTTGATACATCTTGATACATCTTTTTAATTCACTTCGGAATTCTCCTAACAGTTCTTTCGGCGTGTACTGAAATATTGTTTTTTAAATTTATAGTGTGATAATTGAGATCTTTCAAAATATCACTCCCATATACAGACATACAGAATTACTTCTAATTCTCTTAGACAAGCTGTAGGCAGTTAATATTACTTTACGGTTTTTGATTGACAATGTTATTCTCTTACAGAGAATGCACTTGATTGTGAAGCCGGGGTTACCAATGATGATAGCGGGGTCTTGCTCTCCTTGCGTGGTGATGTCGATATCTGCTATTGGTGTAACTGACACTGCTGACAAGAATAAGGACCACAGTGCCAAGCTCTTTGAGTTTCTTACCCGAGAGCTTGCTCTGACTGAAGACAGGTGAGTACCTGAGCTTACTGTTTTGTTGTACATGCTATACCTCACCATACCTTCACCGCACGATCCCTGGCAAGGATTTCATTTAAACCAAGGAGGTAAAGCAGGGAGATTAGCAATGTGGTTTTTGAACACAAACAACATTCTCTGAATCAATTCACCTCATGCCCAGTGGGGGGCACTTTGTGTGTGATTCACATAATATGGACAGAAGCCTCACGCTGTCAAACAACAATTGAGTGGTGACCATTTTTGATTCCCGTGTAAATCCGGAAAACTGGAAATGGACAAAAGTACTGACTTTTTTTAAGCAACAACCCATGGTTAAACTTGTTGTGTCAAAACGGTCACAATGCCGCAAACACGTCTCAGTGATTGAGTGATTGTAAAAATGTCCCTTTGAGTCATTACACTTTGGCTGCTTTGCCCAAATACTCAATTTGGCTTCACGGCTGCACTTAAAAACCCTGCAGTCACGCAGCTTGTCGGCACAGTGAGGTCCGTCTCCACTTTTCCAAAATGTTTTTGTGCAAATTTCTTCTCAGCAAAATTTCCAAGAGGAAAGAAATAAAGTTGACATGAACTCTACTCCCCTCCTTTAACCGTCAACTTATTGTGGTGGATGGGGTTTGTGTGTCCCAATAATCCTAGGAGCTAAGTTGTTTGGGGCTTTATACCTCTGGCAGGGTCACCCATGGCAAACAGGTCCTAGGTGAGGGACCAGACAAAGCACAGCTCAAAAGACCCCTATGATGTTTAAAAATATTGGAAGACGTTTACCCTTGCCCGGACGCAAGTCACCAGGGCCACCCTCTGGAGCCAGACCTGGAGGTGGGGGTCAAAGGTGAGTGCTGGTGGCTAGGCCTGCATCCATGGGGCCTGACCGGGCACAAAGTGTAACTTGGGTCCCCCTTCCCATAGGCTCACCACCTGTGGGAGGGGCCATAGGGGTCGGATGCAGGGACCTTGGCGATGTGATCCTGGGCTACAGAATCTGGCTCGAGGGACTTCGAACATCACCTCTCTGCCAGGGAAGGAGCCAGAGTTCGTGTGTGAGGTTGAGAAGTTCTGACTAGATATAGTCTGGCTCGCCTCCACACACAGGTTGCGCTCTGGTACCAGTCTTCACGAGAGGGGTTGGACTCTCTTCCACTCTGGAGTTGCCCACATTGAGAGGCGTCAAGCAGGTGTGGGTATACTTATTGTCCCCCAGCTCGGCACCTGTACATTGGGGTTCATCCCGATGGACGGGGACTTCAATGCTCACGTGGGCAATGACAGTGAGACCTGGAAGGACGTTATTGGGAGGAACGGGCCCTCCGATCAGAACCTGAGCGGTGTTGTGTTCTTGGACTTCTGTGCTCATCACGGATTGTCCATAACGAACACCATGTTCAAGCATAAGGGTGTCCATACCTGCACTTGGCACAAGGACACCCTCGGCCGTAATTCGATGATCGACTTTGTGGTCGTGTCCTCGGACTTGCGGCTGAAAGTCTTGGACACTTGGGTGAAGAGAGGCGCGGAGCTGTCAACTGATCATCACCTGGTGGTGAGTTAGGTCTGATGGTTGGGGAAAATGCCAGTCCGACCTGGCAGGCCAAACATGTTGTGAGGGTCTGCTGGGAACGTCTGGCAGAATCTCCTGTCAGAAGGAGTTTCAACTCCCACCTCTGCCAAAACATTATCCACATCCCGGGGGAGGCGTGGGACATTTAGTTTAAGTGGACCACGTTCCGTGCCTCCATTGGTGAGGTGGCCGACAGGAGCTGTGGCCTGTCGTGGCGGCAACAATCGAACCCGTTGGTGGACACCAACTGTGAAGGATGCCGTTAAGCTGAAGAAGTAGTCCTATCAGGCCTTTTTGGCCTGTGGGACTCCTGAGGCAGCTGATGGATACCGGTTGGACAAGCGGAATGCAGCTTTGGTGGTCGCTGAGGAAAACACTCGAGCATGGGAGGAGGCCATGGAAAATGACTTCCGGACAGCCCAGATGAAATTCTGCTTCACCATCCGGTATCACAGGAGGGGGAAGTAGTGTACCATCAACTCTGTGTGTAATAGGGATGGGGCGCTGTCGGTGGGGAGGATACTTTTGAAGACCTCCTCAATTCCACCAATGCGCCTTCCCATGAAGAAGCAGAGTCTGGGATCTTTGAGCTCTGCCATCTTTAAGGTTGAGGCCACTGAGGTGGTTAAAAAGCTCCTCGGTGGCAAGGCCTCGGGGGTAGATGAGATTCGCCCGGAGTTCCTAAAGGCTCTGGATGTTGTAGGGCTGTCCTGGTTGACACTCCTCTGCAACATTGAGTGGATATCGGGGACAGTGCCTCTGGATTGGCAAACTGGGGTGGTGGTCACCCTTTTTAAGAAGGGGGACTGGAAGCTGTTTTCCAACAACAGGGGGATCACACTCCTGGTAAGGTCTATTCAGCGGTGCTGGAGAGGAGCGTCCGTCGGGAAGTCGAATGTCAAATTCAGGAGGAAATTCAGGTTTTCGTTCTGGCCATGGAACAGTGGACCAGCTCCACATACTCGGCAGGGTCATCAAGGTTGCATGGGTCAACCAGTCTACATGTGTTTTTGTGGACTGTGTCCCTCTGGGAGTCCTCTGGGGGGTGCTTTGGGAGAATGGGGTATCAAACCCCCTGAGATGGGCTGTTTGGTCCCTGTTTGACCAGTGTCACAGTATGGTCCGCGTTGCTGGCAGCAAGTCGGATTCCTTTCTGGTGAGGGTTGGACTACGCCAAGGTTGCCCTTTGTCACTGATTCTGCTCATTTTATGAACAGAATTTCTAGGCGCAGCCGAGGCATAGAGGGGGTTGGTTGATGTGCAGATGATGTGATTCTGTTGGCTTCATCAAGCCGTGATCTTCAACTCTCACTGGAACGGTTCACAGCCGTGTGTGAAGCAGTTGGGATGAAAATCAGCACCTCCAAATCTGAGACATAGTCCTCAGTCAGAAAAGGGTGAAGTGTCCTCTCCAGGTCGGGATGAGATCCTGCTCCAAGTGGAGGAGTTCAAGTATCTTGGGGTCTTGTTCACGAGTGAGGGAAGAACGGAATGGGAGATCGACAGTAGGATCGCTGCAGCGTCTGCAGTGATGCAGACTTTGTATCGGTCTGTTGAGGGGAAGAAGGAGCTACGCCGAAAGCCGAAGCTCTCAATTTACTTTTTTCATCTCGGAGGGGCTTAGAGTAGAACCCCTGCTCCTCCACATTGAGAAGAGACAGATGAGGTGAGGGCCATCTGATTAGGATGCCCCCTGGTGAGGTGTTCCGGGAATGTCCCACCGAAAGGAGACCCCGGGGACAACCAAGAACACGCTGGAGAGACTGTCTCCCAGCTGCCCTGGGAATCCCTGGGTTCCCCCCGGAAGAACTGGATGAAGTGGCTGGGGAGAAGGAAGTCTGGGCTTCCCTGCTAAAGATGGTGCCCCCGCCACCGGGACCTTGGATAAGCGGGAGAAAATGGATGAACCTTTTCAGTGTTTATGCAGAACTGTGATGTTTTTACTTTCATACTCCATGTGCACAACCAAAACGTTGTTGTGCAGTTTTTTTTTTCCAGATGTTAATTGCAAAAAGTGTGAGGTGATATACCACATATGTTCCCATGTCCATGAAAATATAAAAAAATTGTCAACAGGTACTTTCATTCAATGTGGACAGCAAACAGCCGCATATTTGCAGTTCGGCACCTGCGGATTCTCCTATTCACAGATTATTATTATTATTTATGAGGATGCAAGGGCCACTGACATTCTTCGGATCCTATTTATGAAATGCACTAAACCATCAAGCACTTATGTTGTTTTATATATATTATCATTATTTAGAAAAACTGCTGCATCACCATGGCCCAGATTTTAGACACTCCTGCCCTACAGTAGGAAAAACATGAGGAAAAACTTGCTTGCATTGTCTTTTTTATGAGGAACTAAAACAAAAACTGTAATCCTTAATGTGCAAACACAAACAATCTGAGATGGGACGCAGGCTGAGGTAGAAAATTTGGCATCACTGCAGCTATGTCCAGTGCGGATTTCCTGACTGACCTCTCCATAGATATGAGCAATAGGAAGATACGACATGCCTCTTTGAGCTTTGTGCCTATAGCAACTCAAAGCTAGTGGGGGTAAAGTGTCAGCGCATTCTAAGTTGGTGGTCAGCAAGAAAAAAAACACCAGTTGACTAACATGCATGTGATATGGTGATCATTCACGAATACGTTTGATAGACACACTATAGGCTTTAATTCCTTGTGCTGGGACCACAAAAACAACACAGGTTATACTAACATCAACTCACAGGTTCTTACAGGTGTTTAGACACTAAAATAGAATCCCACCGCACCACTCGTCAGTAGCACTGCCTTGCTTTGTTTCCCCACATCCTGTCCTGCCCTTTTCTGTCCTCTTATCTTGGTTAGTTATTGCATGTCCTCACTGGGTGTGTCACCCCCCCAATCCACAAATAATAACACGATTTGACTGTTGTAATGTTACTTGTGTTCAAATATCGAAACTGTCTCACTATTCTTCTGCTGCGGTTCTCACCCCTAGTCCCCTTGTCCACTCTGTCCCTTTGTCTGTCCCCTAAAACCCTTTTCTGTCCGGCTGCGTTTTCAATAATCATCAGAATAATTGAAAAAATAAGGAGAGGGAGTATTTCAAACTCCCATGTTGCACAGCAAAACTGTTAAAAACTGTGAAAAAAAATAATAAAAATAATAATTAGGCTACTGGTGGTGCTCAGCCCAAACTAAAACAATAAACTAAAACAAGAAAATCTTCTGCATCTTCTATGTTGGCATAGGTTCAGCCTGGATAATTTTACTTGGAGTGGGATGCTGCACTAGTCTCAACAGCAAAATCTATTTGTATAATCAATCTAGGGGTATAACCACATTCTTGCAGAACGAGGACTGGTAACCTGTCATGTGCAAAAAATGTGTGCAGTGCGGTAAAATGGCTTGACCTATTTAAGTTGATAAAACTGCAAATATTTGGATGAAAAAACAAGCATGTAGGGTTGGACAATATGGCCTGAAATTCATATCACTATATATCACGATATGAACATAAGTGTAAATTGATTTTTAACTGAAGTATTTCTGCATGCGTTGTGTGGTCCTTTAGCAAAGAAGTAGAAGTAAAATAATGTATAATGTGAACATTTATTGTGCAGAGCTCTTAAGTCAAAATCTTGTGCAAACACACAAATACCATTGCTGATATTATAAATATTTAATACACTGTATGTTAATCAGTGGCAGGCAGTTTATAATTGGGGATTTATAATGGGACCTCGGCCCATCGTGGAGATTTAAGTGACCTAATCCAGCCCTTAATACCACCACTATCGTGTCGCAATTTTACAAAATACACAAAAACATTGCTGCACGGCATCTTTCACTACTTGATGACGAATTAAACACTAATAACACACACGTACTGGCTATTGATAACAGGGTACTTATACATGTGTACATCTATGCCACCATTCACTTGTCATTAAAGCACACAGCCAAACACATTTAGAATCCTGGACACACACTATCTTCTACCAATTGCATCACAAGTTTCGCTCCTCCAGCCACTATTACGTTTACCACCCAATGTCCAAATCACGTGACAGCTCAAATAAAAATAACGCATAAGTAAACATGAAACAAAAAAATTCTCAAGGTACCCAAATTTAATAGATTAACCCTTTATAGGGGCGGCACGGTTGTCAACTAGTTAGCACTTCTGCCTCACAGTTCTGAGGACCAGAGTTCAAATCCCGGCCCCGCCTGTGTGGAGTTTGCATGTTCTCCCCGTGCCCGTGTGGGTTTTCTCCGGGCACTCCGGTTTCCTCCCACATCCCAAAAACATGCATTAATTGGAGACTCTAAATTTCCCGTAGGCATGACTGTGAGTGCGAATGTTTGTTTGTTTGTATGTGCCCTGCGATTGGCTGGCAACCAGTTCAGGGCGTACCCCGCCTCCTGCCCGATGACAGCCGGGATAGGCTCCAGCACGCCCGCGACCCGAGTGAGGAGAAGCGGCTCAGAAAATGGATGGATGGATGGATGGATGGATGGACCTTCATATGTCAACCCAAATAAGTGAATGTTCCATAAAGAGTTCAAAAGTCAGGACATTAAATGTTTGTAGAACAATCATCATACAGTGGATGAAAAACGTATTGCAACACGTCACCATTTGTCTCACTAAATATACAACCCCAATTCCAATGAAGTTGGGACGTTGTGTTAAACATAAATAAAAATAGAATACAACAATTTGCAAATCATGTTCAAGCTATATTTAATTGAATACACTACAAAGGCAAGATATTTAATGTTCAAACTGATAAAAAAAAAAAAAAAAAGCTTTTTTGGAATGTGTTGCAGCCATAAAATTCTAAGTGAATGATTATTTGCTAAAAACAATCAAGTTGATCAGTTTGGCAGCAGATTTCTGTCAAGAATGTCTCAGTACATTTGCCCATTCTTCCTTCCTCCAATAATGTAAAGTTTATCAGTACGATGTGCTGAAAAGCAGCCCCACACCATCATGTTCCCACCTCCGAACTTCACCGTTGGTGTGGTGTTTTTAGGGTGATGTGCAGTGCCATTTTTCCTCCAAACGTGGCATCGAAAAAGTTCAACGTTGCTCTCATCAGACCAGACTATATTCTCCCAGTATTTAACAGGCTTGTCCAAATGTTGTTCAGCAGACAAACAAGCTTTGATTTGCTTTTTCTTCAGCAATGGGGTCTTTCAGCAATGGGGTCTTCCATGGTGAGCTTGCATACAGGCTATGGCGGCGGGGTGTTTTCTTTGTGACAACAGTACCTGCTAATTCCAGGTCTTTTTGAAGCTCTCCACAGGTGGTCGTTGGCTCTTGGACAGTTTTTATGATTATTCTTTGCACAACTGTGTCAGAAATCTTGCAAGGAGGACCTGATTGAGTCAAATTCATGGCGGTATGATTGGCTTTCTTTTCGGTATCTATTCTGGCCCCAACTGTGCTCACTGGAACATTCTGAAGCTTAGTTATGTGCCTGTAACCAATGCCATCATTATGTTTTGAAACAATTAGTTAGCGATGAGACAGCTCTCTGCTCTTACCCATTATGAGATGTGTCTTGACTCACACCTTGGCAAGGAGACTTTTTTGTAGGCCATCTATTAGAACTGAACCAACTGATATTCATTTGCACTGACAAGGGATTGCTGTTGGATTATTGATAGGTTTTAGGTGTTGTCTTGGCTTTCCATATCCTTTTGCCACCTCCCTTTCTTCATGTGTTCAATAACTTTTTCCTGTGTCATTTCACATTCTTAAAGAGAACTTAATTTCTGATCTTATTTGTTCTACCTTCTTTGTATGTATGGATTACTTGGGTTGTTCCCAACATCTGGTGAAAATTTCAATGTGTCAATAGCACCTTTCGAAATATATTTAGTGAGAAAAATGATGATGTTAAAATATTTCAGCCGCTGTATCTTATCACTATGATAATGCTAATAGTGGTGTTGTATTTGCAGTCTGTCGGATTGGCTCTAAGTAAATCGATAAATTCAGGTTTTGTGGCAATCAGTTATGTGTCAAACATAATAATAATGTAACGTGTGATGCGACTTGTGCTGCCAGGCACAAAAATACAACAAACCACTCCAAAAAACAAACATAAATCAGAATCAGAATCATCTTTATTTGCCAAGTATGTCCAAAACACACAAGGAATTTGTCTCCGGTAGTTGGAGCCGCTCTAGTACAACAGACAGTCAATTTACAGAACACTTTGGAGACATAAAGACATTGACAAAAAACAATTGTGCAAAAAGATGCAGAGTCCTCTAGCACTTAGAGCAGTTCGAACGACTAATATTGCAATAGTCCGGTGCAATGACCATTGTGCAAAGGGCGGTGAGACTTCAAGGAGTGGATGCGGTTTAAAGTGACGAGCAGTGCGATAGTCTGGGACAATGTTGGTTGTGCAAATGTTACAGATACTCCTCAATCAGTGTGCAAATGGAGCAGATGCTGCTCTGGCATGAGTGGCCAGTATATGCAAATAGTGCAGCATGGCGAGACAACTACAGTGAGTGCACGAGTAATACATAATTGGCCCCACAGAAATGTGACAACGAACTCAAGTCAAAAAGTTGCCAGCTTGTTGTAATGGAATTATAGGTTAGGTGTTTAAGAAGTTGATCGCAAGAGGGAAGAAGCTGTTGGAATGTCTACTAGTTCTAGTTTGCGTTGATCGGTAGCGCCTACCTGAGGGAAGGAGCTGGAAGAGCCGGTGACCGGGGTGCAGACGGTCCGAGAGGATTTTGCACGCCCTTGTCTTAGTTCTGGCAGCGTGCAAGTCCTGAATGGTGGGTAGGGGGGTACCGACAATCCTTTCAGCAGTTTTGATTGTCCGTTGCAGTCGGAGTTTGTCCTTTTTTGTAGCAGCACCAAACCAGACTGTGATGGAAGAACACAGGACCGATTCGATGACCGCTGTGTAGAACTGTCTCAGCAGCTCCGATGGCCGGCCGTGCTTTCTCAGAAGCCGCAGGAAGTACATCCTCTGCTGGGCCTTTTTGAGGACGGAGTTGATGTTGTTCGCCCACTTCAGGTCCTGAGAGATTGTAATTCCCAGGAACTTGAAGGTCTCGACGGTTGACACAAGGCAGCTGGACAACGTGAGGCACAGCTGTGGCGAAGGATGCCTCCTGAAGTCCACGATCATCTCGACCGTCTTGAGCGTGTTCAGCTCCAGGTTGTGTCGGCCGCACCACAGCTCCAGCCGCTCCGCTTCCTGTCGATATGCAGACTCGTCACCGTCCTTGATGAGGCCGATGACAGTGGTGTCATCTGCAAACTTCAGGAGCTTGACAGTCGGGTTCGCTGAGGTGCAGTCGTTCGTGTAGAGAGAGAAGAGCAGCGGAGAGAGGAGACAACCTTGGGGCGCCCCAGTGCTGATGCTGCGTGTGGATGAGGTGGCCTCCCCCAGCCTGACCTACTGTGTCCTGCCCGTCAGAAAGCTGTAAATCCACTGGCAGATGGCAGGTGAGACGCTGAGCTGGAGAAGCTTGGTTGAAAGGAGTTCAGGGATGATGGTGTTGAACGCTGAGCTCGAGTCCACGAACAGGATCCTCGCGTAGGTCCCTGCACTGTCGAGGTGTTCTAGGATGAAGTGCAGTCCCATGTTGACTGCATCATCCGCAGACCTGTTCGCTTGGTAGGCAAACTGCAGGGGGTCCAGCAGGGGACCTGTGACACTCTTGAGGTGGTCCAGCACGAGACGTTCAAAGGACTTCATGACCACAGATGTCAAAGCGACAGGCCTGTAGTCATTCAGACCAGAGATTGCAGGTGTCTTGGGGACTGGAATGATGGTGGAGCGTTTGAAACAGGATGGAACTTCGCACATTTCCAAAGATCTGTTAAAGATCTGAGTGAAGACTGGAGCGAGCTGGTCCGCGCAGACTTTGAGGCAGGATGGGGACACATGGTCCGGTCCTGTCGCTTTGTTAATCTTCTGTTGTTTGAAGATGCGTCTCACATCCTGTTCATGGATGGTTAACGCAGAAGTCAGAGGTGTGGTTGTGGTCGCGGGTGCGGCCGGGTGGGTGTGTGGAGTGAAACTGTCCTTTTCAAATCTGCAATAGAAGGTATTCAAGTCGTTGGCTAGTGTGCTATTGTTCTCAGCTTGGGGGGATCGTCGCTTGTAATTAGTCAGCGATTGGAATGCACGCCAGACTGATTTCGAGTCGTTCGCGCTAAACTGTTTTTCCAACTTTGCTGCATAGATCCTCTTTGCAATGTTAATTTCTTTAGTCAGCTGGTTTCTAGCTCGATTATACAGGGCCCTGTCCCCGCTCTGATATGCATCTTCCTTACCTTGGCGAAGCTGCTTAAGTTTAGCAGTGAACCACGGCTTGTTGTTGTTGAATGTCCGAAATGATTTTGTTGGTACACACACCTCTTCACAGAAACTAATATAGGATGTAACAGTGTCCGTATATTCATCCAGGCTGCCAGCTGAATTTTCAAAGACACTCCAGTCTGTGCAGTCTAAACAGCTTTGAAGTTCCATCTTTGCTTCATTGGTCCACTTTTTGACTGTTTTCACTGTAGGCTTCGCACATTTAAGTTCTTGCTTGTACGTCGGTATTAAGTGAATTAAGCAGTGATCAGACGAGCCCAGGGCTGCACGAGGTATAGCACGGTATGCGTTTTTTACCGTAGTGTAGCAGTGGTCTAAAGTATTATTTTCCCTGGTAGGACAGTCGATGTGGTGCTTGTATTTAGGGAGTTCGTGGTTGAGTTTAGCTTTGTTAAAGTCCCCGAGAATAATGAGGGGTGAGTCAGGGTGTTTTTTTTTCAATTTCGTTGACTTGTTCGGCGAGCATTAGCAATGCGGCGTTCGTGTTAGGTTGCGGTGTAATATAGACTCCAGCCAGTATAAACGATGCAAACTCACGTGGCGAGTAAAATGGTTTACAGTTCAGAAACAGCGACTCCAAATGCGGGCTGCAGTGTGTGCTGAGCACTGTGACGTCCGTACACCATTTTTCGTTTATATGGAGGCATATCCCGCCGCCCTTCGTTTTCCCCGATGATTCCATGTCGCGGTCCGCTCGATGAATGTTGAAATAAAAAAAAAAAAAAAAACACTCCAGACATCACCCCTCCTTTTGATAAAGTGACGCATGGTCCCACCATGTTCACTTCAGCAAAATACAAAAGCAGAAAAACATTCTCGACAACCAAAAAGCGGCTAATACGGGACGGAATTTGGCCCACTGGGTATTGACTCAAATACTGGAAAAATACCGTCATCAGCGTCCGTGCGTAGTGTATGCTGGCAGTTTTGGTTCAATTGAATCGGCGGATTCAATTGAATCGGCGGATTGTTCCTGATTAACCCTGGTAGCTCAAGAGGATTTGACTTGGGACTTGTGAAATGTCAAGGAAGCGGAAAAGAGCATTGTGCATGAAGTTAAACAAAAAAAATGCCCAATTAGTCGTGCGCCGACAAATAAACAAAAGGCTTGCATCCTTCTAATCGTGCTGAAGTTTACTCCCCCAGAGAAATGTGGAGCGTTTTGGTGAAGAGAAGAGTCAACATAATAAAAGAAAAATCATAAAATATTCTCAAAATATTGTAATGAAATGCAGTTTGCAGCACTTAACATTAAGGATTAAAATAGCTTTATGTTGAAAATGTTAAAATTGTACTGTTTAACTTTGAATGCACACTGATAATTATCCCAATCTAATAATTTATCCATCCATCCATCCATCCATTTTCTTCCGCTTATCCGAGGTCGGGTCGCGGGGGTAACAGCTTTAGCAGGAAAGCTTCCTGGTCCCCACCCACTTCCTCCAGCTCTTCCGAGGGGATCCCGAGGCGTTCCCCGGGGTGTCCACCCGGTGGGGAACCTCTCACCAGAAGCGGCTCAGAAAATGGATGGATGGATATATATGTGGATATATATATCTCAAGACAAAGGTTAATTTAGTTTGGAAGCAGCACCTTTTAGTCTGTTCAGTGACAGTTTTGTTGTTACATATTCATCTCAAAGGAATTATTTTAATGTTACATTGTTGAACATTTGAAATGTTTTGTTAAAATGTTTGTAGGGTAGTCTTTAAAGGGTCATTGTCATTTGATTTGTCTTGATATTGAAGGAGATATAATTTAATTGAAATCTGAATTTCGATTTGTTCTTTTTGGGGGGTGGGGGGTGGAATCAGTGATTTTATTGTAAAACCATATCACCTAGCCCTGTGATTGGCTTATGTGTGAGAAGGGAGGGGTCTGTTTCTGGGATAAGTCTCTGTTTCAGTGAAAGAGGAAAAGGAAGTGTGACTATTCCGCAAGTCTGTGTACACTCTGCGTCCTTAAATGTTCTGCTTGCACCCCTAAAATGTCAAGTTAGGGGGCACTGTTCTAGTAAAAAAAAGCTAGGCTGGAGCCCTGGGGAGCATACCTGTAACCCAGCCAGCTGGGTGGTACACACCACTGCAAATGGATTCCAATCCTGTGGGAAACTCATTTAGGGCCCAACACTGACCTTTGGGGGACGCCACAAACATGATGAAGAGCAGATGATGAACATCACCCAACTTGACATATTTGTTGCTTCTGTAATTAGCTTTTGAGCCAGTCTAAAATGCCTGTAATTCAATACCTTTGCAGTTTTTAATCATGGTTGAGTGTATCAAGCTTTCTTAATATCAATAAATGTTCCAATAGCATGCTTACTCTGATCACTATTGTTTATTTCTTCAGTAGCTTCTGTTTTTGCCAGTGATGTTGAGCTGCCGGAACTGAAACCATATTGACTGTCGGAGAGTAATTTCTGCTTCACTCTGAACATACACAGTATATTATTGAATAGTTTTACAAATAGTCTGAACCTGTACCCAATTGGAAGGGTACATGACCGCAGAATACATTATTTAATACTTATTAGCGACTATACAATACAAACCTGACAACTTATTTTCCCCATCTTTTTTAAAAAATTTATGGTTTTGGTGTTCCACTGTTATTTATCACACTTATTTTTCTACATAAGAATACTCTTGTATTTTAACAGGGGTGTGTTCACTTTCATGCTCTCTGAGGCCTCATCAGACCTCATATGCATTTAATAGCTGGGTATTTTCATTATTTAAAGTTTTGGTAAACGCTTGACAGCTTTTTTTTCTGATTCACAGGATTTCCCTTCAGTTCTACAATTTGCAGCCTCACCAGGTTGGGAAGAAGGGAACAGTTATGAGCTTCCTGTAAAGCATATTTTGTAAATATGTGAGAAAGAAAGGGGAAAAAAAATAAAAAGTTTCAATCAGCTGCAAATTTCCTGAATTTTATTCAAACATACTGTTGTGTGTGTGTGTTTTTTTTTTAACATGACTGCATTGGCTCTTCTGTCGAGTTAAAAATCTAGCCCTTTTCAAATCATTTTTCATTATTATTATTTTTTTTTACACATCAACACATTACAACATAAGACAAAGATAATGACATTCAAACAAACAAATCTTTGTTGTAAAAAAATAATAAGGGACAAAGTTTTGTAAAACATTCAAATGTTCTGCCGGTAATTCATGTCCTTGTAAGAATTATGGGAACAAGAAAGAAGAATTTTATTCATTATATACTTTTTAAATGAATTGGTTAACTTTATTCTGTCAAATATCAGAATCGGCATCAAACAATCAGTATTAGTCGGGCCCTCGTTTTTACATTTGAAAATCTAGAGTGCCTTTTGTTTTTAAAAGGAAAAAGTAGAGTATTTCTGTGTTGTGAACTCGGCAAACCATGAATCTCTGACCACTAGCCACGAGTGCTGAGGCCACCTCATTAAGCGGTTCACGTCGGGCTTCAAAGATGATTATATTTGGAATCAATGACTCTTTTTGAGGCGGCACGGTGGCGGACCGCTTAGCACATCTGCCTCAGAGTTCTGAGGACCGGGGTTCAAATCCCGTCCCCGCCTTTGTGGAGTTTGCATGTTTTCCCAGTGGGTTTTCTCCAGGGACTGCGGGTTCCTCCCACATCCCGAAAACATGCGTCGTAGGTTGATTGAAGACTAAATTTCCCGTAGGTGTGAATGGTTGTTTATACGTTCGCTGGTATCGGCTGGTGAACAGTTCAGGGTGTACCCCGCCTCTCGCCCGAAGATAGCTGGGATAGGCTCCTGCACACCTGTCACCCTCGTGAGGATAAGCGAAGATGGATGGATTGTTTTTGATGAAATCGGGGAAAACAGCATTGGCAACATGCAAGGTTTGCAACTCAGAGACACAACATAAAAACGGTTTTATTTATATTGCACTTTTCATACATTAGAAATTCAACACAAAGTGCTTTACAACGATAAAAGCAGACAATTAAAATAGCAAGACATACAAAAACCGACATCGCCCATCCCCACATACAAACGCGAACGCATCCATACGAACACACGCACACCCGCACGTACACACACACAGCACATATTGACTTATAGTGTAGAGACATGACAAAGCACTGAGGATCCAGGTGTTGAAAAACAACCTGCAGGAGCCATCCACGCTGATAGGTGCTACAGCCCGTAGCCACAGAGGATGCCACCACAGAGACCACCACGACCAGGGTAGACTGGGGGGAACATTGTGCAGGGCCCCCCTGTTCCCCAGGTCAGGCGAATTTGCAGGCGGGCAGACCGAGCGGACGTCCCAGCATGGGGGCTCCAATGAGGAGACACTGGAATTATAGCACAGGATAAAAACTGAAGGGTGATAGGAAATACAGTAAAGAGGATAAAAATAAATACATTAATGAGTCGTTAAATGTGTAAAAGAAGATTCAATCTAAAGGTTTGCTCACTACATTTTGAGTTAGTTATTACGATGCAGAAGCTGTGTTACGTCAATCACGCAGGGACATGGAATCAAGTTTTGTGATAAGCATTTATTTTATTAAAGTTTAAAAAAAAAAAAAATGGAAGAATTCGGACCAAAAAAAAAACAAAATACGAAGAATGGAACACAGAATTTAAACTGTGAAGCATAATTGAGGGTAAGGAAATAAAAGCCAAGCTCAAAAAATGTGAAGCATAATTGAGGGTTAGGAAATAAAAGCCAAGCTCAATACAATAGCTAAGATGGAGGGAGGCAACCTTTCCCCGAAAGTTAGTTTCATCCATCCAAAATATAAATATTGCATCAAAAAACTATAGAATACACCTTTTGTCAAACTCTTTTGATAGGTTATGTTTTGACAGCTTTATGCCCTTGACCTTTGACCTTTAGGGGTTTGTTTTGATCACGTGACATCGTCACGTGATTCACCACATCTACCAATGAAACAAACAGTTTTACATCGTATGTTTTCAACATTACAGCTATTCACTCGTATTGATGAAGGTCGAAAACAGAGAGCTTACCATATCAGCATGAAGAAGGAGAGCTTTGGATGGCTAACGTTCCAGTCTGCATTAAGATTAAGAAGTCAACGAAGTCTGCATTAAGACTAAAACACATAGCGATACAGTTTAAAACACTACAAAATTGGGTGTTTTCTTATATACACTACGTGATGAATTGTTGTGCTGTTGCAATCATTGAACAGACCTATCCCAGACTTTTTGGTTTCAAAACTATATGCGGTAATATTGTAAGTCAATTACACGACTGATTGAACCGATACTTTAGTTGTGAAGCGGGAAAATGGCAGTAGTTTTCACAACACCATAGGAATATTACAATATGCTGATTTCCCAAATATTATGGATGAACAAATCTAAACATTTGAACTCAAATGACTAGAATATGGATTCATGATTACATTTGACTCGCAATACAATTGTAAAGACAGAACACATAAAACACTATAAAATGTAAATAGTGAGCCTCAAGTCAGACAAAATCCAAGGGGGGAATCCAACAAAACATTTCTCGTTTTAATTTGACTGACGAAAGCCAATTTTATGTCGACAGCTGTAATTCCTGTTAAAATCTGTCCCATCATTCCCAGATGTGTCATAAATTATTGCGCTTGTGCAATCATTTTGGTTTCGAAGGTTACCCTCCAGGTATATTTCTATGCTGCTGCTTACAGGACACTGGGACAGACACGCTAGCTTTGTTTGGTCAAACTGACCTCACTACGTTATGAACACACGCACTACAGACATAAAGATAACATTCAGGTCGAGAACAGGCGAGAACTGGTTTGATAGGAACCGGCTGAAGGAAGGGACTGTTACCTGGAAAGCAGGGCCACTCGGCTTCCGGATCCCGTGAGAGAAGGAAGAGAGATCAGCATGCTCTGTTTTTTTTTTTTTTGCATTCAACATTTAAAAGGCAAGTAAAACTGACACATTCAATATGGCGGATGTACTGACGCATCCCTAGCAATAGACAAACACGTTCAGTAGTAAAGTTATAGAAAGTGGAGCGCGCTCTGTCTCTGGGTGCCACGGTCTCGTGGCGCGGTGGGAACATCGGACTGAATTGCCAAACGGACCCCAAACACGAGGCTGGAGCTAGGATTGGTCGACGACTACACGACGTCACGGCGAGAAGCAGTTTCCCCCACAAAACAAGCGAACTCGAACTTTTGCGGTCTCTGTCTTCCATGGGCGTTGTTGTGAACCAAGTGGACGAGAGGCCAGCGCTTTGTTTGACTTTGTGTTTTCGACTAAATTGTTCCACTTTTGTTCCTTTTGTTCCTAATCATCGAAGTGCGACCTCGACCAGAATAAAAGAACCGGGCAAGAGAGGTTTGTACGGCCGGCAGGTTATACCCGGGCCGTGACTTTTATTTGTTCCCTTTTCCTAACCTCTAACAGTACTCACCATTGACTTCAAGGATTTCTCTGTAAGTTTGTTAGCTTCATACAGCATTAAAACATAAAAAAAAAAAAAAAAATGCATATACCAGCAAAAATGGGGTCTCTCGAAGAAACCTGTCCTTTTTTTTTTTTCTTAAACAACAAACTTCTGTGTTTTATTTTTACTTTATTTTTTTTAGTCGGACGGCTCTTTACGGTAAAAATACGTGATGGTGAATGTAAACAATAGAGCTCGCTGTATTTCATGCTGGAATTGTTTTAATAGCAAATACGGTGTATTGTAAGACGGGGGATTCTTACATTCTTATTACAATAATGTGTTCATCCTGTATCTGATATGACTGCAGCTACGAGACAGCATTTCTAAAATGCTCCAAGTTGCCACAAGATGCGTAACTCCTGAAGTTTGCAGATGACACCGCTGTCATCGGCCTCATCGAGGACGGTGACGAGTCTGCATAGCGACAGGAAGCGGTGCGGCCGACGCAACCTGGAGCTGAACACGCTCAAGACTGTAGAGATGATCGTGGACTTCAGGGAGCATCCTTCGCCACAGCTGTCAACCGTCGAGACCTTCAAGTTCCTGGGAATTCCAGTCTCTCAGGACCTGAAGTGGGCGACCGACATCAACTCCGTCCTCAAAAAGGCCCAGCGGAGGATGTACTTCCTGCGGCTTCTGAGGAAGCACGGCCTGCCATCGGAGCTGCTGAGACAGTTCAACACAGCGGTCATCGAATCAGTCCTGTGTTCTTCCATCACAGTCTGGTTTGGTGCTGCTACAAAAAAGGACAAACTCCGACTGCAACGGACAATCAAAAGTGCTGAAAGGATTGTCGGTACCCCCCTACCCACCATTGAGGACTTGCACGCTGCCAGAACTAAGACAAGGGCGTGCAAAATCCTCTCGGACCGTCCGCACCCCGTTCACCGGCTCTTCCGGCTCCTTCCCTCGGGTAGGCGCTACCGATCAACGCAAACTAGAACTAGTAGACATTCCAACAGGTTCTTCCCTCTTGCGATCAACTTCTTAAACACCTAACCTATAATTCCATTACAGCAAGCTGGCAATTTTTTGACTTGAGTTCTGTGGGGCCAATGATGTATGACTCGTGCACTCACTGCAGTTGTCTCGCCATGCTGCACTATTTGCATATACTGGCCACTCATGCCATCTGCTCCATTTGCACACTGATTGAGGAGTATCTGTAACATTTGCACAACCAACATTGTCCCAGACTATCGCACTGCTCGTCACTTTAAACCGCATCCACTCCTTGAAGTCTCGGCGCCCTTTGCACAATGGTCATTGCACCGGACTATTGCAATATTAGTCGTTCGAACTTTCTCTAAGTGCTAGAGGACTCTTCATCTTTTTGCACAATTGTCAAAAAATAAATAAATAAATGTACCGGCATTACCAGATAACTAGCAACCCTTTACTGCTCAGTGACTGTTTTTTTTTTGTCAATGTCTTTATGTCACAAGTGTTCTCTGTCAATTGACTGTCTGTTGTCGTACTACAGCGGCTCCAACTACCGGAGACAAATTCCTTGTGTGTTTTTGGACATACTTGGCAAATAAAGATGATTCTGATTCTGAATGCTTCGGGTGTCAGAAACTGCCAACTTTTCAAAAATCACTTCCAGAATCATTTGTCCAATTTTGTCTGAATTTCTATATTTTTAAAATGGTGTCAAAAACATTAGAAGGGACAGTTGTTGCAGTCTACCTGTATGATCTAATGGGATGAAAATGATTCTGCATCATGTTAAATTGCAAAACATAATCATTACTCTGTTCTTTCTAATTGTAAATAAATGATGGCTTCAATATTTATTTTATAAAGTAAACAAAATATGATAAAGTGACTCGCGTGTCGCATTTCATCACCACACATGATGTGAGCATAAAAGCGGTTGAAATAGTAAGCTGTATTAAATGTTCATATTTTTTATCAGTTACAGTAAAAATGTTGATATGATTCACTTGATCGAGAGTTTAATGCCTAACAAGCCTTTAACAGTTTCACTGTCGTGCTGGCTCAGCATCAGCCTGCAGGTTTTCGTATTTCAGCCTTGCTGCCAACAGCAGTCAACAGCTTTAGACAGACAACATTTAGGTTTTCTATACTGATATATATATATATATATACTTTGAAGACCCAAAATCCTGTTGTAAAACAAAGACAGGTTATTGTTCAAAAAGACAAAGATAACCCGAATAAACGCACAAATGGCCGTAGGAATTTCTTGGATGGAGAAATACAAAGAAAAGATGGTTGGCTTGATAACTGATCAAAACAGTCAAAAGAATTCTGACTTCAATAATGCTTAAATATACATTATGACTTATCATTTGTAAATATTCAAGTCTGCTTGTGAGTTGGTTACCTGGTAGGCTGGTCTGTCAATAAATCCATATCCGCTTTTGGGTACTTCAGCCACCACAGTTTCCATAGCGTAGTGGTTGTCATGTCCGCCTAACACGCGAAAGGTCCCTGCTTCGAGACTGGGTGGGAACAGCTTGTTTGTTGTCTTTCTTGCATGTCAGGGAGCTGATGTACGTGTTTTGCTGGTCACGTTGTAAATCTCAAGTGGAATAGAAGTTACCAAAACGTAGTGTGAACAAGGCCTGTTTTTTTTTTTTTTTAATTATTATTTTAATTAATGGCGGCACGGTGGGCGACTGGTTAGAGCGTCAGCCTCACAGTTCTGAGGACCCGGGTTCAATCCCCGGCCCCGCCTGTGTGGAGTTTGCATATTCTCCCCGTGCCCGCGTGGGTTTTCTCCGGGCACTCCGGTTTCCTCCCACATCCCAAAAACATGCGTGGTAGGTTAATTGACAACTCTAAATTGCCCGTAGGTGTGAATTTGAGTGCGAATGGTTGTTTGTTTGTATGTGCCCTGCGATGGGCTGGCAACCAGTTGAGGGTGTACCCCGCCTCCTGCCCGATGATAGCTGGGATAGGCTGCAGCGCGCCTGAGGAGAAGCGGCTCAGAAAATGGATGGATGGATGGATTTTAATTAATCTGCCTTGAAAAACTAAAACCTTGAAGCTCGAGTTCCTGCGCGGACACCATGAATAGTGCTGCCAGTGAAGTGGAATCAGGACAGAGAGACTGTAGACCAAATATGTCGAACTCAGGCCCACAATTTAATTATATTTGGCCGCAAGACCATATTAAATGTGTATTAGAGCTGGCCCGCCAGTATATAGCACATGCGCCACAAATATTACAAATCCCAGAATGCTTCGCTAGTTGGCCCCTCAGTCTAGACCGGGAAGCGCCCCTTCCTTTTCTGTTGCAGTCGTTCACAACTATGCTAACAGTGTCCTCAAGCAAATTTACACTCCTTTTTTTACCCTCTTCCATCTCCTCAGACAAGGCCTTCAACCCTGTTCCTCTACCTGCACCTGACCATGACACCAAGAGACGGACCTGCTCTTAACCCCAAGAGACGTGGATGAAGACATAGCCGCCGGATCTGGGGCCGTGGCCGGGATGTCACCCGGTGCGCAAGAGCGGGCAACGCCGCCGCTTGACGAGCAGCTCTCGTAGAACTCTCTCACCGCCGGCCGGCGTTCCGGCGGTGAAGATGGAGCCGGCCGTCACGTGCGGAAACAAGGACCCGACGGCCCTCGCTTTCACACGTGCAAGTACGTTTATTCCCCAACCTACAGTGGAGACTCTGTATCAGGACATGGACAGGGAGAGGACCTGGTTCCAATTTCAGGCATCCGCCGTAAATGACTGTCTGCATGTAAGCATTTTGTGTGTCTGTGTGTGTGTGTGCATATTTTAAAATATTGTGTGTGTCTTTGTAATACTGTAAAAAAGAGTGTGTAATTTTGTAAATTCTGTGTGGCTGTAATGTTCTTTTTTTGTTCATTGTCGAATGTTTTTTTCTCGCGTTAATTTGTTTTTCATGTGAAGGTGTGTCTTTGCATCACAGAGGAATGCCTTTTCATGAGGGTTTTATTTAAAAAAAACTTTTCACTCATCTTTTTTAATCATTTACTTTTACTTATCATTGTATTTACTTTTTGTATATCAAAACCGGCGGCACGGTGGACGACTGGTTAGAGCGTCTGCCTCACAGTTCTGAGGAGCAGGGTTCAATCCCCGGCCCCGCCTGTGTGGAGTTTGCATGTTCTCCCTGTGCCTGTGTAGGTTTTCTCCTGGGCACTCCGGTTTCCTCCCACATCCCAAGAACATGCGTGGTACGTTGATTGACAACTGTAAATTGCCCGTAGGTGTGAATGTGAGTGCGAATGGTTGTTAGTTTGTATGTGCCCTGCGATTGGCTGGCAACCAGTTCAGGGTGTACCCCGCCTCCTTCCCGAAGATAGCTGGGATAGGCTCCAGCATGCCCGCGACCCTAATGAGGAGAAGCGGTAAAGAAAATGGATGGATGGATGGATGGATGGATGGATATATCGAAATCTTCACCCTACACTTAAATTGTGGTTAAATGTCATGTTCATCGAGGAAGAGTGAGGCAAAGTGGATATCCTGTGTAAATACAAATTTGTGTTTTAACTTAAATTTAATTTTTCTCAGTTTTCTTTTTTATGTGCAACCACTTTAAGCCTACCATAAAGGCGATTAGTTGCAATGAAGCCGAGATAGAATAAAGACGTTTAATTACAATGAAGTCTAGAATAAAGACTAAAAAAAAAAAAAAATGTTGGAAAAAGGTTGATGCACTTCCCATGGGTTCACCACCTGTGGGAGGGGCCATAGGGGTCAGGTGCAGTGCGAGCTGGGCGGGGGCCAAAGGCGGGGACCTTGGCGATCCGATCCCCGGCTACAGAAGCTGGCTCTTGGGACGTGGAATGTCACCTCTCTGTCAGGGAAGGAGCCCGAGCTGGTGTGTGAGGTCGAGGAGTTCCGACTAGATATAGTCGGACTCGCCTCCACGCACAGCTTGTGCTCTGGTACCAGTCCTCTCGAGAGGGGTTGGATGCCGGTCCAACATGGCAGACCCAACCGTATTGTGAGGGTCTGCTGGGATTGAGATTGAGATTATGGATGTCCTTTGATGTTGAGTTTGTCACATCAGCAAAGATGAAAGAGCAAAGGTACATTTAAGCTTGAACGTGGGCTCAAGTCAGGCAGTCTGTGTGTGGAGTGCCTGGCGTGAGTAGTAGTTGACAGCAGCTCTTGAATGAATGTGGATTCTGTTTCCCCTCATGGAAAGTGTTGTGAAAATGTGTGGAAGGACAGCAGAGTACGAGGAGGAACTTTGGGGACTGAAAGAGGAGAACGAGCCACAACGTCAACAACTGGACGCTGTTTTCATTCTGCAGCCTGTCATTGTGCTGCACAGAACAGGTTGGTTCACTTCTCTCTGACTTGTTTAGGAAATGCTCTCCATTTTGAACAGTGTGACTGTGTTTATTTATGGGCACTGTGTGATGTTACATTCAGTGTAACATTGTAAACATCCAATACTGTGACCGATATTTATAATTGTTTTAACATTTTTATTCATATAAATGTAAAAGGGTTGTGGGCAATGCTGCATTATCAAAGTTCAACAGTCTCAAAGTGTGTGCACGATTTTTGGAGGTTTATAAAACAAGGGGGGCTTCCCCATTGAACTGGGAAGTCATCCCCATTCAGTTCACACAGATGATGCGACACACAACATGTTAAGACCATAGACTTCAGTTTGCTCAGGTGGCAGTCAGTGTGTTTTAACAGGCATCTCCACCTGCCCTTCAATCTTCCAAATGCATGCTCAGCTGTTCTTCTGGCTCTGCTTGATTTGTTATTGTACATGAACTGGTGGGTGGCAAGGCTGCAATTGTCAGTCAAAGGTTTAGGCAGCCATCTGAGAGCAGAGATCATCAAGTGTCCTCGGATACGCCAAAATTGTTCATCCACTGGCTCGGAAATACTGCTTCCCACATTCCGATGCTCTAATGTGCTTCCAGACGCTGCGGGGAACACGAGCCGATCGGTAGGAAGTGCATCTCGAAAACAGAAAACGTTGGCAGAATAAGTTCAGCTCCTCCACAGTTAGTCTCTTCATATGTTTTGTGTAACTACCAGTATTGGGTAGATAGATCAGTACTAAGTGCCTATCCAAAACACAAAATGGTAAAGAAAAATTAAACTGTCAATATTTTGTCCATCAAACCTATTCATCCATCCATCCATCCATCCATTTTCTGAGCCGTTTCTCCTCACTAGGGGAGTGCTGGAGCCTATCCCAGATGTCATCGGGGAGGAGGCGGGGTACACCCTGAACTGGTTGCCAGCCAATCGCAGGGCACATACAAACAAACAACCATTCGTACTCACAGTCACACCTACGGGAAATTGAGAGTCTCCAATTAATGCAAGGTGTAGCCGGCCTCTCGCCTAGAATCAGCTGGGAGAGGCTCCAACTCGCCCGCGACCATAGTGAGGATAAGCGGAAGGGAAAATGGATGACATTCCATCATATCGTATATGCTGAATAAAAGGTTCATAGCAGGTTAAAAAAAAACAGGGGCAGCGATCATGTACTGTATACGATGAGATTGTACTTTTATATTTTACTGTGTTTATTTTGTATTTACCTATACACACAATCACAGCCAAACACACGCACACTCAAACAGGCACACAATCACACACACACGCACACACAACAATCTTCTGATTTCTGCCATGGAAGTTCAGTTGAGTGGATAAATAGTCTCAATTCAAGAGATGCTACAATACAATAAATATCATGCACACAGTAGACTGCATTTTGACATGAAAATATCTAGAAATGACATTTTTTGCCACATACTGTAACGGTCACAGTTTACAATAGGCACTTCTTTCCATGCGTAACCAAGGATAGGCACCTCAAAAAAAAATCCAGATATAGATGAATTTGCAAATGCCGAACTGCGAGGACGCAGAGTCCACTGTCTTATTATTATTGAAACTTGTTTCATGCACGTTATTATTTTTAAATTGTTCACATTTTATTGTTGTTGTTGACCTGCCTATTTTTATTATTTCCAATAAACCTTAACTCATCCGACTCTCCTAATAATCTTGAGTATGATTGTAAACCATAATAAACAACATTTGAGAATTGACTTGACCAACCCATGTGTGTTTGTCTTCTTGTGTCTTGCAGACATCGCTGAAGAGCTTCGTCCTGAGGGGCAGGAGTTCGAGCCCCCTCACATTAAAGAGGGTGTGGAGGATGAAGCGGTCCACCGCATCAAAGAGGAAGAGAAATTTGAGCTCACTCCCATTAAAAAAGAGGATGCGGAAGAGCACCCCTATATCAAACATGACGTGGAGGAGGACATCACCAAATTTACATCTACTGGTGTCCCTTTGAAGAGTAAAGATGAAGGTCAAAGTGAGGAGAACAGAGGGCCGGAGCCTCCAAGCAGCAGCTCAAGTCAACACATGACAACAGAAAGTGATGGAGACCACTGTGGAGAATCACAAGCAGACGGACTCTTAGCTCCACTGTCAGATTGCGATGATACAACATCACACCCTCCTCACACTGATGAGGATGATGATGGACAGTGTGAAGGTGATATAACATGTCACATTGAAAACAAACGATGGAAAAGTTCTCAGTGTGGGAAAATATTTGCTTTTCAGAGCAATTTGAAACGACACATGAAAATACACAAAGGAGAGAAAGATTTAGCCTGCTCAGTGTGTGGTGAAAGATTCTCTGAAAAGGGAAAGTTAAAAATACACACAAGAACCCACACTGGTCAGAAACCTTTTTCCTGCACAGTTTGTGGTCAAAGATTTTTTGAAAAGGGAAGCTTAAAACGACACACAAGAACCCACACTGGTGAGAAACCTTTTCCCTGCTCAGTTTGTGGTCAAAGATTCTCCATAAAGGGAAGTTTAAAAATACACACTGGAATGCACACTGGTGAGAAACCTTTTGCATGCTCGGTTTGCGGACAACGATTCTCTCGTAAGTCTCAGGCTAAAACACACAAGTGTGCTGGTGAGAACAGCAGTGATGAAGAAGCTTTAACTGAAAAAGTAAATGTTTAATATCAAAGGAAATTACGATCATACTGATTTACAACATTCTACAATCTTGTATTCTGTCTACCATCTTTTATTTTATCAATCTTTTAATTTTGTTTGGATCTTCTAAAAGCCTCCTGAGGGCACATGTCGAGAATTACCACTGGTGCCAAAATGCTTTTCTCCAATGTTTAAAACGAGCAAATGATTGATCAAACTAGATTGTGAAGAGATTTTTAACTTTTGGTGAAAATATTAAAAAGTGTAAATGGGATCCTTAACAAAATAAAATTATTCAAACATTGAGACTCACTCAATTGTCTGGTGTATCAAATCCATTTTTCACATTGAAAAGAATCCGATCCGCCTGTCGATCTCCCGTTCCATTTTTCCCTCACTCATGAACAAGACCCCAAGATACTTTAATGCCACCCTTTTCCGACTGAGGAACGTGGCCTCAGATTTGGAGGTGCTGATTCTCATCCCAGCCGCTTCACACTTTGCTGCGAACGGCTCCAGTGAGAGTTGGAGGTCACGGCTAGATGAAGCCAACAGAACCACATCATCTGGAAAAAGAAGAGATGCAATACTGAGGGCGCCAAACCGGACCCCCTCTACGCCTCGGCTGCGCCTAGAAATTCTGTCCATAAAAGTTATGAACAGAATTGGTGACAAAGGGCAGCCTTGGCGGAGTCCAACCCTCACCGGGAACGAGTCCGACTTACTGCCGGATATGCGGACCAAACTCTGACTCCAGTCGTACAGGGACCGAACAGCCCGTATCAGGGGGTTCGGTACCCCATACTCCCGATGCACCCTCCACAGGACTCCCCGAGGGACACGGTCGAACGCCTTCTCCAAGTCCACAAAACACATGTAGACTTGTTGGGCGAACTCCCATGCACCCTCAAGGACCCTGCCGAGGGTGTAGAGCTGGTCCACTGTTCCACGGCCAGGACGAAAACCACACTGCTCCTCCTAAATCTGAGATTCAACTTCCCGATGGACCCTCCTCTACAGCACCCCTGAATAGACCTTACCAGGGAGGGTGAGGAGTGTGATCCCCCTGTAGTTGGAACACACCCTCCGGTCCCCCTTCTTAAAAAGGGGGACCACCACCCCAGTCTGCCAATCCAGAGGCACTGTCCCCGATGTCCACACGATGTTGCAGAGGCGTGTCAACCAGGACAGTCCCACAACATCCAGAGCCTTTAGGAACTCCGGGCGAATCTCATCCACCCCTGGGCCCTGCCATCGAGGAGCTTTTTAACTACCTCGGTGACCTCAAACCCAGAGATAGCAGAACCCGCCTCAGAGAACCCACACTCTGCTTCCTCATAGGAAGGCGTGTCGGTGGAATTGAGGAGGTCTTCGAAGTATTCTCCCCACCAACTCACAACATCCCGAGTCGAGGTCAGCAGCGCCCTATCCCCACTATACACAGTGTTGGTGATACACTGCTTTCCTCTCCTGAGACGCCGGATGGTGGACCAGAATTTCCTCGAAGCCGTCCGGAAGTCTTTCTCCATGGCCTCACCGAACTCCCCCCATACCCGAGTTTTTCCTTCAGCGACCACCAGAGCTGCATTCCGCTTGGCCAGCCAGTACCCATCAACTGCCTCAGGAGTCCCACAGGCCAAAAAGGCCCGATAGGACTCCTTCTTCAGCTTGACGGCATCCCTCACCGTTGGTGTCCACCAATGGGTTCGGGGATTGCCGCCACAAATTGAGTCACGACAGGCACCGACCACCTTACGGCTACAGCTCCGGTCGGCAGCCTCAGCTCCGGTCGGCCGCCTCAGCAATGGAGGCGTGGAACATGGTCCACTCGCACTCGATGTCCCCCGCCTTCCCCGGAATAAGCGCAAAGTTCTGTTGGAGGTGGGAGTTGAAACTCCTTCTGACAGGGGATTCTGCCAGGCGTTCCCAGCAGACCCTCACAATACGTTTGGGCCTGCCACGTCGGACCGGTATCTTCCCCCACCATCAGAGCCAACTCACCACCAGGTGGTGATCAGTTGACAGCTCCGCCCCTCTCTTCACTCGAGTGTCCAGCACATGCGGCCGCAAGTCTGATGACACGACCACAAAGTAGATCATCCAACGACAACGTACAGGTGCCAAACCGGGGGGCAATAAGTATACCCACACCTGCTCGGCGCCTCTCACCGTGGGCAACTCCAGAGTGGAAGAGAATCCAACCCCTCTCGAGAGGACTGGTACCAGAGCCCAAGCTGTGTGTGGAGGTGAGTCCTACTATATTTAGTCGGAACTTCTTGACCTCACACACCAGAGCCAGCTTCTGTAGCCGGGGTTCGGATCGCCAAGGTCCCCGCCTTCGGCCACCGCCCAGCTCACACTGCACCCGACCCCTATGGCCCCTCCCACAGGTGGTGAGCCCATGGGAAGGGGGACCCACGTTACCCTTTCGGGCTGTGCCCGGCCGGGCCCCATGGGTGCAAGCCCGGCCACCAGGTGCTCGCCTTCGAGCCCCACCACCAGGTAAATTGCTAACCTAGTTGAGAACTGGGCCGAAATGACGTCTATGGGGATTTGGTGGAGTTTGAAAACGTGATTCAATTGCTAACCTACTTGTTAATCACGTTTTCAAACTCCACGGAATCCCCATCGACATCGTTTCGGCCCAGTTCTCCTCCCTGGTCTGAAAAGAATTCTGTAAGGCAGTGGGCGCAGAAGCCAGCCTGTCGTCAGGGTATAAGCCACAGACCAACAGCCAGACGGAGCGGCCCTTCGCTGCGTTGCTGCACGCAACCCCATCTCCTGGAGCTCATTCCTCCCATGGATTGAGTACGCCCACAACTCCCTCACCAGCTCTGCCACAAATATGTATCCGTTCATGGCCTGCTACGGTTTCAAACCTCCTTCGTTTAAGGAACCGGAGCATGCAGTGGGGGTTCCCGCAGTGAGGGATCACCTGAGAAGGGTCAAGTCCGTGTGGAAGGACGTCAAGGGCGGCCTTAGTCCGATAAAAATAAACGCCTTGCGGACCTTCGTTGTTCTACTGCACCTAAGTACAAGGTGATGTCAGTCCGTTTGGCTTTCCTCCCGCGACCTCCCACTCCAAACAGAATCCCACAAACTCACTCTGTGCTTTATCAGTCAGTTTCCCATCACTAAAATAATCAACCCCACGTCCGTTCCACTTCAACTCCCGCAGTCTCTAAAAATTCATCCAACCTTCCATGTGTCATTGCTTAAGCCTGTCTCCACCTGCGCCCTGAGCCCTCTGGCCGTATCCCCTCCGCCCCATGTGGTATTTAAAACGATCTGGCCTTCACGGGCCTTCTTCGCGCATCGTTGACGTGAAGCCTAGGGGGAGGGGTTACCAGTACCTGGTGGACTGGGAGGGGAACTGAAGGCTGAAGGCTAAAAGAGTACAAATTATTTACTTATTCAAAAAAATATATATATATATATATTGTTTTTTTTTTTTATAAAAGGCCAATACATTTTAAAAAACATGGATATTATGTTTGTGTGTTCATTGAAGTTTCGGGCCAATTATACATTACTCGTGCGCTCACTGTAGTAGTCTCGCCACCCTGCACTACTTGTATTGCAGGGTGTTGTTGACCAATACTGGCCACTCATGTGTTTCAGAAGTATCTGCACCATTTCCACAATTGACATTGTCCCAGATTATTGCACTACAAGTCACTTTAAACTGCATACATTTATTGAGGTCTCTGCGCCATTTACACAATTGCACTATTAGTCATTTCAAACTGCTCTAATTGTGAGAGGACGCTGCATGACTTTGCACAAAAACATTTACCAGCATTACCACATCACTGGTAATCTTTTATTGCTCATTGACTATGTTTATATGTCTCAAACGTATCATCTGTCAGTTGACTGTCTGTTGTTGTACTTGAGCAGCTCCAACTACCAGAGACAAATGCCTTGTGTGTTTTTGACATATTTGGGGAATGGAGGAAAGGTGTGCTGGTGCCCATTTTTAAGAACAAGGGTGATGTGCAGAGCTGTGGGAGCTATAGAGGAATAAAGTTGATGAGCCACAAAATAGATTTATGGGAAAGAGTAGTGGAGGCTAGATTCACAACAGATGTGAGTATTTACGAGCAACAGTATGGTTTCATGCCCAGAAAGAGTACCACAGATGCATTATTTGCCTTGAGGATGTTGATGGAAAAGTACAGAGAAGGTCAGAAGGACCCATAGAGGAACTGTGGTACTGCATGCAGAAGTCTGGAGTGGCAGAGAAGTATGTTAGAATAATACAGGACATGTACGAGGGCAGACAGCTGACTGGTTAGAGCCTCACAGTTCCCGCCTGTGTGGAGTTTGCATGTTCTCCCCGTCCCTGCTTGGGTTTTCTCCGGGTACTCCGGTTTCCTCCCACATCCCAAAAACATGAAAGGTAGGTTAATTGATGACTCTAAATTGCCCGTAGGTGTGAATGTGAGTGTGAATGGTTGTTTGTTTGTATGTGCTCTGCGATTGGCTGGGAACCAGTTCAGGATGTACCCCGCCTCCTGCCTGATGATAGCTGTGATAGGCTCCAGTACTCCCGCGACCCTTCTGAGGATAAGCGGCTCAGAAAATGGATGGATGGATGTATGTATGAGGGCAGCAGAACAACTGTGAGGTGTGCTGTAGGTGTAACAGAGGAATTTAAGGTGGAGGAGCAGCCCTGAGCCCCTTCCTGTTTGCAGTGGTGATGGATAGGCTGACAGATGAGGCTAGACTGGACCATGATGTTCACAGATCACATTGTGATCTGCAGTAAAAGCAAGGAGCAGGTGGAGGAACAGTTAGAAAGATGGAGGCATGCACTGGAAAGGGGAGGAAGGAAGATTAGCCGAAGTAAAACAGAATATATGTGCATGAATGAGAGGGGTGGAGGGGGAAGAGTGAGGCTACAGGGAGAAGAGATAGTAAGGGTGGAGGACTTCAAATACTTGGGGTCAACCGTCCAGAGCAATGGTGAGTGTGGTCAGGAAGTGAAGAAATGGGTCCAAGCAGGTTGGAACGGGTGGAGGAAGGTATCAGTTGTTTTATGTGACAGAAGAGTCTCTGCTTGGATGAAGGGCAAAGTTTATAAAACAGTGGTAAGGCCAGCCATGATGTACGGATTAGAGACAGTGGCACTGAAGAGACAACAGAAAGCAGAGCTGGAGGTGGCGGAAATGAACATGTTGAGGTTCGCTTTCGGAGTGACCAGGTTGGATAAAATAAGAAATGAGCTCATCAGAGGGACGTCAAGTTTAGATGTTTTGGAGACAAAGTTAGAGAGAGCAGAATTCGATGGTTTGGACACATCCAGAGGATAGAAAGTGAGTAAATTGGTAGAAGGATGATGAGGATGGAACTGCCAGGCAAGAGAGCAAGACGAAGACCAAAGAGAATGTTGATGGATGTCGTGAGGAAAGACATGAGGGCAGTGGGTGTTAGAGAGGAGGATGCAGGAGATAGGCTTACATGGAAAAAGGATGACACGGGCAGCAATGCCATAAGGGCAGATCCCAAAAAAGAGACTCTAGGTAAGAGGTCCAAACAATTTTTATTCAATGACAGAGCATGTGATGGCGAGACATACGAAACTAAAGGGACTCACCACCAGAGAGAAACAAAATACAGATAACGCAGGGAGACACGACAAAAGGTCCGTGTGGTATAATCGTATAGAACCTAAATTTGGACAGCGGTCAGAACGGCGGAAAACACGGGGCAAAAACGAATGAATATTCCGACACCCACACACTGCCACGGTGCGCCCTAAAAAGGCTGATGATTACAATGCCTGACAGGTGCGTCACTCATGTCAACGTCCACATTCGCTCACCCAGACACTGCAACACAAAGAAAAACAACTTGAAACACAGGGCCATGACAAAAGGAAAATAAGTTTTTGACATAATTGGCAAATAAAGATGATTCTGATTCTGATTAAATTTAAGCTATACTTGGCGGTGAAGAATATTTGATTTCTATATCGATGTCTGGAAAAAACATTTTCATTCTTGGGAGGTTTTGTGTCATTGGCCAGCGACGGCAGCCTCCTCAGGCGCAATCACCTGATGCTGTTCCAGGTGTTTGTCTATCAGTGTTGCCATAGTTACCTTGAAAAGTAACCTAGTTACTTTAGTGATGACTTGAGCTTAAAATTCATTTAGTTACTTTGCTGAACTATTCACGGTTGTCAGCTTCACCTTTTGGTGAGGCTGTTTTTACTGGCAGATTTAAAAAAATCAAAAACAAGCAGGCTAAGATCACACCCAGTTTTGAACCAAGCACTTTTCACATTGGAGGCACACATGATCACCAACAAACTATGGTAACTTCCACTCCACTCAAGATTTATGTGACCAGCATATCACGTACAACAGCTGCCTGATAAGTAAAGGCACGCTGGAGAGACTATATGTCTCTCGGCTGGCCTGGGAACCCTTCGGGATCCCCTCGGAAGAGATGGAGGAAATGGCTGGGGAGCAGGAAGTCTGGGCTTCCCTGCTGAGGCTGCTGGCCCTGCGACCTGACCTCGGATAAGCAGAGGAAAATGGATGGGTGGATGGATGGATGGACGGATGGATGGATGGATGGATGGAATTTGAATTTTGAGCACTGAACCCAGATAGAAAAATCGAACTGGCCCGGATGTTCATGTAAGGCCCAAATACGGCCCACATGCATTACCCAGAAATTAGATCCGAATCAGCTCTAGACCACATCTGGTCCAGATTTGTACCAAAACTGTTTTAGTATTGAAATATTGGTCTTTTTTTAAAAATATATACAGCTGGTAAATATGTTCAAACAATGACCATACTTCATTGAAGTTTCATTAAAGTGACATTTATTTACAACACCATCATTACATTGCACACATTAGCATGATAAATGCTAAAACCCGTAAACAGCATATTTGAGGAATATGGTATTGCAATAGTAACAAAAGTTTTAACTTTTTAATTTGTAAACATGAAAATTCAAGTGGTGCAAGTAAACTCAATTCTGCATGCATTCATTGCAAAAACTGAATCTTGCTAAGAATATTTGTCAGTCTGTGGAACAAGTTTTTTGTTGTTGTTGTTACAAGCAAAACCAATAAAAAAAATTAAAAAACACCACAGATTTTCTATCTCAAGTAAAAACTTTTTTACTTTTTAGATAGCAATGAATCTTATTTTAAATGTAATGAGATAAAAAACAAATATTCCCCCCCCCCCAAAATTAGGTCTTATTTCATTAAAAATATCACCTAAAAAGTAACTTGATACATTTCACTTGTTTCGAGCAAATTTTCACTTTTAATGTGACTAACACTATTCTGAACATTAAATGCTGCATCGTGCATGTTGTAGAGTGGAACAAATAATGATCCATCAGCTTCAAATATTTGCTTAAATAAACCGATCAAAAATAATAATGACAGTGCTTTATTTAAACTGACCTTGTTAAAACACTGCACACGTGGCTTTGGTATGGTTCTGGGTTGTCATAGAGCAGCCTCCGGTTCTGAGGTGCAGACAGAAAATATTTGTAATTACAAATCATTGATAAAAATCAAAAAACACTCTCCACTGCATGTAAGGGTGCCACATCACAAACACATCATGAGGAAACACAAAAAAAATCAAAAGATGTTAAATTCGAGGATCATTTAAAAAAGTGTCTACATGGACCATTAAAAAAAAGCTGTACTACATTAAAATGAATGTTAAATATGCATATTAAATTTGTAAAGTTATTTGTATGTCTGATTGCTGAAATGCAAAACAAAAATTTCCGCTCAGAATGCTGCACAGTCGAAGAAATAATTTGAAAATTGTTAGAATAAATGTACATTAGTTATCCCATATTTACTCTTATAGTATTGGAAAGCATTTTTTCAGCAATATAACCTTGTTTGTATCATGTAAGTTGATGTTGACTCTGAAGATGGTTTACACGTTGCTGCTATGTGCTCCCCCAACTTTATAGCAGCAACAGCTGTGTAACTGGGAACCGCCCTCAGGAAATAAAAAGAAAGGGTTCGGCAGAGTGGGCTCCGAGCGGTACGAGATTGTAACTGCGAACAACTCTGTCCATTGTCATCGCGAGTAAAAGAACCATCTTTTGTCTTCCTTCCTTGTTTATTGTTTATTAAATGTTCTAGGTTGTTTGAACCTGACATTAACTTGGTCCTTCGAGCCAGTTGCCAAAATACCTAAGAATTCCAGCGGGTGTGGTGGACTCCAGAAAGACCGTGGCCACGGCAGGGTCCCTAGAGTGAGCCTGAGATTCTTTTCCAGGACTGGACCTCGACCCGCCAGCTGGGATCTGACGGTTGACGGCATTCCGACGGAGAGAAGACAACAGTGGTGAGTTAAACTTCCTTAAAGGGAGAAGTGAATGACTGGATGTCATTGTGCGTTAATGACTGGAGGTCTGTGCGTTAGAAAACCCTGTGAATACAAGTAAATGGCAGGTAAATGAGGGATGGCGGAGTCCGATAAATTCCGTAGAACAAGGATGGCGGAGTCCTGTGTACACTTAAATTCCGTAAAATCGCAGTTATAAAGCGCTTGTGTGTCTGAAAAGTGAATGAATGAAGATTAAATACCACTAGGTATTCATCAAATATAAAACAGCAGAGTGGTGTGGATGCAAAGGCAAGAATTCTCCCTTATTCTGAAAATGTCATGGGTGTGCGTTCCAGCATTCTTTGTTTCCACGTCAAACACTCACAGTAAGACTGGTCCCTGTTCCCCTTTTTTTGGATTGCCTGCCTGTGTACCGACCTCTGCCCGTATATTAAACCTCTCTTTTTTGAAACTGTCCATTTGTTTTGGAGTCGTGCATTTTTGGGTCCTATCCTTTGTTCCGTTTATGACAGAACAAACTGGCCATAACATGGACCCAGTAGACTCAGACCCGGTGCACAAAGCTCTTCAAGCGCAGGGTCAAAGCCTCTCGAAGCAGCATGAGCAGCTTGCTGCCCTCCACCTTCATCTAGAGGGACTATCAGAACATCAGGAAAATATGATGAGACAGGTGGCCTCACAGTTTGAAGTTCTTATGAAAATTATTCAAAAGAAGGAACCAGTTGGCACAGCACCCGATGCCGCCACGGTACCAACATTTCCATGTGAAGCAGTCACCATTCAGCCACCTGCCACCTCCACTGCTGTCTGCCCACAGCTCTCTCTGGAGATTCTGGGAACATTAAGCTGTTCATCACTCAGTGCGAACTCCACTTTGAGCTGCAGGCAGCTGCCTTCCCGGCGGACAAAAATCGCTTTCATTATTTCCCACCTGACTGGTCGTGCGGAGGCGTGGGCTACTTGTGAATGGAGCCACAATTCCGCCGCGTGTCATTCGTGGGCTTTTTTCGTAAAGACCATGGAGCAGATTTTTCAGTTTTCCACACCAGATTGTGAGGCAGCTCGCTCCCTTGTCACTTTACAACAAGGCAAGCGCAGGGTGTCAGATTACGCGATTGAGTTTCGCATTCTAGCATCTGAGAGTCAGTGGAATAATAGGGCACTGCTCGATGCGTATTTTCAAGGACTATCCCCCGCCGTCAAGGATCATTTAATCCCGCTAGACCTGCCGACCGATTTGGACACTCTCATCTCTCTCGCCGTAAAAATCGATGAGGCTTTTGGATCGCGAGCTGGATGGAGATCGGCGGAGGGATGCATCACCGTGCACTTGGAGGAGGAGCCTCGGTGACCAGCCAAACCAAGGCAGATTCCCTGCTGCCAGTCTCAATCCACAGGCTAGCATCACCACGGAAGAACCCATGCGACTGGGCAGGTTCCGCCTCTCCCCTGAGGAACGTCAACGCCGGCTGAGGGAAGGGTGGTGCTTCTACTGCGGGCAGCTGGGTCATTCAGTGAGCAACTGTCACATCAAGGTTGCCGGTGCCTGTAACAAGGGTACAGGAGCGGTGAGTCTAAATTTAATTAAGGAAGACCCTACCCGGGTTACATTCAGGAACGTGGGACGGCGTCTGGAGACGGCATCTGGAGCCAGCGGCAAATGGTCATCATTCTGCAGAGCAACGATGACGTCAGATCAGACCATGGACCAATCAGACGACAGCGATTCCATACTTTCACGTTTGAAACATTGTATAAGCCTGGGGTAGAATCAGATAGTTTTGTTCGACTACTCTATCTGCAAAGGATAAGATAGGGAGAGTTACGAACCCAGAGCTCTGCAAAATGTATAGACTCCTCTGTCAGGAATAAATTGGTTGGTTTTTTAATACATTGTTATGAACGTAGTTCTTTCACGAAAACGAGCACGCTAGGAACCACGAGAGGAATAGGAGATTTTAAACACAGGTTCCTTCAGTAGCATCTGCTCCATTTGCACACTGATTGAGGAGTATCTGCAACATTTGCACAATCAACATTGTCCTAGATTATCATGCTACTCGTCACTTTAAACCGCATCCACTCCTAGAAGTCTAAGTGCCCTTTGCACAATGGTCATTGCACCGGATTATTGCTATATTAGCCATTCGAACTGCTCTAAGTGCTCGAGGACTCTGCATCTTTTGCACAATTGTCAAAAAAATAAATAAATAATGTACCGGCATTACCAGATAACTATTAGTCCTTTATCGCTCAGTGAGTGTTTTTTTTTTTTTGTCAATGTCTTTATGTCTCAAAAGTGTTCTCTGTCAATTGACTGTCTGTTGTCTTACTAGAGCGGCTCCAACTACCGGAGACAAATTCCTTGTGTGTTTTTTTTGGACATACTTGGCAAATAAAGATGTTTCTTTTTTCTGATTCTGATTAACCAGGTATTCAAGTTTCATGGTTTTCCCAAGAATTGGTATCTGATAGGGGCCCCCAATTCATTTCACGATTTTGGAAGGAGTTTTGCAGTCTAGTAGGTGCTACCGTCAGTCTGTCATCTGTGTTTCATCCTGTAACCAACGGACAAACTGAGAGGCTGAACCAGGACCTGGAGACTGGGCTCCGATGTCTTGCTTCAAAGGAGCCACAATCCTGGTCTCAGAAGCTGGTTTGGGTCGAGTTCTCTCCTAATTCCCTCCCCTCTGCATCTACTGGTCTATTGCCTTTTCACATTGTGCATGGTTACCAACCATCTCTATTTCCTGCCATAGCCCCAGAGTCCACAGTTCCAGCGGCATTGACCTTGGTGAGATGCTGCAGGAGGACCTGGGAGCGAGCCTGCCAGATGCTGCTGCGCCAGGGACGGTCCTACAAGACCGCAGCTGACCGTAGGAGGACACCGCCCCCGAACTACAAAGTGGGTCAGCGAGTTTGGCTCTCCACCAAGCATATTCCACTCCGGGTGTAGTCCTGGAAGCTCAATCCCAGGTTCGTTGGGCCCTTCCCCATCACAAAGATAATAAACCCTGTCACCGTGAAGCTTAGGCTCCCTAAGTCGATGCGGGTCACCCTGCTTTTCACGTCAGCCTGGTCAAGCCCGCCCAGGAGTCCCCTCAGGATCCTGATCAAATTTAATATTTATACACATGGATAACTGAACACGGCTTTAGTGGTTAGTTAAATACACACAAAATAGCCGCGTTGCAGGAATCAATCATAAAAAAGAATAAGGGGAAAAAAAGAAAAACCTTAAAAAGATGAAGAAAAATGGTTTTGAGGAAACAGAATACTGGATGAGAATAGCCTCAAAAAGTGAAGAGGAAGACAGAGAACGAAAAGAGAATGAAGACAAAATAAGAGGAAAAGGAATGTGAAAAGAAAGAGAGAATGCGTAGAAGGAAAAAGAACAAATGTTACATAGAAAGGAGGATGATGAAACAGGACCAGTGTCGAGGAGAAGAGAGAGAGTTGTTGAAGAGAAAACGTGGGGGGGGGGGGGGGGGGGTCAACTGCCCCCCCCCCATCCTAAATTACCAACGCCTCCACATTAGAAAGACTGACACCACATCAGAATCATCTTTATTTGCCAAGTATGTCCAAAAAACACAAGGAATTTGTCTCCGGTAGTTCGAGCCGCTGTAGTATGACAACAGACAGTCAATTGATAGAGAACACTTTGAGACATAAAGACATTGACAAAAAAATACATAAAGCAGACATAAACCAGTTTGTCGAGAAAATGGAAAATTGATGGCGCTCATATAACTTAAATGGTGCAGAAGTCCAAGAAGAAGAATCATTTTTTATTGTCATGGACATGCATGCATGCACACGAAATATGTTCTCTGCATTTAACCCATCAGAGTGAACACATACACGTTAGTGATGACAACAAGTGTGGATGCCAGCCATGGGTCCAGATTGGCATAATAATAGAGGACCATGGAATCCAAGAGATGCAAATGGGATTTTGGCCCATGATAGTCGCGAATTGGGACACCGGGTGCAAGGATTAATTAACAGAGCAACCCAGCGTTTCAGACAGAGAGCAAATTACACTGTAAAACAAAAGGATGATGAGCCTTTTGAGGAATACAGAGTAAGAATGACAACTGTATTCAACACTCACAGCAGCCTGCAGGAGGATGGAGATCTAAATGAACCATTTCAACAGCAGTTGCAGCTGGGTTAACAAACATTACATTGGCCTGCCTAGAGGCACCTTGGAGGAGTATGTAAATCACGCCCTCCATGCAAAAAAAAAAAAAAAAAAAAAGATAAAAAGAAACAGAAGTCTACAGACACCGTTTACCGAGATGAAGGACAGGAAGTTTTCTACCAAGGTGGAAGAGGCAGAGGTGGTTTTTGAGGATGAGGATGAGGATTTAAAGGCTAATCAGGAAACAGACGAATTTTTGGAAGAGGTCCTCTTAGATTTATAGGATTTATTGGCATTAGATGGGATAAAACCTGAAATAAATTTAGTGGTAAATGGGAAACCAATTACTTTCTTATGTGACACAGGTGCATGTAGGACCACTTGTAATGAATCAATTCCAAATGTTAGACCAAGCGAGCATTGTGTTATAGTCAGATCTGCAAGTGGAAGATTGTCTAAAGTAATAGAATCAGAACCTGTGTGGCTGAGGGACCCTGAAGGACAATCGTGCCAATTGTCCATCTTAATGTTTCCTGATTGTCCAGTAAATCTTTTAGGTGGAGATGGTTTGCTTTTGCTAGGATTAGCATTAGTACCGACAGCCGAAGGACACATTGCAGTAAAATGAAAAGCTGACTTGCAAAAAGGAGACATTTATGTTAATGACTGAAGGGAGAAAGGTGATCCCCAAATTACAAGACAAAATCTCAGGGAATTATTTTAATATTACACTCTGGTACAAAGGTACACCAGGTCCAGAAGTGGAATATGAGAGAAAATTGGCAAAAATAACACCAGCCAGAGTCACTGTGACTTATTTGTACACTGATACAGAAAGCACAGCAGTTGCAGAAGTGACATTAAATGAAAAGACGGAAGCACTGTTTAGAATGTGGACTCCACCCCACATCTTTTTGTACAAAAAAATTGAAAGATTTAGGGAGAATAGTTGAACAAGGTGAGAGAGCAACTGATTGGGTTACCTTTTCAAACCAATACATGTCACGTACGTGGTGAGGGCGAAGGCGAGCAACGCAAGGCAAGAACATGGTGGACCCAATTGCAGGGAAGCAGGGAGGCAAGGCAGGAGTGCGGGAGTCTCAAAATAATAATATTTAATCTTCAAAAAAGAAAAACAAGGATATTGGATAAAGCAAAACTGAATGAAGTCCCACAACAGATAAAAACCAAACCAAAGTAACAAAGAAACACTTGAATATCTAAAACTGGAAACAAACTATGACCTGTGAGTAAGATGTGGAATAGATAGGAGAAATGACACCTGACAATGACATACCACAATGAGAAAGACAACTGGCGACTATGACATGGCAAAGACATGTGACAATGAACCGACAAGAACTGAACGAAACCAGGGAACTAAATACAAACA
Organism: Phycodurus eques; assembly: GCF_024500275.1. NCBI lineage: Eukaryota > Metazoa > Chordata > Actinopteri > Syngnathiformes > Syngnathidae > Phycodurus > Phycodurus eques. The sequence continues at coordinate 642,476 of NC_084530.1, forward strand.
TATTGACGAAACAACGAGGAACACCTGGACAAGACACAAGTGGCTGGAGAGAGCTGATTGGTTGACACAACGTAGACGAGAACAGGTGGACACGACAACCTCACTTAATACCGACGTACAAGCAAGAACTTAAATGTGCGAAGCCTACAGTGAAAACAGTCAAAAAGTGGACCAATGAAGCCAAGATGGAACTTCAAAGCTGTTTAGACTGCGCAGACTGGAGTGTCTTTGAAAATTCAGCTGGCAGCCTGGATGAATATACGGACACTGTCACATCCTATATCAGTTTCTGTGAAGAGGTTTGTGTACCAACAAAATCATTTCGGACATTCAACAACCACAAGCCGTGGTTCACTGCTAAACTTAAGCAGCTTCGCCAAGCTAAGGAAGATGCATATAAGAGCGAGGACAGGGCCCTGTATAATCGAGCTAGAAACCAGCTTACTAAACAAATTAACATTGCAAAGAGGATCTATGCAGCAAAGTTGGAAAAACAGTTTAGCGCGAACGACTCAAAATCAGTCTGGCATGCATTCCAATCGCTGACTAATTACAAGCGACGATCCCCCCAAGCTGAGAACAATAGCACACTAGCCAACGACTTGAATACCTTCTATTGCAGATTTGAAAAGGACAGTTTCACTCCACACACCCACCCGGCCGCACCCGCGACCACAACCACACCTCTGACTTCTGCGTTAACCATCCACGAACAGGATGTGAGACGCATCTTCAAACAACAGAAGATTAACAAAGCGGCAGGACCGGACCATGTATCCCCATCCTGCCTCAAAGTCTGTGCGGACCAGCTCGCTCCAGTCTTCACTCAGATCTTTAACAGATCTTTGGAAATGTGCGAAGTTCCATCCTGTTTCAAACGCTCCACCATCATTCCAGTCCCCAAGACACCTGCAATCTCTGGTCTGAATGACTACAGGCCTGTCGCTTTGACATCTGTGGTCATGAAGTCCTTTGAACGTCTCGTGCTGGACCACCTCAAGAGTGTCACAGGTCCCCTGCTGGACCCCCTGCAGTTTGCCTACCAAGCGAACAGGTCTGCGGATGATGCAGTCAACATGGGACTGCACTTCATCCTAGAACACGTCGACAGTGCAGGGACCTACGCGAGGATCCTGTTCGTGGACTTCAGCTCAGCGTTCAACACCATCATCCCTGAACTCCTTTCAACCAAGCTTCTCCAGCTCAGCGTCTTACCTGCCATCTGCCAGTGGATTTACAGCTTTCTGACGGGCAGGACACAGCAGGTCAGGCTGGGGGAGGCCACCTCATCCACACGCAGCATCAGCACTGGGGCGCCCCAAGGTTGTGTCCTCTCTCCGCTGCTCTTCTCTCTCTACATGAACGACTGCACCTCAGCGAACCCGACTGTCAAGCTCCTGAAGTTTGCAGATGACACCACTGTCATCGGCCAACCTGGAGCTGAACACGCTCAAGACGGTAGAGATGATCGTGGACTTCAGGAGGCATCCTTCGCCACAGCTGCCCCTCACGTTGTCCAGCTGCCTTGTGTCAACCGTCGAGACCTTCAAGTTCCTGGGAATTACAATCTCTCAGGACCTGAAGTGGGCGACCAACATCAACTCCGTCCTCAAAAAGGCCCAGCAGAGGATGTACTTCCTGCGGCTTCTGAGAAAGCACGGTCTGCCACCGGAGCTGCTGAGACAGTTCTACACAGCGGTCATCGAATCAGTCCTGTGTTCTTCCATCACAGTCTGGTTTGGTGCTGCTACAAAAAAGGACAAACTCCGACTGCAACGGACAATCAAAAGTGCTGAAAGGATTGTCGGTACCCCCCTACCCACCATTGAGGACTTGCACGCTGCCAGAACTAAGACAAGGGTGTGCAAAATCCTCTCGGACCGTCTGCACCCCGGTCACCGGCTCTTCCAGCTCCTTCCCTCAGGTAGGCGCTACCGATCAACGCAAACTAGAACTAGTAGACATTCCAACAGCTTCTTCCCTCTTGCGATCAACTTCTTAAACACCTAACCTATAATTCCATTACAATAAGATGGCAATTTTTTGACTTGAGTTCGTTGTCACATTTCTGTGGGGCCAATTATGTATTACTCGTGCACTCACTGTAGTTGTCTCGCCATGCTGCACTATTTGCATATACTGGCCACTCATGCCAGAGTAGCATCTGCTCCATTTGCACACTGATTGAGGAGTATCTGTAACATTTGCACAACCAACATTGTCCCAGATGATCGCACTACTCGTCACTTTAAACCGCATACACTCCTTGAAGTCTCGGCGCCCTTTGCACAATGGTCATTGCACCGGACTATCGCAATATTAGTCATTCGAAATGCTCTAAGTGCTAGAGGACTCTGCATCTTTTTGCACAATTGTTTTTTGTCAATGTCTTTATGTCTCCAAAGTGTTCTGTAAATTGACTGTCTGTTGTACTAGAGCGGCTCCAACTACCGGAGACAAATTCCTTGTGTGTTTTGGACATACTTGGCAAATAAAGATGATTCTGATTCTGATCTGACCTAATGAGCACACGACAAACATGGAACACAGAAAAACATGGAACAAAACTAAACACAACCCAAACCAAAACACAGACCATGACAGATGCAAACACCAAAGGTATGAAATAGGTGGGAAAAAAACATTGCAGAGGGGTTTAGGGGATCCCCGCGCGAGAATCTTTCTGATTTTGACATAAATTAAGCAATCTGGAACACTCTGAAAAGTTCCTTAAGGCAAAATACACAATTTTCTTCAAGCACAAATTTTTTTTTACACTGATAAATTACATGATGTACAAATCTAAGAATGAAATGACATTTGCCTTATTTCTTTGCTTTTTTGGCCTGGACAAGCCTCTCAGAAGCCAGCTTTTTTTGCTGATTCATGTGTCTTTTACGAGCCAGCCTTTCTTTCTACACTGCTTTTGCTTTGTTCTGAGCTCCACTCGTGGACGTCTGGCAGTCAAAAGCACTCGTCCTCTCCACCCTTTCCAGCATTGTCTGCTGTCTCTCGGCTTTGTTCCTTCTCGCTGGAGATCTCATGTTTTCACACAGACTCGTCCACTGCCCCAAACTTCGCATCTTCCTGCCTGAACATGTCTATCTCTGTTTGTTTTCTGCACATCAATGCATATTTGGTGGTTTGAATCGCACTGAATGACTTACCACTGGGGGTGTGACGATTCTTTTCGGCAGTGATTGGATTCATATCACGATTCATGGTTGCTGATTTTATTCAAGGACTTGGCTCATCTCGAACGATCAATATCATTTGTCTGTATTTCATTTTTTATTTGGTTTATCCTTGGACATCGTTTCAGTTCCACACTCAATCTGTTCCAAAGTCTCACTCCATTATTTGATATGCAGATTTTTTTTCATTGTGTTTAAAGTCAGCCAAGTAAAGTGTTACCTTGATGTACCAGTGCCCCAGCTTAGCAATTTCCCACTTGGGCCTCGTCGCTTGGGCCATTTTTTGCTTTCTTTTGCCAGCATTTGTTATTGGAGGCTTTCGAATGGATTAAAGGCATTTCAATTCTTTTTCATGTGTTTGATATTGAAGACAATTGAGCTGCTCTCACTGTTTGAAGAATTGTATTTTATTAAGGATTCCATTTATTCTTTTCAACCTTTTCACCAAAAGTAAAACATCTAATCACAATATAGTTCAATCATTTGTTCATTTAAAACATTTGACAAAAGTATTTTGGCACCAGTGCTCATTCTCAACATTTGTCCACAGGAGGCTTTTAGATATACTAAAATATTATAATAAAATATATAGAATACAAGCATGTAGATTTTTGTAAATCAGTATGATAGTAATTGACTTTGATATTAAACATTTACTTTTTAATTTAAAACTTCATCACTGCTGTACACTTGTGTGCCTGAGCCTGATACTTATGAGAGAACCTTAGACCACAAGCTGAGCAGAAAAAAGGTTTCTAACCAGTGTGTGTTCTTGTGTGTCTGTTTAAGACAGGGGACTACAGATGAAAACTAGCCTTCTGGCTAATTGTGGCTTTTTTAACCATGTGTATTTCATTTCCTTTCAAAATAAACTGATTAACGATTAAGCTTCCCATTTTCAGAAAATCTTTGTGGCTTTTTTAACCATGTGTATTTCATTTCCTTTCAAAATAAACTGATTAACGATTAAGCTTCCCATTTCAGAAAATCTTTGATCACAAACGGTGCAGGAAACCCTGGGCCAGTGCCAGCTGGGCCCCCACCTCTGCTACCTGCGCCAACATCACTGCCAACTGGGCCTTCACCTCGAGCAGCCGGGCTAACACCACCGTTAGATCAGCTAACATATTTGCTAGCTGGGCCTCCACCACTGCTAGCTGGGCTTCCGCCTCTGCAGGTTGGGCTTCCGCCACTGCTGGCTGGGCCTCCACCTCTGCTAGCTGGGCCTCCACCACTGCTAGCTGGGCCTCCACCTCTGCTAGCGGGGCTAACACCTCTGCTAGCTGGGCCTCCACCACTGCTGGCTGATGTAGAAGCTGGCAGCGTAAAGCTATATGCAAACATTGCCAATAAAAGAAACAGGGGGCTGCCAAACCCCGCAATACTAAAGCACCGGAAATACAGGGTGTTCCAAACTGTTAATAACTCTAAATGAATATGGGACTAACACATAAACCAAAAGACATTATTTGTGCACACTTAAATATACGACGCATTTTAACGAAAAGTGATCAGGTTCATCACCTTCTCACTGACTCAAATATTGACTTCCTCCGCCTATCTGAGACATGGCTCCATTCCATGAATCTTCGCCCTCAGCAATACTATCTGTACCTGGTTATAAAATGTTTAGAAAAGACAGACAGGGTTCTAAGGGAGGAGGTGTTATGATTTATGCCAAGGACACTTTTAATTGTAATGAAATGTTGCAGGTGAGAATGGATTAGAATTTCTTGGACTAACTGTTTCTTTGTCACAACAAAAGTCTTTTATTCTTGTAGTTATTTGTAGGCCTCCCTCATCAAATGCAGATTTTTATGAAAAGCTGGAAATTTTACTGATACAACTCAATCTTGCAAAAGAGGTGATAATAATGGGTGACCTAAATGTTAATTGGGAAGTTAACAAAGTTAGGAACAAATTGAAAAGGGTTATGGATGATATGGATATGACTCAGGTAATTAATGGCCCTATGAGAATTACAAACTACACCCGCACTCAGATTGATCAAGCTTTTACTAATAGGCCAGAAAGGATCTTGAAGCCATACAATTTGCTCACAGGATTGTCTGATCACAATCTTATAATGGTCACAAGAAAATTAAATAAAAAGCTGTTGGATCTATCTCACCCAACACCTATAAAAAATAGACACAAAGGAATGAAGACGCTTGTTTATTTTTGCTCATGAGGAGGACGTATGGGAGTTCAATTTCATTCTCCTATCACGTTCTAAACAATCTCCCCCGTTGCTCCTGAGACATCTTCCTTTCCACCACGGTCAGCAAGCAACCATCAAAATCGTCCATAATACTAATGCAAGCTAAGCAAATAAATGATAACTTCTACAATTTATTTAACATTTCCCTCCTGTTTATCATATATTTGCACAAATTCTCATATCATCTTACAGTCACTTCATTTCGATTTTTAACTGTAGAATCATTTTTATGAAACAAATACATTTACACTCAGAGTAATCTTGTCATACATGAATGTTGTAGTTTAAACATAGTAATCACCTGGATCAGGAAACAAATCAGGTAAAGCAAAATCATCATCATCATCGTCATTATCAACAACCAGTAAAGGATACATCTGCTCCATACGGTTCTCCATGGGGGTAATGGCTGTGGTTATTAATCTACTGATTAAAGCCCGAACAACATCCACACAATGTCAGAAGGGCTGCAAAAACAGCAATTTATTGGTGAAATATATTGGTGAAATTAGGGTTTTGTATTTAGCAAAAACGTCCATCCAGCTGTCCCACAAGGAGGTGTCTACACCAGAGTGGTTCTTCAGCTTGTGATTGAGGGTCCGTAGACCATCGATGGCTCTGGTCAAGCTGCCATCTGAAGCAGTATTGTTTGGAATGTATGTACAACATTGTTCTCCAAACATACCGCAAACACCTCCCTCTCTTGCGAGGAGCATGTCGACAGCTATGCGGTTTTGGAACGTCATTATAGAGGTAGCCTTGAGCTGCTCATGCACAGCTTCCAACCCACTCTGAGTCCAATTTCCTAATCTCTGTACATTGAAGTGGATATAGTTTATCCCATCAACATTTTTATTAATCGTACACCACCAGCATATGAGGGACTCAAATCCTCCTGCAACTTGGTCAGCTAATTTGTATTGATTAGGAACCCCACGAGGAACACCTATGGCGTCGATGTATGCTTTATGTTGGATCATTTTGCCCCTGCCAGGATAAATCTCTTTTTTGTCTATGTTCTAGATTTGACAACAACATTGGTGCTTTTTTTTTGTTACGGGATATATAGGATCCCATGATTTACACCTCTCAGTTGGTATCATTTAGGGTGGGACTTCCCATATACCACATAAACAAAACCAACACCATAGTAGCTAAAGTTGCTACGTAACAACCTATCGAATCTCGTAACCAACGCGAGTGTGCCATTCTGCTGGGATCTCACTCAACGGGTTGGTGTCTTTTTTCTTCACTGACCAGCAAGCGTTTTCAGAATCTTCACATCTGCTCCCGTTCCGTTATCAGACTTTTGCTCACCTTCCCTATTTGAGTACTCAGCTCTCACACTCTAAACAATCTCCCCCGTTGCTCCTGTATTTATTGGAAATAGGGCGGTATCTAAGTTTCAAGACATAACATACTAAGTTACAAGACATAACACACTAAGGGGAGGGTTTCAAGGTGAAGACATGAGACCAACACCCGGCCACATCCTTGGTCAAGGCGCCCTTCTCTGACGTCTTCCAGAAGGCGAGACATCTTCCTTTCCACCACGGTCAGCAAGCAACCATCAAAATCGTCCATAATACTAATGCAAGCTAAGCAAATAAATGATAACTTCTACAATTGATTTAACAAAAGCGCTTCAAATCCTTGGCCACCACTGAATCCTATAGGATACCAAAACATGAACAACCAAATTTCCAAGATTCTATCCAAGAAGTAAACTGGGAGGAATTACTCGCTGGCAAAAAGTTGGATGAGGATTGTTCTAAATTTGCCCAAAAAATACAAACAATTATTATACAATTTACACGGATAATTAAACTAAAAGCTAGAAAGAATGGCCTTCCTTGGTTAAACAAATTTATTCTGAAACTGATGAAAGAAAGAGATCATTCCTTGAAGTTGTCGGTCAAATCAGGATACAATAGACACCAATTTATTTCAATGAGAAATAGGGTAGTGAAAGAAATAAGAAAATCTAAAGCTGACTTTTTCATTACTGCTTTGAATAGTGCAAAGGGAAATTCTAAAATAACCTGGAATTATTTTAAAAAACTATTGGGTGATACACAAAATAACAAAACAAAACTAATGCAAATTAAATTAAATGGAAACATCCTGACGGAACCTCAAGTGATGGCTGATGCTTTTAACAACTATTTCATTGAATCTGTGTCAATAACCTCTGCTATGTTTGCAGTAAAACAAAGGAAGGAATACCCTGCATTGTCTGCAACGCAGTTCTTTACTATTACAAATATTAATGAGACCAAAGTTATCGATTTAATTCATTCACTCAAACCATCTAAGGCAAAGGATGTTTTTGGAATGGTCACGAACATGCTCAAAGATCTTGGTTCAACTCTTGCTATTCCTATTGCCTCAATCATCAATCTTTCAATTTCATCTGGTCACCTTCCAAAGGCCTGGAAATCTGCTATTGTTACCCCTGTCTTTAAATTCGGTGACTCAACTTCTCTGAACTAGAAGCATTCTTCCGGCCATTTCCAAAATTGCAGAAAAATGGGTGTCAGAGCAGATTGTCCATTACTTAAACAGCAGCTCCCCCTCTCTCCACGCCATGCAGTTTGTTTTCAGATCCAAGCATTCCACTGAAATGGCTACATGCCTCTTCATTGAGAAAATAAAATCTTCTCTCGACAAGGGTGGAGTTGTAGGGGCGGTGTTCTTGGACCTCAGTAAGGCTTTCGATACAGTAAATCACTCTGTTCTTCTTACCAAGCTCTCAAAATTTAACTTCTCTCGCAAAGCTGTGAGCTGGATTGAATCATATCTGCATGATCGAACACAATCGCTTAGGCTAACCTCTGGAGTCCCCCAGGGATCAATATTAGGCCCCCCTTTATTTAGTCTTTATATCAACGATTTGCCCATTGTTTGTTCCGAAGCTGAGTGCGTAATGTATGCAGACGACACGGTTTTCCTTGTTCATGGTCGCTCCAAATAGACTGTTGCTGCTAAACTCACTAATACAATGTCCTGTGTCACAACTTGGTTGCAGGACTGCTGTCTACAGCTAAACGTTTCTAAAACTGTAGGCATGTATTTCACTAAAACAAATAGCGTATCACCTGACCCCGACATACATGTTAATGGAGGAAAAAATGCAAATTGTCAGCCAATACAAATATATTGGGTTAATAATAGATTCACAGCTTTCCTTTAAAGCCCATATTGACAAATTGTGTAAAAACATCAAATTAAACCAAAATTTAAAAAATATTTTTTTTGTGCAATTCGAAATGAAATGTCAACAGAAGCCGCAAAAATGTATTGGATTCAATGATTCTTAGTCACTTCAACTATTGCATTACCACTTGGTCCCAGGCTGGTCAGAATGCAAAAAAAACCATTGGAAGTTTTGTACAAACAAGTAATTAAAGTAGATGGATAAATAACCAAGGCACTATCATCCATCCATCCATTTTTGAGCCGCTTCTCCTCACTAGGGTCGCGGGCGTGCTGGAGCCTAACCCAGCTGTCATCGGGGAGGAGTTGGGGTACACCCTGAACTGGTTGCCAGCCAATCGCAGGGCACATAGAAACAAACAATCATTCGCACTCACAGTCATGCCTACGGGCAATTTAGAGTCTCCAATTAATGCATGTTTTTGGGATGTGGGAGGAAACCGGAGTGCCCGGAGAAAACCCACGCAGGCACGGGGAGAACATGCAAACTCCACACAGGTGGGGCCGGGGATTTAACCCGGGTCCTCAGAACTGTGAGGCTGACGCTCTAACCAGTCGGCCACCGTGCAGCCAGGCACTATCATCACAGTGCAATTTAGTCTTTTAAACAGGGACAGTCTTCACATATTTGCAGATTTAAATTTGATTTATAAAGTACTGCATGATTTGGGTCCATCTCCTCTGGCTGAGTTCATCAGTCAAAGAAACAGCTCTGAGCGTGTCACTCGAGGCTCTGTCAGAGGTGACTGTATCATTCCTTTGCTCAGGAGCACTTTCAGTAAGTCAGCCTGGTCAGTGAGGAGCGCTGGTGAGTGGAAGGAGGTTAAACTGCTTACAACATACAAGGCCTTCACAAAAAAAAAACTGAAAATGTGGCTAGTTAACACCTATACCTGCCAACACTAAAAGACAAGTATGTTATGATGAATTTTTGTTATGATCAATTGATTTGTGGTTTTATTCTCTCTTAATAGTATAGTAAGTCTTTGATTATGTATCCTGTATTATTTTGTCTTGTAGATGTGTTTTACTGCTTTTTTACATCATGGCCAGGGGACTACAGATGAAAACTAGCCTTCTGGCTAATTCTGGCTTTTTTAACCATGTGTACTTCATGTGTTTTATGAAATTGCATTGTACCCTTTCAAATAAACTGATTAAAAAAAATAAAATATAAATATATATTTTTTTTAACTTTCCCTTTTCACAACATCGTTGACCGCAAACTGCACAGGCAAAGTCTTTCTCTCCTGTGTGTATTTTCATGTGTTGTTTCAAATTGCTCTGAAAAGCAAATATTTCCCCACACTGAGAACATTTCCATCGTTTGTTTTCAATGTGACATGTCATATACCTTCACACTGTCCATCATCATCATCAGTGTGAGGAGGGTATGATGTTGTGTCATCACAATCTGACAGTGGAGCTAAGAGCCCGACTGCTTGTGATCCTCCATAGTGGTGTCCATCACCTTCTGTTGTTATGTGTTGATTTGAGCTGCTGCTTGGAGGCTCCGCCCCTCTGCTCTCCTCACTTTGACCGTCATCTTCACTCTTCAAAGGGACACCAGTCGATGGAAACTTGGTGGTGTCCTCTTGTTCATGTTTGATGTGGGGGTGCTCTTCTGCATCCTCTTTTTTAATGGGAGTGGGCTGCAATTTCTTTTCCTCTTTGATGCGGTGGACCTCTTCGTCCTCCACTTCCTCTTTAATGTGAGGGGGCTGTGGCTCCTGCCCCTCAGTACGAATATCTTCAGTGATGTCTGCAAGACACAAGACAAACACACGTGGTTTGGTCAAGTCAATTCTCATGTTTGACTTAAATGTTGTGTATTATGGTTTACAATCCTACTCAAGATTATTAGGAGAGTCGGATGAGTGAAAGGTTTATTGGAAATCATATATTATAGGCAGGTCAACAACAACAATAAAATGTGAACAGGTGCAAAATAATAACATGCATGAAACAACAAGTATGAATAATAATAATACAGTGGACCCCTGTATTCTCGCGGTTTGGCATTTGCAAATTCATCTATTTGTGGATTTTTTAAAAAACTTTTAATTCACCATATACTATGATTGAATGTCATATTTCCATCCATTTTCCACACCACTTATCCCCACAACGGTCACGAGCAAGCTGGAGCCTCTCCCAGCTGACTCTCGGCGAGAGGCCGGGTACATCCTGAACTGGTCACCAGCCAATCGCAGGGCACATAGAAGCAAACAACCATTTGCACCCACATTCACACCTAAGGGCAATTTAGAGTCTTCAATCAAACGACCATGCATGTTTTTGGGATGTGGGAGGAAATTCAATTCAATTCAATGGGGAAGCCCCCTTTTTTTAAAAACCTCTAAAAATCGTGCACACACTTTTTCAACCAAATCATCTAAGTTGAGTAAAACTGCAGCCTTGCTCACAACCCTTTTATATTTATATGAATAAATGTAAATGATAAAAATTGGTCACAGCATTGGATGTTTACAATGTTATATTGAATTTAACGTCACACAGTACCTGTAAATAAACCGAGTACAAGTGAGAGAGAGAAGTGAACCAACCTGCTCAACAGCACAATGAGAGGCTGCAGAATGAAAACAGCGTCCAGTTGTTGACGTTGTGGCCTGTTATCTTCTTTTGGTCCCCCAAAGGTCTTCCTCGTAGTCTGGTGTCCTTCTTGCACACATTTTTGCAACACTTTCCATGAGCGGAAAACAGAATGCACATTCATTCAAGAAGCTGCTATCGACAACAACTCACGGCAGGCTGAAGGACAGGACTCCACACACAGACTCTCAGACTTGAGCCCACGCTTGTGTCCCTTTGCTCCTTTGTCCTTTCAGCTTTGCTGACATCACAACAGCCAATCACCAGGCACAAAAACACTCAACATCAATGGACATCCATAATCTTAATGTCGCAATAATCAAAGTAAAATAATAATATCATAAAAAAGTACCAGAATCATCGAACAGAACCCATTCCGCATCTTCTTAACCTTTCAGTACGATCAAAGGAATTCCCACAAATGTGGAAAATGGCAACTAGAGGCCCATTGCCATCCTTCTACTTGTCTCCAAAGTGCTTGAAAACTTTATTGCTGAGCAACTAACGCTCACCCTATCGACCTCCTTGTATTTTTTCGACCTTCTAATTAACCTCCTGCGTAGAAGTGATCATAATTAGCACTCATGCTAAAACACTGAAAGCAATGCATCTGGTTCATTCAATGTTTTTCGTGACATACATATCAAATAAATTAATTCTACTGTATCCTAAGTCCAATTTTTCCTCCCAACACAAAGCAAAACAAATCAACCGACTGGTAATTACAATAACTCGTTCATAAATTAGGACATTCTTGAGTCAAAGTTCCGCTGAATGGTAAACGTGGATCAATGCTTGTGAACGTGTTTCGTCCTCGCAGGCCCTGATGGCTCACCGCTGCTTCAAAGGCACCTCCACGTCAACATGGTGGACATCTTGGATGCCGCCATCAATGGAAGTGAGTCAGTCAAGTCCACTCGTCATGCCAGTGCATCATCATCATTTTGTGCGTACGCACCTTTTCTACATGAGGCCCCTGGAGTGGTCTCGTGCAAGATTCTCAACTGGTGGGTCGGGACCCAAAAGTGGGTCTTGGATTCATAATGGGTGAGTCGTGCACAAATAGGAAACAAATATAGGGGGTCCTTGGTTTATGACTGTAGCGCCATATATCTCATATATGAACATAGTTTTTCACTCCATAAATATTTGATTTGGACTAACAAGGACATTTTGTATTAGCGCAAATCTCTCTTTTTTGGAATATTGGCTTCAGAACAACATCATATGTGTCAGGTGTGGGAAGTAGCTGAACCCAAGAGCAGGCGGGGACTGATGTAAAATGATGAACAGGTGGCAGGCAGTGGACAGAACAGGGGGCTGGCAGGAATGGCGTGAGTCAGGAACACTGGGAACGAGGAGACAAGAGTTAACAAGGGAACAAGGAATTGGGTAGCTTACATGAGTCTGGTGGGCCGTGGTCCCACTAGGATAGGCTGCAATACTTTGGCGAGGATTTCCGGGAACAAGCAGGCTTAAATGTAGGTGGTGATGAGGGTTGATTGGAGGCAGGTGCGTGGCTTGAGGAGAAGATGAAACAGAGAGGGGAGGTTAGGGAGAGGACGAGAGGGCGCCATCCATCCTCCAAAACGGTACTGCAAGGCAGTACATGACAATATGGGTAGATCAATGATTTAATATTGAAGGGATTTTGTTCACATATGATGAGTTTCTTAGAAAATAATTTATCCCTGTAACTCCTGGAGACTATGCGCAAGTGTTTGGGGCCATCCCCTCTGGTGGATGATTTTCAAAAGCCAACAAAGACTTGATACTCACAAACTTTCTCATTTATCTTCAATAGACACCACTGTAGGGAGGGTATGTTTATCTAATCGTCCAGCAAATAATAACAGACATATAAGAACCATGTTCCAGAAAGATATTACAACATTGCCTTATGTTATTCCATATTGGAATAGGTTTGTGGATGATATAGCATGGAAAAAGGTCTGGCTCCTACCAAATAGACATCTAATTAGGAACAATGTTAGAGAATCATCTTTTAAGCTTATCCATAAATTATATCCAGCTAAATGTTATATCCATCCCATCCATCCATTTTCTGAGCCGCTTCTCCTCACTAGGGTCGTGGGCACGCTGGGGTCCATCCCAGCTATCATCGGGCAGGAGGCGGGGTACAGCCCGTACTGGTTGCCAGCCAATCGCAGGGCACATACAAACAAACAACCATTCGCACTCACATTCACACCTACAGGCAATTTAGAGTTGTCAATTAACCTACCATGCATGTTTTTGGGGTGTGGGAGGAAACCGGAGTGCCCGGAGAAAACCCACGTGGGCACGGGGAGAACATGCAAACTCCACACAGGCGGGGCCGGGGATTGAACCCCAGATCTCAGAACTGTGAGGCTGACGCTCTAACCAGTCGACCACCGTGCCCACTATATATGGCATGACATAAAATGAATTGGGAATGGTGTAATTTCTATAAGAATGGGTGCCGTAGTATGTGGTTCAGTTATTGGCCCAGGGCTAAACCATATCAGGAGTTAAGTTTTTCAAGTATTTGGAGTCACCGAAGAACTGGCCGATTGGTAATTAATATTCTACATGAATGCTACACTATAAATGTCCATGAGATGTCACCAGAGTTGATGCACCGAGCCTTATGCTGAGATCAGACTACAGGATTTTAGGCCCAATATTGGCCCGATAAACTACCGCGGTCGATTTCCCAGATCGCTGTCGTCAGGTGTTAATGCTGTGACATTATGTCACCGACAACAAGGGTAAGTTGACTTGTGTGCTTATTTTTACGATTATAATAGCCATTCATTTTTTAAGTTCACCCTCCTAACGTGATTTTACATCGTAGAAGCTATCACCCCCTCAGTACGTTTACTTCCATTTGGCGCATCCATTCGACACGACCACAGCGCCTGTGAGTTGAGAGGTGGCCCTTATTATTCGAGTTTTGAAACTTGAATAATAAACTTTGTTTTATTCATTCAAATTTGCCAGGCTTGTTAACATTTCTCTGCAGTGCGTTGAATTTACATGACATTTTGGGGGCCTGCTTAGTGCCACTTTCAAGGCATTTCAATTATTTTCAATGGGGAAAATGGATTTGAGATACAATTAAATTGAGTCACTCTCACTGTTTGAAGAAGCGTATTTTATTATGGATCACATATACTGTGCACTTTACGGTTTACCGTGAAAAGTCAATGCCTTTTTACAGTCTAGTTCAATCAATCATTCATTTATTTCATAGGGACATCACTAAATTATGGAAAAAAAAGGCATGCATTACTTTGTGTATTCTGGCACCAGTGCTAATTCTCAACATTTGTCCAGAGGAGGCTTTAACAAAAGACAAAGACGACATGAAGATAAATGTGGTGGATAAAATACATGAATATAGATTTTTGTAAATCCGTATGATAGTCATTACTTTGGATATTAAAAATGTACATTTTAAATGATAGCTTCTTGATCACTGCGATTCTCACCAGCACACTTGTGTGTCTTAGCTTGATACTTATAAGAGAATCTTTGGCCACAAACTGAGCAAGGAAAAGGTTTCTCACCAGTGTGCGTTCTTGTGTGTATTTTCAAATCTCCCTTCTGAGTGAATCTTTGACCACAAACTGAGCAGCCAAAAGGTTTCTCACCAGTGTGCGTTCTTGTGTGTATTTTTAAGCTTCCCTTCACAGAGAATCTTTGGCCACAATCTGAGCAGGAAAAGGGTTTCTCACCAGTGTGGATTCTTGTGTGTATTTTTAAACTTCCCTTTTCACAGAATCTTTGACCACAAAGTGTGCAGGAAAAAGGTTTCTCACCACTGTGGGTTCTTGTGTGCATTTTTAAGTGTCCCTTCTGAGTGAATCTTTGACCACAAACTGAGCAGGAAAAGGGTTTCTCTCCAGTGTGGGTTCTTGTGTGTAATTTTAAGCTGTCCTTCACAGAGAATCTTTGACCACAAACTGAGCAGGAAAAAGGTTTCTCTCCAGTGTGGGTTCTTGTGTGTCTTTTTAACTCTCCCTTCTGAGTGAATCTTTGGCCACAAACTGAGCAGCAAAAAGGTTTCTCACCAGTGTGGATAATTGCATGGATTTTTAAGTGTCCCTTCTGAGTGAATCTTTGACCACAAACTGAACAGGGAAAAGGTTTCTCTCCAGTGTGGGTTCTTGTGTGTAATTTTAAGCTGTCCTTCACAGAAAATCTTTGACCACAGACTGAGCAGGAAAAAGGTTTCTCACCAGTGTGGGTTCTTGTGTGTCTGTTTAAAACGCCCTTCTGAGTGAATCTTTGGCCACAAACTGAGCAGGAAAAAGGTCTCTCACCAGTGTGGGTTCTTGTGTGTAATTTTAAGCTTTCATTCACAGAGAATCTTTGACCACAAACTGTGCAGGAAAAAGGTTTCTCACCGATGTGGGATTTTGTGTGTTTTTTTAAATATCCCTTCTGTGTAAATCTTTTACTGCAAACTGAGCAGGCAAAAGGTTTCTCTCCAGTGTGTATTCTCACATGTTGTTTCAAACTACTTATATAAGCAAAGGTTTTCCCACACTGCGAACATTTCCATCGTTTGTTGTCAGTGTGACATATTATAGCACTTTCAGACTGTTTATCATGATGATTTTCATCAGTGTGAGGAGGGTGTGACATGTCGTCACTATCTGATAGTGGAGCTAAGAGGCCGTCTGCTTGTGAGCCTCCACAGTGGTCTCTCTCAGCTTCTGTTCTCATGTGATGAGTTGAGCTGCTGCTTGGAGGCTCCGCCCCTCTGCTCTCCTCACTTTGACCTTCATCTTCACCCTTCAAAGGGACACCAGTCTGTGGAAACTTGGTGATATCCTCCTCTTCCTCCTCTTTTTTAATCAAAATGGGCTCCTCTTCCTCTTTAATGTGAGGGGGCTTTGGCTCCTGCCACTCAGTACGAAGATCTTCAGTGATGTCTGCAAGACACAAGAAGACAAACACACATGGTTTGGTAAATACTTACTCACGTTGTTACTTTGTTGTGTATTATGGTTTAGATTTCTATTTAAGGTTAATGTGAAAGCCAGATGAGTTTGATATATTGGAAATAATAAAATTGGGCAGGTCAAAACAATAAAATGTGAAAAAGTGTAAAATAATGAAGTTCATAAAAACAAGTATCAATAAAAGGTAATACAGTGGACCCCTGCATACTACCGGTTTTGCATTTACAAATTTTTATATGTAGGTTATTTTATGTAACAGTGGCTTCTTGTAAACAAAATTTCAGCCGTAATGAAGTAAATACAAAAAAATGGAGTGCAAAATAATTTTACAGAGCCTCACTGCATTCATTCCAACATCGCCGTTTTAAAATGTTTGTGAGGGATATTGTGCGTGATATAAATTAATGTGTCTCGCATAGATTATTTCTGGATAATTTTACTTGGAGTGGGTTGCTGCAGCAGCCTCGACAGCAAAAAACATTTGTATAAGAAATCTAGGGGTGTATCCCTATTCTGGCCGATAACGGAAGATTGTTAACCTGATGTGCATAAAAAAAAAAAAAAAAAAAATAATGTGCCCAGTGCAGTAACATTGCTCGATCGATTTACTGTACTAGTGGTGGTAGTTGTCATAGTAGCAGTGGTATTAGTAGTAGTCGTGATCGTAGCAATTGAAGTAGTAGTAGCAGTTGAAATTGTAGTGATAGAAGTAGTGGTAATAGTTGTTGTGACATTGGTGGTAGTATTGGTGGTGGCGGTAGGAGTGGTATTGTAGGAGCAATCGAAGCAGTGTCGTAATAGTCGTAGTGATCCAGAAACTTCCCGCTATATTGCAGTTCTATTTTGCTTTTTTAAAATGATTATTGCGCAATTCTTTTCTTATCCCTCTCCTTTTTAAATCGGTTAAGGCAATTGATAGTACAGCTAGTCTCTCCAGGATGCAAACACATTTTTTGTACTGTAGGTTATTAATTTTGATATTTTTGCCACTTTTTTATCCATTGCTCTTTGCCCTCGCTCTCTCTCGCTCAAAATATTCTGTTTAAATGTCTCTGGAACGTAACCCCTGTGATGGAGGGGGGTTTACTGTAGTTGTGTTAGTAGTAGAAGTGGAGAACAAACTTTTTTTTTCTAATCCCTGTAATTACAAGGGACAGAAAGTTGGTTAAAGAGTAAAGAGATGAGGCATAAAGAAAGCAGCGCTACAAGCTTAGTGAGTATGAAATGTCAACCCAAACAAATCATTGTCTCCAGTTATTCAATGAAAATCAATTTTGATTAATGACATCAGCCTGTCACGTAGATGGCGGAAGACGAGAACATTTCCCCGTTGCCTGTATTCAGTCTTGATGGGTATTTTTATACAATAGTGAGTGAAAATGGTGACTGTGAAATTTTTTGCAAGTGTTGTTCAAAAAAATAATAATCGACCGTTGAAATGCTTCCTTGAGGCAAGAAGATATAGCCACTTCCTGCCACACATAACGTGTTACGTCGCTTTATGCCCAAAAATGACAGCCGATGGTCACAAAAATTTATGAGCAAATTCCTATTTATGTCCACATACACCTGTGAAAATATTAAGGCTGGAGCTATCAAATAGTTTTGTATGAGTACTCAAATTATTAAATAACTGGGTATTCAGACAAATGTTTGCTTCGTTAAAAGAGCAATTATGAATACACAATAAATAATTGTAACCCATTTCACTTAAAAATTAACAACCAATAATTTTTCTCTTTAGAAAATCTACTTTTATTAAATTCACACTGGGCAGAAAACCTTTCATTTCTGCAAATATTTGCAGTGAGGCAATTTCAAACAAAGAAATATCTGAAACCAAATCCAGTTTCAACTGCATTTTTTCTTCTTAGCATTTCTTTTAATTATGAAAAAAAATAATAAGGCATTCGTGACGATACATTTATGAGCTTAGACCAGGACTAAAATGATGAAAATGAAAACTGCTCGACAGGAAACACACATCCTGTATTACCTGAACACACTTTTTAACATACTTTGCCACTCGCAATCATTTTTTTCCCACCGACAGTACTTGAAATGAGGATGTTACTGTGTGTCTGTGCGTGTGTGTATGTACAGCCAAAACTACAACTGCTGCTGGCTCCTCGTTGGGCCCGGTTTGGTGGCTGGGGCCCCCCAAGCTCTCCGGGGGGGTGGGGCTCGCTGGGTGGATGGGGTCGGCGGTCTGGTCCCCGTGCCCCTCCCCTTGAGACTGGTCGAGGCACTCCGGTCGTGCTCGGGACCTCTCTGGGTCCTGGGGGGTTGGTGGCGTCCTCCTGGTTAGGTCCAATGCTGGACGGGCTCGCTGACCCCCCCTTGTGGGTGGGGAGAGGGCTGGGCTCACCCTTCCCCGATGTGCCGCCTCAGCAACTCCGTACACCAGTTGACTAACATGGATGTGACATGGTGTTCATTCACTAATAAGTTCGACAGACACGCTATAGGCTTTAATTGCTTAATTGCTTGTGCTGGGATCACGAACACAGGTTATACTAACTGATCAACTCACAGGTTCTTACAGGTGTTTAGACACTAAAAAAGAATCCCACCCCGCCACTTGTCAGTAGCACTGCCTTGCTCATTTTCCCACATTCTGTTCTGGCTTTTTCCATCCTCTCTTATCTTCTCGTCTTGGTTAGTTATTGCATATCCTCACCAGGTGTCCACCCAACTCCAATCTACAAATGACTGCTGTAATGTTACTTGTGTTCAAATATCTAGACTGTCTCACTAACCCGAACCTTCTGCTGTAGTTTTCACCCCTAATCCCCTTGTCCTTCTGTCTGTCCCCTAAAACACTTTTATGTCCAGCTGCATTTCCAATAAACATCAGAATAATTTTCAAAATTAAAAAAATACGCAGAGGAAGTATTTCAAATTCCCCTGTTGCACAACAAAACCATTCCAGCACAAAGGCAAAAAAGATCCACCATTCTGCAAGGCCATACAGCTGAACAGGACAGGTTTTAAAAAATTAAAAAAGGATTGATTGAACGAGTTCACTATACTTGACCGTCGTTTACCGCTGCACTCCGCCACCAAAAGTGCATTCATGCAATTGAACTGAGTGCGCATTTAATATTTTCAGTGCGCATGCGCACCTGGGCACGACTTATGCGCACCCCTGCCTAGAACCAAATAAATAACAGCAGCATCATAAGAAAAACGAATAAACTCTCCCTTATGGCTAATTAAAATTTTAGAGTTAATCATGACTTTACTAGTCATGCAAATACGCAAATGTACTCAATATGTATAGTTCTACTTTTGTATGTATACAGTATCCTATTTCAAAACAGTGTATAATTTTTTGGTTCAAACGCGCTTCAGGTTAAAAGATGCCCCCCTCCCCTAAAAAGTTATAACGTGCACTTGTATCAAGCAAAAAAAAAAAAAAAAAAAAAAGAAAAGTGCTGCTTTATGAACTCCTGCAAAGCAACTACCGTATTTTCACGACCATAAGGCGCACTTAAAAGTCTTACATTTTCTCCAAAACGGACGGGCGGCTTATAATGCGGCACGCCATATGTGTGCACCGAGTTCCAACATCTGTAAATTTTGTTGTGTGACTTTGATGAGCGCTCCCCTTGACTGACTGGGAGCATTTCCCGCCGACACGCTGCTTATATAGAGGAAAGGCGGCCGTGACTGAGGACAGCATGCGGACGTTAAAGGGGGAAGGGTGCGCGTGGAAAAAGGACGCAAAGGCACGCCCCCAGTAGGTATATAGCGCCGGTATATGCATTGTGCAAAACATCGGTTTGGCTAAGGACCCCCGAAAATGGCACCTACGAAGAGACACACTTATGAAGCACAGTTTAAACTGCAAGCTATCAGTTACGCGGAGGAACATGGGAATCGAGCAGCCGCGGGAGTATTCAAGATCAACAAATCCATGGTTCGCAAAAATAACGTGAGTACATTGTTAAATACTTCAATAAAGTACAACCGAACTCAGTTTTGCCCCCGCTGCCTTTTTAAAAACATACGCTAGCATGTTTTAGCGCGCATGCATGCTACCGTATGTTTTAAGCTAGCGTATGGTTTACCATGCCTTTGCCCAATAATACGGTGCGCCTTATGTGTGTATTAAATATAGAAATAGACCCCGCAACTGAGACTGCACCTTTTAATACAGTGCGCCTTATGGCCGTGAAAATACGGTACTTTGCAACCTTTCATGATACCTGGCACGTTTACTCGGAATGGTGAGAAAGATGTAGCCGATTAATACCACTTGCAGGCCAAGAATTTGATGGATGTCAGCTGGTCCACACGTTGTGCACACTGCGGAACAGTGCTAGAGGACTAGAGGCATCTTTTGCACAATTGTCCAAAAAAAAAAAAAAAAAAAAGTACCAGCATTACCAGATAACTATTAACCCTTTATTGCTCAGTGACTGTTTTTTTTTTGTCAATGTCTTTATGTCTCAAAGTGTTCTCTGTCAATTGACTGTCTGTTGTCGTACAAGAGCGGCTCCAGCTACCGGAGTGTGTTTTTTGGACATACTTGGCAAATAAAGAGGATTCTGATTCTGGATTCTGGGCCCGTAAAGAAAAACAGAAATCTCATTCAAGTTAGAATGCATGCAACAAGTGAACCAACCTGCTCCGCGTAACACAGTTCGATGCTGCAGATTGAACGCAGCGTCCAGTAGTTGACGATCCGGCTCGTTCTCCTCTTTTGGGCACCCAAGTTCCTCCTCGTACTCTGGCGTCCTTCTTGCACTCATTTTCACACGACGATCAGAACACTTTCTGCTCTACGTTGGAGGGATGAGAGAGGAAAGTGATAATCGGACATGAGAAACAATTATATGAAGATTAAGATTGGGAAATTGCCGTTACGTGAGTTAAAATGGCAAAGCACCAAAATCAACATCAAGAAAACAGCAGAATGTGTCAATATGCATTGTAAGAAACATGACAAAAAGAAGGCAGCTCATCTGTGTGGGGGGGATTGTTGAAACATAAAAGACATTCTTCAAAAGGTTTCAGATTAAGATAATAATAAGTGATTCAGAAAATATTTTTTTTTGCTACAGGATATTACTTCAGTATCTCAGACAAACAGAGCTAATTGTTAGTGTTTTGATTTGTGTTCTTTTCTTTCCCCACCACATTTAAGTGCTAGTATTAGATATTGCGGTGTAAAGAAGTACCTCACGCTTGATCTCTGCGTGTGTTGCTCACAAGCGCGTCTCTTTGTTAGCAAGCTAAGCTTCAACGTGCACGAGACGACTCCAACCGGGCACGAAGATTGCACGAATGAGGCAATAGTTCACTAAAGTCGTGATCAGGGGCGTCGAGGATTCACAACATTCGGTCCAAATTCAGGAAGATTTGCTGAAGCACGATCGTCCCTCCTCCCGCATGGAGAGAAGGGAAAGGAGATTTACCCACGTTCTTCTTCTTCTTCTTCTTCTTCATCATCTTCTTCTTCTTCGTTGGCGGGTGGCATCAAACGTTCAAGATGCATTACCGCCATCTACTGTGCTGGAGTCTGGGTCACAGTACGGCTTTACATATATGTATTGTACCGGGGTGCAAAATAAATAAATAAAAACCAAATCAATTTTAGCGGTCAGAGCATATTACTCCAATTACACTGGCTTCCAGTCAGCTTTAGAATAGATTTGAAAGTTTTGCTACTGGTCCATAAATCACGAAACGGTTGAGATCCTGAATACATGAATGAAATGCTCATCGAATATAAACCCAGTCAGGCTCTGAGATCGACAGACTCAGGTCAAAATAGTGGAGCACAAGAGTCCAAAGCAAACATGGTGAAGCAGCATTTCGCTATTATGCTGCACACAAACGGAAGAAGTTGTCAACAGAAGTGACGTCAGCCCCAAGTGTGCATGTTTTGGAAGTCCAGGTTAATAACCCCCCCATGCTTTTTAGACCATTTCCACTTTTAAATGATATTTCTTGCACTGTATGCTGTTTTAATTGTATTTTTATTTTTTTCTCTCTTTGTTTTAAATGTTTATGAGCTGTTTTTCCTTGGTTTTTAAATGATTTTAATCATGTAAAGCACATTGTTACCTTCTGTATGAAATGAGCAATATAAATACATTTTCTTTGCTTAGACTTTATTCTCTTTATCGATCCTGTTTCATTTAAAAACTGAAACAAGCCTTTGATCTTAATTTCTTCCGTGTTGAGTACATTTCTAAGATTAAATACTGGAACCCCACTTTTCTTCAGCTCATCTCTGAGCCTCCCTCGACTTATTTCATACCTTTGACAATAACAAATAACACGTTCCACACTCTCCTCCTCCACTCCACATTACACAAACCCGTCCCATGCTTCCCAATTAAATGCATTGCCCCATTCAGCCCTGTATGTCCTCATCTTAATCTTGTTATAATTGTTTGTTCCCTTCTGTTTCTCCCCACTGCTTTCATGCTCCCCACCGTCTGCTGAATTTGATAGAAAGGCCGTCCTGTGTGCCCTCCATTCCAAAGTTTTTGCCATTCTCTTTTGATTATGTTTTTCACATAAGCCTTGACCTCACCCATGCCAAAAGATATTCCCAAACATTCTTCCCGCTTCTTTTGCAAAATAATCAGCTTTTTCATTTCCCTTCATTCCTTTATGTTCTGGAACCCACATATACCTGACGCTCGTCTATAATTTACTTAATCTATACAATATATCATAAATTTTAAATCACACATTTGACCTACTTTGTGATACCATGTTTTTTAAGTACAGTAATGCTAATAGTGAATCTGAACCGACGACAACCCGCTTTAACCTGTTTTGTTCAACCAACTGTAGTGCCATCATGATCGCAAGCAATTCCACTGTATATACTGCTGTCGCAGACATGCCACACAAAAGATGCCACCCGGCACCCCAGCCTCGCACTACCGCCACTCCCCGCCGAGGTAGACGTTAACTCCAGACTCACACGCAGACTCTAAACAGATTAACACAAACTATCGTCAACAAGACACAGACATTTGCTTTGCCATGCCGACACTAAGGTAATCACGTCTGCCCGGTACTTCAAAGGGGAGACCCACGGATGCCGGGTTCTCCCCCAACGCAAAGTTAATTAACTCCCCGCCAGTCGAAGGATTGGACCCGCAGCGAAGCCTCCGCCCTGCTGAGAGCTGCTACTTGGGAGTTGGAACAGGCAACACGACACCCATGGGCGACGGAAGGACACTACTGAGAGGGGTTCATAAGACATCTGTGACTCGACTGGGAGTCAATATTTGAAGAACATTACAGAAACGCCACTAGTGACTGTATTGCTGCAACCTTGAATGTCTAACGTCAAATCTGTTGTTAACTGAACCAGATGGAATGTCTCACCCCAAACCACAAATGGCACATGAAAATAGTGATATTCTCCACATAACAGTTGAACCATTCATGACAGGTATGAAAGAGGATGAGCGTGGAACAATGCAGGGTGGGAAAATGGTCTCGTTATCTTAAACCCAATAATGAATATTTTATTCCACTGGTGTTAAACCAGGCACTGTGGATGACTGGTTAGAGCGTCTGCCTCACAGTTCTGAGGACCTGGGTTCAATCCCAGGCCCCGCCTGTGTGTAGTTTGCATGTTCTCCCCGTTCCTGCGTGGGTTTTCTCCGGGCACTCCGGTTTCCTCCCACATCTCAAAAACATGCATGACGTGGAGACTCTAAATTGGCCGTAGGTGTGACTGTGAGTGCGAATGGTTGTTTGTTTGTATGTGCCCTGTGATTGGCTGGCAACCAGTTCAGGGTGTACCCCCCCTCCTGCCCGATGATAGCTTAGATAGGCTCCAGCACCCCTGCGACCCAAGTGAGGAGAAAGACGACACACAAACTGTTTCCACCCGGTCTCGAACCGGGGACCTTTCGCATGTTAGGCGAACGTGACCACTACACTATGGAAACTGTGGTGGCTGAAGTACCTAAAAGCGGACATGCAGTTTTTGACAGACCAGCCCACCAAGTACCCAACTCACAAGCAGAATTGAATATTTACAAATGATAAGTAATAATGTTGCGGAATAGTGAGCGACTGGTTAGAGCGTCTACCTCACTGTTCTGAGGACCGGGGTTCGAATCCTGGCCCCGCCTGTGTGGAGTTTGCATGTTCTCCTCGTGCCTGCATGGGTTTTCTCCGGGGTCTCCGGTTTCCTCCCACATCCCAAAAACATGCATTAATTGGAGACTCTAAATTGCCCGTAGGTGTGACTGTGAGTGCGAATGGTTGTTTGTTTCTATGTGCCCTGCAATTGGCTGGCAACTAGTTCAGGGTGTACCCCGCCTCCTGCCCGATGGTAGCTGGGATAGGCTGCAGTGCACCCGCGACCTGAATGAGGAGAAGCGGCTCAGAAAATGGATAGATGGATGGATGGATATCCTTGACTTACACACGTTTTTCAAATCCACAAATATATCCACGATTTACACGTGTTTTACATGTTTTGTTGTTAGGAAGACAAAGGCAGAGAGAGAACCATGTGGTGGAAGCTGAGACAGGACGAGTGTTGTGCAGCTTTTTGGGAAGAGGTGATACAGGCTCTCGGTGGACGGGAGGAGCTTCCAGAAGACTGGACCACTGCAGCCAAGGTGATCAGAGAAGCAGGCAGGAGAGTAGTTGGTGTATCTTCTGGCAGGAAAGGAGAGAAGGAGACTTGGTGGTGGAACCTCACAGTACAGGAAATCATACAAGGAAAAAGGTTAGCTAAGAAGAAGTGGGACACTGAGAGGACCGAGGAGAGGCGAAAGGAATACATTGAGATGCGACACAGGGCAAAGGTAGAGGTGGCAAAGGCCAAACAAGAGGCATATGATGACATGTATGGCAGGTTGGACACTAAAGAAGGAGAAAAGGATCTATACAGACTGGCCAGACAGAGGGATAGAGATGGGAAGGATGTGCAGCAGGTTAGGGTGATTAAGGATAGAGATGGAAATATGTTGACTGGTGCCAGCAGTGTGCTTGCTCGATGGAAAGAATACTTCGAGGAGTTGATCATGAGGAAAATGATAGAGAAGGGACAGTAGAAGAGGCAAGTGTGGTGGAGCAGGAAGTAGCAAGGATTAGTAAGGGGGAAGTTAGAAAGGCATTAAAGAGAATGAAAAATGGAAAGGCAGTTGGTCCTGATGACATTCCTGTGGCGGTATGGAAGCATTTAGGAGAGGTGGCTTTGCAGGTTTTGACCAGCTTGTTCAATAGAATTCTAGCGGGTGAGAAGATGCCTGAGGAATGGAGGAAAAGCGTACTGGTACCCATTTCTAAGAACAAAGGTGATGTGCAGAGCTGTGGCAACTATCGAGGAATAAAGTTGATGAGCCACACAATGAAGTTATGGGAAAGAGTAGTGGAGGCTAGACTCAGGACAGAAGTGAGTATTTGCGAGCAACAGTATGGTTTCATGCCTAGAAAGAGTACCACAGATGCATTATTTGCCTTGAGGATGTTGATGGAAAAGTACTGAGAGGGTCAGAAGGAGCTACATTGTGTCTTTGTAGATCTAGAGAAAGCCTATGACAGAGTACCCACAGAGGAACTGTGGTACTGCATGCGGAAGTCTGGAGTAGCAGAGAAGTATGTTAGAATAATACAGGACATGTACGAGGGCGGCAGAACAGCGGTGAGGTGTTCTGTAGGTGTGACAGAAGAATTTAAGGTGGACATGGGACTGCATCAGGGATCAGCCTTGAGCCACTTCCTGTTTGCAGTGGTGATGGATAGGCTGACAGATGAGGTTAGACTGGAATCCCTGTGGACCATGATGTTTTCAGATGACATTGTGATCTGCAGTGAAAGAAGGAAGCAGCTGGAGGAACAGTTAGAAAGATAGAGGCATGCACTGGAAAGAAGAGGAATGAAGATTAGCCGAAGTAAAACAGAATATATGTGCATGAATGAGAGGGGTGGTGGGGGAAGAGTGAGGCTACAGGGAGAAGAGATAGCAAGGTTGGAGGACTTTAAATACTTGGGGTCAACCGTCCAGAGCAATGGTGAGTGTGGTCAGGAAGTGAAGAAATGGGTCCAAGCAGGTTGGAACGGGTGGAGGAAGGTGTCAGGTGTGTTATGTGACAGAAGAGTCTCTGCTCGGATGAAGGGCAAAGTTTATAAAACAGTGGTGAGGCCAGCCATGATGTACGGATTAGAGACAGTGGCACTGAAGAGACAACAGGAAGCAGAGCTGGAGGTGGCGGAAATGAACATGTTGAGGTTCGCTGTTGGAGTGACCAGGTTGGATAAAATTAGAAATGAGCTCATCAGAGGGACAGCCAAGGTTCAATGTTTTGGAGGCAAAGTTAGAGAGCGCAGACTTCAATGGTTTGGACACGTCCAGAGGAGAAATAGTGAGTATATTGGTAGAAGGATGATGAGGATGGAGCTGCCAGGCAAGAGAGCGAGAGGAAGACCAAAGAGAAGGTTGATGGATGTCGTGAGGGAAGACATGATGGCAGTTGGTGTTCGAGAGGAGGATGCAGGAGATAGGCTTACATGGAAAAGGATGACGCGCTGTGGCGACACCTAACGGGAGAACCCGAAAGGAAAAGAAGAAGAAGAAGAAGTTGTTTGCATTTATTAGGTGAGGTGATTTTTATTTTTTTCCCCACTGTGGTTCTGAGCCGCCGGCCCCCCGGGACAACACCGGCTTCCGTTGGGCAGGAATGAATGAAGACTTTGAGACACCGTGGCTTTTGGGCAAATTAGATTTCTTGAACAAGCCTTCGTGTCATAGCTGCTGCTTACAAAGCCAGAACAAGGGGAAAAAACTGCCCGAAACTCCTGGACGCCAGTTCTTAAGGTTGAATTATCTGAGCGTGGAATTAACGCAGCCGAACAGATGGTCCACTTATCTCGTAAGATGCAAAACAGACTTCTTTGAAGACCCAAACCCATGCTGTAAAACAAAGACAAGTTAGTGTCCGAAAAGACAAGGAAAGCACTAATAAAGGCACAAATGGCTGTAGGAATTCCTTTGATGTAGAATACAAAGAAAAGATGGTTGGCTTGATAACTGCTCAAAACACTTGGTCCTCTCAAAAGAATTCTGACTTCAATAATGCTTAAATATACATTATGACTTATCATTTGTAAATATTCAATTCTGCTTGTGAGTTGGTTACTTGGTGGGCTGGTCTGTCAATAACTGAGTGTCCGCGTTAGGGTACTACAGCCACCACAGTGTAGTGGTTATCACGTTTGCCTCACACGCGAAAGGTCCCCGGTTTGAAACAGGCTGTCTGCTTGTCAGGCAGCTGTCGTATGTGGTTTGCTGGTGATGTTCTGCAGTGGAAGTAACCATAACTTAGTGGTGTGCATGTGCACTTCACGTGTGAAAGGTCCCTTGGTATGAGCAAGGCCTGGTATTATTATTATTTTTTAAATTAATCTGCCTTGAAAAACAGCTTCGACAAAAACCTTCTCCCCGTCGGGAATCAAATCTTGACCTCCTGCTCGGACACCGTGAATAGTTCTGCCAGTGAAGTGGGAATCATGATCGAGAGGTTGCGTGTGAAGATTCTCAACTTGTGTGTGTGTATCTTGAAACCTGCGTTCCGTTTGTCTCAAAAATATTCGCACTGATCTCCAAACGCACCATCAACAATACACAAGCAGAACTGAATATTTACAAATGACAAATCATGATAAATGCACACACATAAAAAAAACCAAGTGTAAATTAAAGATATGTTTGTGGATTTGAAAAAAAAATGCATTTTAAGAAAGATGATGATGTGAACTGCAGCTTTTGTAACGAATACCCTGAAACAGTTGTCCACATGTTTTGGTACTGTCCATATGGTCATCTTTTTGGGGGCAAAACAGATTTTATTCACAAATGATCCTAGACTACAACTCCACCAAAGGAGGAGTTGACAATCTGGACAAAGTCACAGCAACATACAGCTGCCAGCGCAAGACTGCCCGTGGGCCCTTGGTGATTTTCTACAACATTGTGGACATGTCTGCTTACAATGCTTATGTCCTGTGGACTGAAATCATACAGCGATGGAATGCCGGCAAAGTATACCAATGTCGGCTTTTCCTGGAAGAACTCGGCAAAGCACTCGTCCCTCCCAAGATCCAGAGGTGAGCCAGGCCAGCTCGATCCCCAGCAGCTGCAGGTGTCACTGAAAAGGTCAAGTTCAAGTCATCCAACCAACCTGCAATGGATCCAGTGGATACAGGTGTAAAGAAACAGAAAAGATGCCAGGTCTGTCCCTCCCGAGAGGACAGTAAAACAAGTACTTCTTGTGTGAAATGCAAGAATTACATCTGCAGAAAGCGAACAGTTACATTCTGTCCATCATGTGGAGAACATTGAAAATGTTGAACATTGAAAATATGAGAAAAAGGGCAAGTTAAATGAAACAAAAAATGTGTTTGTAAAGAGGGAAAAACTTCAACTAAATTGTTCTTAAATATAGTGTTGGAATTAAACATGTATTGCATGTCTCTCTTCTAAATGTTTATACAATCTAAAATAAAGTTGTTATTGGTTTGACCCATTTTTTGACTGTTTTGAGTGGATTTACACAGTTAGGGTCAAAATGACCCGCAACATAATCAATGTAATTTTTTACCCTGAAACAGTTGTCCACATCTTTTGGTACTGTCCATATGGTCACCAACTAAAAATAAGAAACAAGGACAAAAGAAACAGTCATGACGACCATTTACACATCCAGGAGAAAGTCATCAGGGGCCTCATTTGACACAAATCTTTGACACAAATATATCTGTGACTTACGTGTTTTTCAAATCCGCAAACATATCTGTAATTTAAACGTGTTTTTTAAAATTATGTTGTGTGTGCATTTATCTCCCATTCCGTTCTTCCCTCACTCGTGAACAAGACCCCAAGATACTCCTCCACTTGGGGCAGAATCTCATCTCCGACCCAGAGAGGGCACGCCACCCTCTTCCGACTGAGGACCATGGTCTCAGATTTGGAGGTGCGGATTCTCATCCCAGCCGCTTCACACTCAGGTGCGAACCGCTCCAGTGAGACTTGGAGGTCACGGCTTGATGAAGCCAACAGAACAACATCATCTGCAAAAAGAAGAGAGAATTCTGTCAAAGGTGACAACGGGCAACCTTGGCGTAGTCCAACCCTCACCGGAAACGAGTCCGACTTACTTATGCGGACCAAACTCTGACTCTGGTGGTACAGGGACCGAACAGCCCGTATCAAGGACAGGGAAGAATGGAACGGGTGATTGACAGGCGGATCGGTGCAGCGTCTGCAGTGATGCGGGCTTTGTATCAGGCCGTTGTGGTGAAGAAGGAGCTAAGACGTAAGGCGAAGCTCTCAATTTACCGGTCGATCTACGTTCCTACCCTCACCTATGGACACGTCGGACCATCGACTGTTGGATTCCCATAAAAATGACTTGCAGTCAAGTCATCATCCTGATAGGAAACTGCAGCACTGTGGCATCAGAGGATGTCAATATTGATTGGATCAAAGGCTTTTGACAAGTCCAAAAGAGGTGGGCTGCCATAGGTTTACAGGTGGTGGGTCACTTAGTGGAGGGTCTCTCCTCTTTGTTCCATTTGCATGTTTAGGTTGCTCTCTATTTTACCCTGTTTGCCTTTTCATTTGGTAGTGTGTGTGACCTGTCGTCCCCCACACACTGAATGAATCTGTGAAAGTTGATATTCTACGGCTGGAGCTGTCGGCCTTTTCAAAACGGGCCTTGTAAATAATTTCTGAAGGTAATATAGAATACTTTATATTCTAATATGTAATTCCATATGTATATAATATAACATAGAGTTTCAAGGTGTAACTGGTTTGGAAGGTGTAACGCAGTATAATCAGATAAGGAGGTAGGAGTTTATTGCAGGAAAGCCCCCCCCCCCCCATCAGGGTGTATCTGGAGACAATAAAGAACAGATGTCAAGGAAGAAAAGGACTGTGGGGATCCACGATAGGCATTGAATTCAGGAATGTGGGATGGCGTCTGGAAACGGCATCTGGAGCCAAGCGGCAAATGGTCGTCATTCTGCAGAGCAACGATGACGTCAGATGGCACCATGAACCAATCAGACGACAGCAATTCCATACTTTCACTTTTTGAAACATTGTATAAGTCTGGGGTAGAATCAGATAGTTTTGTTCGACTAATCTATCTGCTAAGGATAGGATAGGAACCCAGATACGATAGGAACCCAGAGCTCTGCAAAATGTATAGACTCCTCTGTCAGGAATAAATTGGTTGGTTTTTAATGAACAGAGTTCTTTCACGAAAACGAGCACGCTGGGAACCACGAGAGGAATAGGAGATTTTAAACACAGGTTCCTTCAATTTCCAATAACAATTGTTTTACTTTTCAAATAAACAGCTTGAAGCAAGCACGCTAGGGCTCTTATTTGGAAAACTACGCAAGTGAGTGTGGTAACGAAGACATTAATAAGTGTGTGATGATTCCATGTCGCGGTCCGCTCGATGAATGTTGAAGCCGGGAAGCGTGACGGCGCCATCGGGTACAGCGTCGCAAAGCCAGGTCTCCGTGAAGCACATGGCCGCGGAACGTCCGAAGTCTTTACTGGTCTTTAACAGAAGTCTTTAACAGAAGATGAAGCTCGTCCATTTTGTTGGGTAGGGAGCGTACATTCGCGAGGTGGATCGACGGGAACGCCAATCTGTGTCCTCGCTTGCGGAGTTTCACCTGAATGCCGGCTCGTTTCCCTCTGTGGCGGCGCTTCCGTCTCCATGCGCCGAAAACCGCGGACGCCGCTCCGGTGAATAACTCGGGGAAAAAACTGAGCGGATTTGCGAAAGTAGGTGACAGAAAGTCCGGAGTAGCCTCCTTGATGGTTAGCAGGTCTCCCCTTGTGTAAGTGAGTCGTGTAAAGTCTCCAAAGATGGACGAAAAACACAAAAACAAAAACAATACTAGAGAACGCGTTCCCGAGGCGACCACACTGGTAGGCGCCATCTTGGTTCAGAGCAGGTCGTCCAGTGACCGAAGGGTCGTCGGTTCGAACCCTGGCTCCGAGTGTCCATATGTCGAAGTGTCCTTGGGCAATACACCGAACCCTAATTTGCTTCCAGTGAGCGTGGCAACACCTTGCATGGCAGCAGCCACCCAGTGGTCTATGAATATGTGTGTGAATGGGTGAATGTGAGGCTTTGTAGAGCGCTTTGCACACTGTGATCATGAAGATCAAGCGTTACATAAGTGCTGTCTCTTTGCCATTTACCAAAGGTGAGAACATGGACACTTATTCCATGGTGTTGGACTTATAAATGTCTTCAGGGGGAAAAAAGCCCTCCAAACTAAACTCTGTAGTAATTTTAGAATCATTTACTGATAAAATATTTGATTTTCTGTAACGTTGGAAATCTCTGGCACGAGGCCGATTCAATACATACAGTGGGTACTGAAAGTATTAAGACCCACTTAAATTTTTCTGTTATATTGCAGCCATTTGCTAAAATCATTGAGGTTATTTTTTTCTCCTCCTTAATGTACACACAGCACCCCATATTGACAGAAAAAAAGCGGAATTGTTGAAATTTTTGCAGATTTATGAAAAAAAGAATAACTGAAATATCACACAGCCATAAGTATTAAGAACTTTTGCTCTGTATTTAGTAGAAGCGCCCTTTTGAGCTAATACAGCCATGAGTCTTTTTAGGAATGATGCAACAAGTTTTTCACACCTGGATTTGGGGATTAAGACCCCTAATGATGACGACAAACATTGGACTTAGTTTTCCCTTGCCCGGAAGCGGGTCACCGAGGCCCTCCACTGGAGCCAGACCTGGTGGTGGGGCTCGAAGGCGAGCGCCTGGTGGCCGGGCCTGCACCCATGGGACCCGGCCGGGCACAGCCCGAAAGGGTAACGTGGGTCCCCCTTCCCATGGGCTCACCACCTGTGGGAGGGGCCATAGGGGTCAGTGTGAGATTGGCGGTGGCCGAAGGCGGGGACCTTGGCGATCCGATCCCCGGCTACAGAAGCTGGCTCTAGGGACGTGGAATGTCACCTCTCTGGCAGGGAAGGACCCCGAGCTGGTGTGTGAGGTCGAGAAGTTCCGACTAGATATAGTCGGACTCGCCTTCTTACATAGCTTGGGCTCTGGTACCAGTCCTCTCGAGAGGGATTGGACTCTCTTTCCCACGGTCAGAGGCGCCGAGCAGGTGTGGGTTTACTTATTGCCCCCCGGCTCGGCGCCTGTACATTGGGGTTCGCCCCGGTGGATGAGAGGGTAGCCTCCCTTCGCCTTCGGGTGGGCGGACGGGTCCTGACTGTTGTTTGTGCCTATGCACCAAACAGCAGTTCAGAGTACCCACCCTTTTTGGAGTCCTTGGATGGGGTGCTGGAGAGCGCTTCTGCTGGGGACTCCATCGTTCTTTTGGGGGACTTCAATGTTTACGTAGGCAATGACAGTGAGACCTGGAAGTGCGTGATTGGAGGAACGCCCCCCCCCCAATAAGAACCCGAGCAGTGTTCTGTTATTGGACTTCTGTGCTCGTCACGGATTGTCCATAACGAACACCATGTTCAAGCATAAGGCTGTCCACACATGCACTTGGCACCAGGACCTAGGTCGCAGTTAGATGATCGACTTTGTGGTTGTGTCATCGGACTTGCGGCCGCATGTCTTGGACACTCGGGTGAAGAGAGGGGCGGAGCTGTCAACTGATCACCACCTGGTGGTGAGTTGGCTCCGATGGTGGGGCAAGATGCCGGTCCGACGTGGCAGGCCCAAACGTATTGTGAGGGTCTGCTGGGAACGTCTGGCAGAATCCCCTGTCAGAAGGAGTTTCAACTCCCACCTCCGACAGAACTTTGCTCATGTTCCAGGGGAGGCGGGGGACATCGAGTCTGAGTGGACCATGTTCCACGCCTCCATTGCCGAGGCGGCCGACCGGAGCTGTGGCCGTAAGGTGGTCGGTGCCTGTCGTGGCGGCAATCCCCGAACCCGTTGGTGGACACCAACGGTGAGGGATGCCGTCAAGCTGAAGAAGGAGTCCTATAGGGCCTTTTTGGCCTGTAGGACTCCTGAGGCAGCTGATGGGTACCGGCTGGCCAAGCGGAATGCAGCTCTGGTGGTCGCTGAAGCAAAAACCCGGTTATGGGAGGAATTCGGTTAGGCCATGGAGAAAGACTTCCGGACGGCTTCGAGGAAATTCTGGTCCACCATCCGACGTCTCAGGAGAGGAAAGCAGTGCACCACCAACACTGTGTATAGTGGGGATGAGGCGCTGCTGACCTCGACTCGGGACGTTGTGAGTCGGTGGGGAGAATACTTCGAAGACCTCCTCAATTCCACCGACACGTCTTCCCATGAGGAAACAGAGTGTGGGTTCTCTGAGGCGGGCTCTCTTATCTCTGGGTTTGAGGTCACCGAGGTAGTTAAAAAGCTCCTCGGTGGCAGGGCCCCGGGGGTGGATGAGATTCGCCCGGAGTTCCGAAAGGCTCTGGATGTTGTGGGGCTGTCCTGGTTGACACGCCTCTGCAACATCGCGTGGACATCGGGACAGTGCCTCTGGATTGACTGGGGTGGTGCTCCCCCTTTTTATTTTTTACCGGAGGGTGTGTTCCAACTACAGGGGGATCACACTCCTCAGCCTCCCTGGTAAGGTCTATTCAGGGGTGCTGGAGAGGAGGGTCCGTCGGGAAGTCGAATCTCAGATTCAGTAGGAGCAGTGTGGTTTTCGTCCTGGCCGTGGAACAGTGGACCAGTTCTACACCCTCGGCATGGTCCTCGAGGGTGCATGGGAGTTCGCCCAACCAGTCTACATGTGTTTTGTGGACTTACCGGCAGTAAGTCGGACTCGTTCCCAGTGAGGGTTGGACTCCGCCAAGGCTGCCCTTTGTCGCCGATTCTGTTCATAACTTTTATGGACAGAATTTCTAGGCGCAGCCGAGGTGTAGAGGGGGTCCGGTTTGGTGGCTTCAGTCTTGCATCTCTGCTTTTTGCTGATGATGTGTCTCTGTTGGCTTCATCAAGCCGTGACCTCCAACTCTCACTGGAGCAGTTCGCAGCCGAGTGTGAAGCGGCTGGGATGAGAATCAGCACCTCCAAATCTGAGACCATGGTCCTCAGTCAGAAAAGGATGGCATGCCCTCTCCAGGTCGGGGATGAGATTCTGCCCCAAGTGGAGGAGTTCTAGTGTCTTGGGGTCTTGTTCACGAGTGAGGGAAGAATGGAACGGGAGATCGACAGACGGATCGGTGCAGCGTCTGCAGTGATGCGGACTTTGTATCGGTCCGTTGTGGTAAAGAAGGAGCTAAGCCAAAATGCGAAGCTCTCAATTTACCGGTCAATCTTCGTTCCTACCCTCACGTATGGTCATGAGCTGTGGGTCGTGACCGAAAGAACAAGCGGCCGAAATGTGTTTCCTCCGCAGGGTGTCTGGGCTCTCCCTTAGAGATAGGGGGAGAAGCTCGGTCATCCGGGAGGATCTCAGAGTAGAGCGGCTGCTCCTTCCAATTGAGACGAGCCAGATGAGGTGGCTGGGGCATCTGATTCTGATGCCTCCCGGACGCCTCCCTGGTGAGGTGTTCCGGGCACGTCCCACCGGGAGGAGATCCCGGGGACGACCCAGGACACGCTGGAGAGACTACGTCCTTCGGCTGGCCTGGGAAAGCCTCGTGATCCCCCCGGAAGTGCTGGATGAAGTGGCTGGGGAGAGGGAAGTCTGGGCGTCCCTGCTAAAGCTACTGCCCCCGCAACCCGACCCGGATAAGCGGTAGAAAATGGATGGATGGATTTGGGGATTGTCTGCCATTCCTCCTTGCATGTTGGATGGTGAATATTGGTGGGCAGCCATTTTCAGATCCCTCCAGAGACGCTCAATTGGGTTTAAGTCAGGGCTCTGGCTGGGCCATTTAAGAACAGTCACGGAGTTGTTCTGAAGCCACTCCTTCGGTATTTTAGCTGTGTGCTTAGTTAGGGTCATTGTCTTTTTTTAAGGTGAACCTTCGGCCCAGTCTGAGGTCCTGAGCACTCTGAAGAAGGTTTTCGTCCAGGATATCCCTGTACTTGGCCACATTCATCTTTCCTTCCATGGCAACCAGTCATCCTGTGCCTACAGCTGAAAAACACCCACACCACCATGCTTGACTGTTGGGACTGTATTGGACAGGTGATGAGTAGTGCCTGGTTTTCTCCACACATGCTGCTTAGAATTAAGGCCAAAAAGTTCTCTCCTGGTCTCATCAGATCAGATAATCTTATTTCTCACCATCTTCAGGTGTTTTTTAGCAAACTCCATAGGGGCTCTCACGTGTCTTGCACTGAGGAGAGGCTTCCGTCGGGCCACTCTGCCATAAAGCCCCGACTGGTGGAAGGCTGCAGTGATGGTTGACTTTCTAGAACTTTCTCCCATCTCCCGACTGCATCTCTGGAGCTCAGCCACAGTGATCCTTCGGTTATTCTTTCTCTCACCAAGGCTCTTCTCCCTCGATTACTCAGTTTGGCCGGACGGCCAGCTCTAGGAAGGGTTCTGGTCGTCCCAAACGTCTTCCATTTAAGGATTATGGACGCCACTGTGCTCTTAGGAACTTTAAGTGCAGCAGATTTTTTTTTGTAACCTCGGCCAGATCTGTACCTTGCCACAATTCTGTCACTGAGCTCTTCAGGCAGTTCCTTTGACTTCATGATTATATTATATAGACAGGGGTGTGGCTTTCCTCATCGAGTCCAATCACTATAATCAAACACAGCTGGACTCCAATGAATGTGTAGAACCATCTCAAGGATGATCAGAAGAAATGGACAGCACCCGAGTTAAATATATGAGTGTCATAGCAAAGGGTCTGGATACTTATGGCTGTGTGATATTTCAGTTTTTCTTTTTTAATAAATCAGCAAAAATTTCAACAATTCAGTTTTTTTTTCCTGTCAATATCGGGTGCTGTGTATACATTAATGAGGGAAAAAATTAAGTGATTTTACCAAATGGCTACAATATAACACAGAGTGAAAAACTTAAGGGGGTCTGAATACTTTGGGTACGCACTGTATGTATGTATCAATCAAAGATATGTATAGATCACAAATTTGTTTCTGGAGATGGCATTGTGTGACAGATGTGGACTGTCATAATGTCAGATGACCCATAACGAAGGTCTCCTGTCCCGAAACTGTGGCTGATCTGATTTGAGCTTATCTGATCCATAAAAGGTAAAATATTGGGCTGATCATTATAATATTATTATTTAGAATAGTTTGAAGTTGTCATGAGAAGAAATGTCTGCATATATTTTGGTGATGATTGTTGACAGTTGTGGGACATGAAGTCACGTTTCTTGGGTTCACGCATGAGGCTTGCAAGGATGTGGTGCTCGCCCGGCGTGTTTGTGTCATTTTAATGATGCCGTCCTTATCCACATGCTTTAAGCACATTTTAACTTATTAAAAATTTGCTTCAAGCTGTTTATTTGAAAACTAAAACTTAATTGGGGGGTCACTAACAAGACTAGCTACAGGGAAGGAAAGGTCACGCACACAACAAAATGAAAAGGCACACACTTGACTGCGAGTCATTTTTAAGGGAATCCAACAGTCGGTGGTCCGACCCTGCCGAAATCCATGGTAAGCCGACCGTGGCTGAACCAGGTGGAAAACAGGCAGCCCCGTCATTAGCAAGGAAAATTAAAAGCAATCACCTTCCTCATCTGTCAGCAAGTTACAAAAAAACAAATTATTATGACATCCATTTTCGGAGCCGCTTATGCTCACAAGGGTCGCGGGAGCGCTGGAGCCTATCCCAGCTATCATCGGGCAGGAGGCGGGGTACACCCTGAACTGGTTGCCAGCCAATCGCACGGCAGATATAAACAAACAACCTTTCGCACTCATATTCACACCTACGGGCAATTTAGAGAATTCAATTAACCTACAATATTTTTCACGAAGAGGAAGCCTTTCAACGATAGCAGTTCCACAACATCCTATCAGCAGACATACAACAATGGAGAACCAGCTTCAGATAGCAGAGGATGGTTTCGATCCATCGACCTCGGGGTTATGGGCCCAGCACGCTTCTGCTGCTCCACTTTGCTGTCTTTAGTGTAAATCAAAATCATATCATAGTTACGCTCTCAACGGAGACAACAACTGCCGCCTAGCGGATGGAGGGACGGGCCTTCCCACACTTGTGAAGATTCTCAACGTGTGTGTGTGTGAGTATCTTAAAAACTGCGTTCCGTTTGTCTCAAAAATAAATGCGCGTGCCCGCTGATCTCCAAATGCACCATCAACCATACACATGCAGAATTGAATTTTTACAAATAATAAGTCACGATAAATGCACACACAACATCCATCCATCCATTTTCTGAGCCGCTTCTCCTCACTAGGGTCGCGGGTGTGCTGGAGCCTATCCCAGCTGTCATCGGGCAGGAGGCGGTGTACACCCTGAACCGGTTGCCAGCCAATCGCAGGGCACATAGAAACAAACAACCATTCGCACTCACAGTCATGCCTACGGGCAATTTAGAGTCTCCAATGAATGCATGTTTTTGGGATGTGGGAGGAAACCGGAGTGCCCGGAGAAAACCCACGCAGGCACGGGGAGAACATCCAAACTCCACACAGGCGGGGACGGGGATAGAACCCGGGTCCTCAGAACTGTGAGGCTGACGCTCTAACCAGTTGTCCACTGTGCCGCCCACACATATCTGCGCGGACCAGCTCGCTCCAGTCTTCACTCAGATCTTCAACAGATCTTTGGAAATGTGCGAAGTTCCATCCTGTTTCAAACGCTCCACCATCATTCCAGTCCAGTTTTTTTGTTAGTGAAAGGTCATTTACCATTCTTTTGTGATTACGTCAACTTCTTTTTTTCTTTATTTTTTTAATGTTATTATATCTCTTAGTTTTTTAGGTAGACAAGGATGAAGATAAGTCCGAACAGGTAAGTATTCCAAATAGGGGAAGTATTTAGAAAATCAAATATATACTTCCGGTGGGTTAGGGGAATGAAACCGATCCCTCCCTCTCCCGGGGTTGGGTTAGGTTTGGGGAACTGAACACTTCCCCACCAGGAATTGGGGGCATTGTCCCCTCTTCCTGTAGGAAAGGATGGCGCACGGTCCATCCACCCATGGTTCCGCCTCCCGTAACCCTGGTTCCAATCCCTGGGGTATGTGGGCTGGCGGCTCCGCCCATAGCGGACTTGTCCGCCTTTTATATGATGCTCTTTTTAAAACATTTTAACTTGTGTTAAAAGTAACCTAACTTCAAATTAACCCTATGTTGTCTTTTACTACTATATGCATGAAATAAGATCTATTTTAACTGTATTTAAACAATTTCAACCCAAATTTTAACTTTATTTACATCTTTTAACTGTTTTTGTTTTTTTTAATGTTTTATAGTTTTTCTGTTTTTTTCATGTTATATAGTTTTTTTCTTTTTAATAAGAACTCTATATACACTATGTATAATTTCAATCCCTATAATCTATATTGTAATACTCTCATTTTTTTTAGCAACGTATTTACCTTTTATTGTAATTTTAGAGTATTTTAACTGTCCTATAACTTGAAATCATTTTTAAATTGTTTTTATGCATCTATTAATTCCCTATCCTGATTAAATATCTTAATCTCTATTCCATGCTTTGTTTTTATTGTTGTCCCCTAATTTATCGTAATGTTAATGAGATTTTCTAATAAATAATTGATTTATTCTTATTAATTTACTTATCGTCGTAATTGGTTAATCCCCTTCCCCTTACCTTCCCATTTAGGGTTAGGGTTGGTTAGGGTTAGGTTAGGGGAACCGACCCCTCCCTCTCCCGGACACAGGGACGTAATCCCCCTTCAAGGATCGGGAGGGGGGTGCACGGTCCTTCCCCCAACGCTCCCCTCCGTCCTCCCGTTCCCGTTCCTGGTGACGCGCCTGTTGACGTCGTCGTCCATCGTGGACTTGGGTCCACTGTCCACTCCACATTTTTGTGTTTTTAATTTGTGTGTATATTTATATTTTATCCAGTAATATTTATTTATTTATTAATTGGAATGGATTCCCCTTTGCTATATAAATAATAATGGTTGTTTTCAGTTGTGCTATTTATTAGGTTAGATCTCTATTGATGATGTATTTTTTATATATAATTCAAAAAAAAAAAAAATATATATATATTTATATTTTAATAAACCCCAAAAAACCTCAAAAAATGGCCAAATCTGAAATAGGCTGTGACTTCCGGTCCAATTCTGTGTGCCCAGACAACGTTTGGGCTCCTTGTGCCTTCCTCAGGTCTAATGG
The DNA here is from genome assembly GCF_024500275.1 of Phycodurus eques. Classification (NCBI taxonomy): domain Eukaryota; kingdom Metazoa; phylum Chordata; class Actinopteri; order Syngnathiformes; family Syngnathidae; genus Phycodurus; species Phycodurus eques. Next base: position 681,927 of record NC_084530.1, read on the forward strand.
CAGACAGTCGCAGCACAGCAGGTTCGCGATGTTCGCACTCCGGTGAACCAACTCGAACTGAGCCAAAATGAGTGCACATCCTGATATAACCTCTGCTGTCATTGTATTTACTTTTCTTTTTACACCACTAACATTTAGTGTTTCAATGTAGAAATTAACCCCATAATGGCCAAATGTTTTGCAATGTCCATATAAATCAATGTATATCCAACAGAAAGATGTCCTAACTTGACATACCATTGTTTTTATGATAACACTTGATATATCATCGCTTCCTGTTTTCACTCCTCCCCAGGATCCGCGAGGCCGCCAAGACCCACAAGCTGGTGGAGCAGGACCTGGTTCCACGCCGTCTACGCCAGCGCCACGGTGCTGACCGAGGCCAAGCTAATTACCCCTTGAGTGCGAATGGTTGTAATTAGGGAGAACGAGGCACAGGTGGGGAAGATGCTCACAGGAGCAGGTGTGTGTGAAACCGGGGGGAAGGCAAAAACCGGAACACACCCACGACCGATGGAGAACTAACCCCAAATGTTTGACTTGATTTCCCAAACGTACATGTTTTGTAGGTTTTGGAGAAATCACTCAAACCAGTGTTGTTAGTTTTCAGTTTTGGAGTCGCAGCACAGCCGTGGAAATTGTCAACAGCAGCAAAGTTCTCCAGGCAGAGACGACCAAAACATCCGGGAACCTCTCTCGCCACTTGCTGCTGCCACTTTTTGGCCATCTGATCTCTCGCGCACCCTTCTTCTCATCCTCCTCAGTCCGGGTTCCCTGAGGAAGAGGGGCTCCGCTTCACCCTGAACAGCCTGAGTGCTGAGCTCCACAAGCTGGATGACATCCACCGGATCTGTCCACTCACGCACTGTGCCGAGGAGGTAAGGATTGCGAAACACCCTGGCGTGCGTGCTTGTGTGCGTTGTGCCACGTGTGATTGTGTGTGCATCCAGGGGTTGGCGCGTCCCAGTAGTAAAAGCAGCATAAAGCTTAAGATCATGCCAAGGTGAAAGAGGGAGAAGGAAAAGCTCCACAAGCAGAAGTCGAACAGCCGATAAAACACAGCCAAAGTCATCTCGCAGACAAATCGGAATTTGGACTGTTGTTTTGAGCAGGTTACTTTGCTTCCCTCTAGCGGCCCGGTGAGGTAAAATTTGCAGCTGCGTGGCCAGCAACTTGAAGCTGCTTTCACACAGGATTCCTTTTCCCCCCTTTCCATATTGTCCACCGATTTATTCTCCTTTCCTTTTTGAGAGCCTCACCCACCGAAATAGCCTTTGTCCTGAGAACGTGCGTGCTTGCACACTGCCGATGTAGGTTGCAACATGAACATAATTAGATGTCAGCGTGCCAGCTCCGATTGTTTCCAACACAAACTAGCATGCGTTGTGAGTTTTTTTTTTTTTTTTTAATGAATACCTCTCTGACATTTTCAATCCAAAAAGTATTTTATAAATGATAATTGGTCCAAAAGTTGTTAAAAATGGACTGTTTTTAGAAGAACTGTTGTAAATCATTTTTGTGCGCACGTGTATATAGAGTACATATTGTGGGCATCGGGCCAAATTTGGTCTGTCTATCCATCCATTTTCAACACCGCCTATCCCGGTAAAGGTCGCGGGGCGCTGTGCCGGAGCCTATCCCAGCTGACTTTGGGCGAAAGGCGGACAACGCCCTGAACTGGTCGCCAGTCAGTTGCAGGGCACGTATAGACGGGGACAACTTCCAAATGACTTCTTCTTTTCCTTTCGGCTTGTCCCGTTAGGGGTCGCCACAGCGCGTCATCCTTTTCCATGTAAGCCTATCTCCTGCATCCTCCTCTCGAACACCAACTGCCATCATGTCTTCCCTCACGACATCCATCAACCTTCTCTTTGGTCTTCCTCGAGCTCTCTTGCCTGGCAGCTCCATCCTCATCATCCTTCTTCCAATATACTCACTGTTTCTCCTCTGGACGTGTCCAAACCATTGAAGTCTGCGCTCTCTAACTTTGTCTCCAAAACATCGAACCTTGGCTGTCCCTCTGATGAGCTCATTTCTAATTTTATCCAAACTGGTCACTCCAAGAGCGAACCTCAACATCTTCATTTCTGCCACCTCCAGCTCTGCTTCCTGTTGTCTCTTCAGTGCCACTGTCTCTAATCCGTACATCATGGCTGCCCTCACTACTGTTTTATAAACTTTGCCCTTCATCCTAGCAGAGACTCGTCTGTCACATAACACACCTGACACCTTCCTCCACCCGTTCCAACCTGCTTTGACCCGTTTCTTCACTTCCTGACCACACTCACCATTGCTCTGGACGGTTGACCCCAAGTATTTAAAGTCTTCCACCCTTGCTATCGCTTCTCCCTGTAGCCTCATTCTTCCCCCACCAGCCCTCTCATTCATGCACATATATTCTGTTTTACTTCGGCTAATCTTCATTCCTCTTCTTTAACTGTTTCTCTCTAACTGTTCCTCCAGCTGCTCCCTGCTTTCACTGCAGATCACAATGTCATCTGCAAACATCATGGTCCACGGGGATTCCAGTCTAACCTCATCTGTCAGCCTATCCATCACCACTGCAAAAAAGAAGGGGCTCAGGGCTGATCCCTGATGCAGTCCCACGTCCACCTTAAATTCTTCTGTCACACCTACAGCACACCTCACCGCTGTTCTGCTGCCCTCGTACATGTCCTGTATTATTCTAACATACTTCTCTGCCACTCCAGACTTCCGCATGCAGTACCACAGTTCTTCTCTGGGTACTCTGTCATAGGCTTTCTCTAGATCTACAAAGACACAATGTAGCTCCTTCTGACCCTCTCAGTACTTTTCCATCAACATCCTCAAGGCAAATAATGCATCTGTGGTACTCTTTCTAGGCATGAAACCATACTGTTGCTCGCAAATACTCACTTCTGTCCTGAGTCTACCCTCCACTACTCTTTCCCATAACTTCATTGTGTGGCTCATCAACTTTATTCCTCTATAGTTGCCACAGCTCTGCACATCACCTTTGTTCTTAAAAATGGGCACCAGTACACTTTTCCTCCATTCCTCAGGCATCTTCTCACGCACTAGAATTCTATTGAACAAGCTGGTCAAAAACTTCACAGCCACCTCTCCTAGATGCTTCCATACCTCCACAGGAATGTCATCAGGACCAACTGCCTTTCCATTTTTCATCCTCTTTAATGCCTTTCTAACTTCCCCCTTACTAATCATTGCCACTTCCTGGTCCACCACACTTACCTCTTCTACTCTCCCTTCTCTATCATTTTCCTCATTCATCAACTCCTCGAAGTATTCTTTCCATCTAGCAAGCACACTGCTGGCACCAGTCAACATATTTCCATCTCTATCCTTAATCACCCTAACCTGCTGCACATCCTTCCCATCTCTATCCCTCTGTCTGGCCAGCCTGTATAGATCCTTTTCTCCTTCTTTAGTGTCCAACCTGCCATACATGTCATCATATGCCTATTGTTTTGCCTTTGCCACCTCTACCTTTGCCCTGTGTCGCATCTCAATGTATTCCTTTCGCCTCTCCTCGGTCCTCTCAGTGTCCCACTTCTTCTGAGCTAACCTCTTTCCTTGTATGATTTCCTGTACTGTGAGGTTCCACCACCAAGTCTCCTTCTCTCCTTTCCTGCCAGAAGATACACCAAGTACTCTCCTGCCTGCTTCTCTGATCACCTTGGCTGCAGTGGTCCAGTCTTCTGGAAGCTCCTGCCGTCCACCGAGAGCCTGTATCACCTCTTCCCGAAAAGCTGCACAACACTCGTCCTGTCTCAGCTTCCACCACATGGTTCTCTTCTCTGCCTTTGTCTTCCTAATTTTCCTCCCCACCACCAGAGTCATCTTACACACCACCATCCTATGCTGTCTAGCCACACTCTCCCCTACCACTACCTTACAGTTGGTAACCTCCTTCAGATTACATCGTCTGCACAAGATGTAATCCACCTGTGTGCTTCTACCTCCGCTCTTGTAGGTCACCCTATGTTCGTGCCTCTTCTGGAAAAAAGTGTTCACTACAGCCATTTGCATCCTTGTTGCAAAGTCTACCACCATCTGTCCCTCCAAGTTCCTTTCCTGGATGCCGTATTTACCCATCACTTCTTCATCACCCCTATTACCTTCACCAACATGTCCATTACAATCTGCACCAATTACGACTCTCTCTCTGTCTGGGATGCTAAGAACTACATCATCTAGCTCCTTCCAGAATTTCTCTTTCACCTCTAGGTCACATCCTACCTGTGGGGCATAGCCACTAATCACATTACACATAACACCCTCAATTTCAAATTTCAGCCTCATCACTCGATCTGATACTCTTTTCACCTCCAAGACATTCTTAGCCAACTCTTCTTTTAAAATAACCCCGACTCCATTTCTCTTCCCATCGACACCATGATAAAATAATTTAAACCCTGCCCCTAAACTTCTAGCCTTACTGCCTTTCCACCTGGTCTCCTGGACACACAATATATCAACCTTTCTCCTCATCATCATGTCAACCAACTCCCAAGATTTTCCTGTCATAGTCCCAACATTCAAAGTCCCCACATTCAGTTCTAGGCTTTGTGTTTTCCTCTTCTCTTTCTGCCGAAGAACCCGCTTTCCACCTCCTCTTCTTCTTTGACTTCGACCCACAGTAGCTGAATTTCCAACGGCGCCCCGCAGGTTGACGGCGCTTCGTGGCGGACGTTGTTAACCCGGGCCACGACTGATCCGGTATGGAATTCTTTGGATGAACGCTCATATTTGTTTGGCAAGGTTTTAAGCCGGATGCCCTTCCTGACGCAACCCTCTGCATTTATCCGGGCTTGGGACCGGCCCACAGTTTGCACTGACTTGTGCCACCCATAGGGCTGCATTACAACTTCCAAATGACTGAGCGTTGTAAATTGCTTGCTCTTTGATGATTCAGTGTTAATAAAGACTTAGTTATTGTTTTCCTGAAAAGTCATGGTTTTGGACATGCAAGTATTCCACCCAACGCCAATGATATCCAACCGAAAGGATACAGCGTGGTTTTTGTACGAGCGCGCATTTGGAGTTTGTAATCGCTTGCGGTCGTGCCGCTTTAGGAACACGGGATGTCGAGTGTACGACTCCTGAAGCAGAATCGCCAGGCAACCGATGATCTATTCCGGCCCCTAACCTTGACCGCCGCGAGTGAGGAGATGCTGTCCTGACTACGGCGTCGGCGGCAAGGGTTAGCTGTTTTGCGTTTCCTTACTGTGCATTTTTTTTTCGAAGCGGTGTCACTTGCATTGCTCCTCCACTGGCCTGCTGTGCTCATGAAAGAGCCTACAATGATGTCATTTTGTCATAAACCGTGTCTACATGTTGCTTGTATGCAGCAGAGTACAGCCATCTTTTAGAAACGACACGATCGAAACCGCCTTCAGACTGAAATGAGACTTTTCGGGGACGCCTTGTTTCTACGCCAGGCAACCTTCAATGACACCAGAAGCCGATGTGCAGAAATCTTGGACGTTGAACAGAAAAGAAAAACATTGAATGTATTTGTGTGTTGAGCTGATAATGATGTGCACATCCAAGGTGCTCAAGTGGTTTTGACTTTGTTTGGCTTGTCGTGACCTCAACTAAAGAGGTCATGGGGGTGGTTCATGATCAGCTGACTCTAGATGTCATGCACCAATGTGAATGTTTGCTTTGCCAGTAGTTCCCAATTGTTCTTATCGTCTTGCTCTCGTGGGTTTGCTGTCCAATCCCCCACCACCCCCAGGTCCCCCCAAAACAACGAGTATTATAGCGACTTATTGAGTTAGTATTACAGCAGAAGAAGTCTATTATTCTTCGTTTGTCCACATGACTATATTATACTGTACAGTACTACCTCCCGGTGACCAAGGTCGGCACGCCAGAATATCTTATTTGTCCGTCCAAACAGGTCTCTCTGCTGGTCGCTTTACTGACAGTTGATTCACTTGTATGTACGCACACACACAGTATTAAATATTTTTTTTTTCATTTTGAAATATTTGTTTTCATTCTATTGTTTGCTTTGTTAATAAAGTTGAATTGGATTGGAACCAATCCACCTCCATGGGAACCTTGTAAATGAAACCTACCTGGGATTTCAAATTTTCCCGTTGTTCGTTTGACTGGTGGTAAGGGCGAGAAGCTCTGAGAGGGATATTTAGAAAAGTATGCATTAACTTGCTTCTTAAAATTGACTGACAAGGAATTACTGGGGTGTAAATAGTACCTTCGCTGGAACTTGTTTGCGGCCGTTGACCTGATTTGGTTTCTTTGTTTTCTGGAGTTGAAAGACATACAGGTCCTCATTCTTAGAACGAGGGAAGAGGGAAAATCTAATTAGTCAACACTGTCAAAAATGACAAGGACATAAGGAGACCAATCTCGGATCCTAATACTCTGTCATGTCAAGAAATTGTGACATGATCAGTTTGGCCAGGGATATACTAAATAGAGGTTTCTGATGATGCAAAGTAAATAGGGTATTCTATGGAACATACATTTAGATTTCTGTTGCATGACAGCTTCCGACTATTCAAAACTGATAGACACTTGATAAAAACAGTTTTAAGGTTTGATACATTTGAGTAAAGCGGTAAAACTATGGAAAATTTACTTTTTATTGTTTGGATACAAATAGTTGGGTCTCTAGTGTGAATTTATTGAAAAAATATCTCTGGACGGTTGTGGGGCCGAGCGGCGACAGTCAAAACATTCAGTTTCGCTCCAGGAGTAGGCCTTTATTGCCTAAATTGTAACATGAGGACCTCTGTGAATTTGGCGCGACTTTCAGGGTGCTTAATTACGACCTAGTGGGCAAAGATTTGAAGCAAAAGATCGGTGGGAATCCAGATTTCAGGGGAGGCCTCCCCCGAGTCTCTGGGCGGTTGTGGGGCCGAGCGGCAACCGTCCAAACATTCAGTTTCGCTCCAGGAGTCGGCGTTTATTTCCTAAATTGTAACATGAGGACCTCTGTGAATTTGGCGCGACTTTTAGGGTGCTTAATTACGACCTCGTGGGCTAAGATTTGAAGCAAAAGATCGGTGGGAATCCAGCTTTCAGGGGAGGCCTCTTCCAAGCCTTTCGGAGGTTGGGGGGTCGAACGGCGAGCGTCAAGGCACTCGGTTTCGCTCCAGTCGTTGGCCTTTATTGACTAAATTGTAACATGACGACCTATGTTATTTTGGCAGGACTTTTTAGCGCTTACGTTTGAGCTAGTGGGCTAAGATTTAAAATAAAACGATCGGTGGGAATCCAGCTTTCAGGGGAGTCCTCTTCCAAGCCTCTCAGACGTCGTGGGGCCGAACGGCGAGCGTTAAAGCACTGAGTTTCGCTCGAGTACCATGACGACCGATTTGACTTCGGCACGACTTTAGGTCGCTTAATTACAGCCTAGCGGGCTAGGAATTCACACAGACAATCCTTGGGAATCCAGCTTTCAGGGGAGGCCTCTTCCAAGCCTCTCGGAGGTCGTGGGGCCGAACGGCGCGCGTCAAACCACTCGGTTTCTCTCCAGTATTCGGCCTTTATTGCCTAAATTGTAACATGACGACCTATGTGACTTTGGCAGGACTTTTTAGCGCCTACGTTTGAGCTAGTGGGCTAAGATTTGAAACAGACGATCGGTGGAAATCCAGCTTTCAGGGGAGGCCTCTTCCAAGCCTCTCGGAGGTCGTGGGGCCGAACGGCGAGCGTCAAAGAACTCGGTTTCGCTCCAGTAGTAGGCCTTTATTGACTAAATTGTAACATGACGACCTATGTGATTTTGGCAGGACTTTTTAGCGCTTACGTTTGAGCTAGTGGGCTAAGATTTAAAATAAAACGATCGGTGGGAATCCAGCTTTCAGGGGAGTCCTCTTCCAAGCCTCTCAGAGGTCGTGGGGCCGAACGGCGAGCGTTAAAGCACTCAGTTTCGCTCGAGTACCATGACGACCGATTTGACTTCGGCACGACTTTAGGTCGCTTAATTTCAGCCTAGCGGGCTAGGAATTCACACAGACAAGCGTTGGGAATCCAGCTTTAAAGGGAGGCCTCTTCCAAGCCTCTCGGAGCTCGTGGGGCCGAATGGCGAGTGTCAAAGCACTCGGTTTCTCTCCAGTAGTAGGCCTTTATTGACTAAATTGTAACATGACGACCTATGTGACTTTGGCAGGACTTTTTAGCGCTTACGTTTTAGGTAGTGGGCTAAGATTTGAAAAAAACGATCGGTGGGAATCCAGCTTTCAGGGGAGGCCTCTTCCAAGCCTCTCGGAGCTCGTGAGGCCGAACGGCGAGCGTCAAAGCACTCGGTTTCGCTCCAGTAGTAGGCCTTTATTAACTAAATTGTAACATGACGACCTATGTGACTTTGGCAGGACTTTTTAGCGTTTACGTTTGAGCTAGTGGGCTGAGATTTGACACAAACGATCGGTGGGAATCCAGCTTTCAGGGGAGGCCTCCCCCGAGTCTCTGGAGAGCTGTAGGGTCGTACGGCGAGCGTCAAAGCACTTGGTTTCTCTCCAGTAGTAGGCCTTTATTGACTAAATTGTAACATGACAACCTATGTGACTTTGGCAGGACTTTTTAGGGCTTACGTTTCAGCTAGTGGGCTAAGATTTGAAACAAACGATCGGTGGGAATCCAGCTTTCAGGGGAGGCCTCCCCCGAGTCTCTGGACGGCTGTGGGGCCGAGCGGCGAGCGTTAAAGCACTCTGTTTCGGTCCAGTAGTAGGCCTTTATTGACTAAATTGTAACATGACGACCTATGTGATTTTGGCAGGAGTTTTTAGCGCTTACGTTTGAGCTAGTGGGCTAAGATTTAAAACAAACGATCGGTGGGAATCCCGCTTTCAGGGGAGGCCTCTTCCAATTCTCTCAGAGGTCGTGGGGCCGAACGGCGAGTGTCAAAGCACTCGGTTTCTCTCCAGTAGTAGACCTTTATTGAGTAAATTGTAACATGACGACCTATGTGATTTTGGCAGGACGTTTTAGCGCTTACGTTTGAGCTACTGGACTAAGATTTGAAACAAACGATCGGTGGGAATCCAGCTTTCAGGGGAGGCCTCCCCCGAGTCTCTGGACGGCTGTGGGGCCGAGCGGCCAGCGTTAAAGCACTCAGTTTCGGTCCAGTAGTAGGCCTTTATTGACTAAATTGTAACATGACGACCTATGTGATTTTGGCAGGTCTTTTTAGCGCTTACTTTTGAGCTAGTGGGCTAAGATTTGAAACAAAAGATCGGTGGGAATCCAGCTTTCAGGGGAGGCCTCCCCCGAGTCTCTGGACGGCTGTGGGGCCGAGCGGCGAGCGTTAAAGCAGTCAGTTTTGGTCCAGTAGTAAGCCTTTATTGACAAAATTGTAACATGACGACCGATGTGATTTTGGCAGGACTTTTTAGCGCTTACGTTTGAGCTAGTGGGCTAAGATTTAAAATAAAACGATCGGTGGGTATCCAGCTTTCAGGGGAGTCCTCTTCCAAGCCTCTCAGAGGTCGTGGGGCCGAATGGCGAGCGTCAAAGCACTCGGTTTCTCTCCAGTAGTAGGCCTTTATTGAGTAAATTGTAACATGACGACCTATGTGACTTTGGCAAGACTTTTTAGCGCTTACGTTTGAGCTAGTGGGCTAAGATTTGAAACAAACGATCGGTGGGAATCCCGCTTTCAGGGGAGTCCTCCCCCGAGTCTCTGGACGGCTGTGGGGCCGACCGGCGAGCATTAAAGCACTCAGTTTCGCTCGAGTACCATGACGACCGATTTGACTTCGGCACGACTTTAGGTCGCTTAATTACAGCCTAGCGGGCTAGGAATTCACACAGACAATCCTTGGGAATCCAGCTTTCAGGGGAGGCCTCTTCCAAGCCTCTCGGAGGTCGTGGGGCCGAACGGCGAGCGTCAAACCACTCGGTTTCTCTCCAGTATTCGGCCTTTATTGACTAAATTGTAACATGACGATCTATGTGACTTTGGCAGGACTTTTTAGCGCCTACGTTTGAGCTAGTGGGATAAGATTTGAAACAGACGATCGGTGGGAATCCAGCTTTCAGGGGAGGCCTCTTTCAAGCCTCTCGGAGGTCGTGGGGCCGAACGGCGAGCGTTAAAGCACTCAGTTTCGCTCGAGTACCATGACGACCGATTTGACTTCGGCACGACTTTAGGTCGCTTAATTTCAGCCTAGCGGGCTAGGAATTCACACAGACAAGCGTTGGGAATCCAGCTTTCAAGGGAGGCCTCTTCCAAGCCTCTCGGAGCTCGTGGGGCCGAATGGCGAGTGTCAAAGCACTCGGTTTCTCTCCAGTAGTAGGCCTTTATTGAGTAAATTGTAACATGACGACCTATGTGATTTTGGAAGGACTTTTTAGCGCCTACTTTTCAGCTACTGGGCTAAGATTTGAAACAAACGATCGGTGGGAATCCAGCTTTCAGGGGAGGCCTCTTCCAAGCCTCTCAGAGGTCGTGGGGCCGAACGGCGAGCGTCAAAGCACTCAGTTTCTCTCCAGGAGTAGGCCTTTATTGACTAAATTGTGACATGACGACCTATGTGATTTTGGCAGGACTTTTTTGCGCCTACTTTTGAGCTAGTGGACTAAGATTTGAAACAAACGATCGGTGGGAATCCCGCTTTCAGGGGAGGCCTCTTCCAATTCTCTCAGAGGTCGTATGGCCGAACGGCGAGTGTCAAAGCACTCGGTTTCTCTCCAGTAGTAGACCTTTATTGAGTAAATTGTAACATGACGACCTATGTGATTTTGGCAGGACGTTTTAGCGCTTACGTTTGAGCTACTGGACTAAGATTTGAAACAAACGATCGGTGGGAATCCAGCTTTCAGGGGAGGCCTCCCCCGAGTCTCTGGACGGCTGTGGGGCAGAGCGGCCAGCGTTAAAGCACTCAGTTTCGGTCCAGTAGTAGGCCTTTATTGACTAAATTGTAACATGACGACCTATGTGATTTTGGCAGGACTTTTTAGCGCTTACTTTTGAGCTAGTGGGCTAAGATTTGAAACAAAAGATCGGTGGGAATCCAGCTTTCAGGGGAGGCCTCCCCCGAGTCTCTGGACGGCTGTGGGGCCGAGCGGCGAGCGTTAAAGCAGTCAGTTTTGGGCCAGTAGTAAGCCTTTATTGACTAAATTGTGACATGACGACCTATGTGATTTTGGCAGGACTTTTTTGCGCCTACTTTTGAGCTAGTGGACTAAGATTTGAAACAAACGATCGGTGGGAATCCAGCTTTCAGGGGAGGCCTCTTTCAAGCCTCTCAGAGGTCGTGGGGCCGAACGGCGAGCGTCAAAGCACTCAGTTTCTCTCCAGGAGTGGGCCTTTATTGACTAAATTGTGACATGACGACCTATGTGCTTTTGGCAGGACTTTTTTGCGCCTACTTTTGAGTTAGTGGACTAAGATTTGAAACAAACGATCGGTGGGAATCCAGCTTTCAGGGGAGGCCTCCCCCGAGTCTCTGGACGGCTGTGGGGCCGAGCGGCGAGCGTTAAAGCACTCAGTTTCGCTCGAGTACCATGACGACCGATTTGACTTCGGCACGTCTTTAGGTCGCTTAATTTCTGACTAGCGGGCTAGGAATTCACACAGACAAGCCTTGGGAATCCAGCTTTCAAGGGAGGCCTCTTCCAAGCCTCTCGGAGCTCGTGAGGCCGAACGGTGAGCGTCAAAGCACTCTGTTTCGCTCCAGTAGTAGGCCTTTATTGACTAAATTGTAACATGACGACCTATGTGACTTTGGCAGGACTTTTTAGCGCTTACGTTTTAGCTAGTGGGCTAAGATTTGAAAAAAACGATCGGTGGGAATCCAGCTTTCAGGGGAGGCCTCTTCCAAGCCTCTCAGAGGTCGTGGGGCGGAACGGCGAGCGTTAAAGCCCTCAGTTTCAGTCCAGTAGTAGGCCTTTTTTGACTAAATTGTAACATGACAACCTATGTGACTTTGGCAGGACGTTTTAGCGCTTACTTTTGAGCTAGAGGGCTAAGATTTGAAACAAACGATCGGTGGGAATCCAGCTTTCAGGGGAGGCCTCCACCGAGTCTCTGGACAGCTGTGGGGCCGAGCGGCGAGCGTTAAAGCACTCCGTTTCGGTCCAGTAATAGGCCTTTATTGACTAAATTGTAACATGACGACCTATGTGATTTTGGCAGGACTTTTTAGTGCTTACTTTTGAGCTAGTGGGCTAAGATTCAAAGCACATTATCCGTGGGAATCCAGCTTTCAGGGGAGGCCTCCCCCGAGTCTCTGGACGGCTGTGGGGCAGAGTGGCGAGCGTTAAAGCACTCAGTTCCAGGTCTTTTTAGCGCCTACTTTTCAACTACTTGGCTAAGATTTGAAATAAACGATCGGTGGGAATCCAGCTTTCAGGAGAGGCCTCTTCCAAGCGTCTCTGAGGTCGTGGGGCCGAACGGCGAGCATCAAAGCACTCGGTTTCGCTCCAGCAGTAGGCCTTTATTGACTAAATTGTAACATGACGACCTATGTGACTTTGGCAAGACTTTTTAGCGCTTACTTTTGAGCTAGTGGGCTAAGATTTTAAACAAACGATCGGTGGGAATCCAGATTTCAGGGGAGGTCACCCCCAAGTCTCTGGACGGCTGTGGGGCCGAGCGGCGAGCGTTAAAGCACTCAGTTTCGCTCGAGTACCATGACGACCGATTTGACTTCGGCACGACTTTAGGTCGCTTAATTTCAGCCGAGCGGGCTAGGAATTCACACAGACAATCCTTGGGAATCCAGCTTTCAAGGGAGGCCTCTTCCAAGCCTCTCGGAGCTCGTGGGGCCGAACGGCGAGCGTCGAAGCTCTCTGTTTCGCTCCAGTAGTAGGCCTTTATTGACTAAATTGTAACATGACGATCTATGTGACTTTGGCAGGACTTTTTAGCGCCTACTGTTGAACTAGTGGGCTAAGATTTGAAGTAAACGATCGGTGGGAATCCAGCTTTCAGGGGATGCCTCCCCCGAGTCTCTGGACAGCTGTGGGGCCGAGCGGCGAGCGTTAAAGCATTCAGTTTCGGTCCAGTAGTAGGCCTTTATTGACTAAATTGTAACATGACGACCAATGTGATTTTGGCAGGACTTTTTAGCGCTTACTTTTGAGCTAGTGGGCTAAGATTTGAAACAAACGATCGGTGGGAATCCAGCTTTCAGGGGAGGCCTCCCCTGAGTCTCTCGACGGCTGTGGGGCCGAGCGGCAAGCATTAAAGCACTCAGTTTCGCTCGAGTTCCATGACGACCGATTTGACTTCGGCACGACTTTAAGTCGCTTAATTTCAGCCTAGCGGGCTAGGAATTCACACAGACAAGCCTTGGGCATCCAGCTTTCAGGGGAGGCATCTTCCAAGCCTCTCGGAGGTCGTGGGGCTGAACGGCGAGCGTCAAAGCACTCGGTTTCGCTCGAGTAGTCGGCCTTTATTGACTAAATTGTAACATGACGACCTATGTGACTTTGGCAGGACTTTTTAGCGCTTACTTTTGATCTAGTGGGCTAAGATTTGAAACAAACGATCGGTGGGAATTCAGCTTTCAGGGGAGGCCTCCCCCAAGTCTCTGGACGGCTGTGGGGCCGAACGGCGAGCTTCAAAGCACTCGGTTTCTCTCCAGTAGTAGGCCTTTAGTGACGAAATTGTAACATGACGATCTATGTGACTTTGGCAGGACTTTTTAGCGCCTACTTTTGAGCAAGTGGGCTAAGATTTTAAACAAACGATCGGTGGGAATCCAGCTTTCAGGGGAGGCCTCCACCGAGTCTCTGGACAGCTGTGGGGCCGAGCGGCGAGCGTTAAAGCACTCCGTTTCGGTCCAGTAATAGGCCTTTATTGACTAAATTGTAACATGACGACCTATGTGATTTTGGCAGGACTTTTTAGCGCCTACTTTTCGGCTACTTAGCTAAGATTTGAAATAAACAATCGGTGGGAATCCAGCTTTCAGGGGAGGCCTCTTCCAAGCCTCTCGGAGGTCGTGGGGCCGAACGGCGAGCGTCAAAGCACTCAGTTTCGGTCCAGTAGTAGGCCTTTATTGACTAAATTGTAACATGACAACCTATGTGACTTTGGCAGGACTTTTTAGCGCTTATTTTTGAGCTAGTGGGCTAAGATTTGAAAAAAAAACGATCGGTGGGAATCCAGCTTTCAGGGGAGGCCTTCCCCGAGTCTCTGGATGGCTGTGGGGCCGAGTGGCGAGCGTTAAAGCACTCAGTTTCGCTTGAATACCATTACGACCGATTTGACTTCGGCACGACTTTAGGTCACTTAATTTCAGCCTAGCGGGCTAGGAATTCACACAGACAATCCTTGGGAATCCAGCTTTCAGGGGAGGCCTCTTCCAAGCCTCTCAGAGGTCGTGGGGCCGAACGGCGAGCGTTAAAGCCCTCAGTTTCAGTCCAGTAGTAGGCCTTTTTTGACTAAATTGTAACATGACAACCTATGTGACTTTGGCAGGACGTTTTAGCGCTTACTTTTGAGCTAGAGGGCTAAGATTTGAAACAAACGATCGGTGGGAATCCAGCTTTCAGGGGAGGCCTCCACCGAGTCTCTGGACAGCTGTGGGGCCGAGCGGCGAGCGTTAAAGCACTCCGTTTCGGTCCAGTAATAGGCCTTTATTGACTAAATTGTAACATGACGACCTATGTGATTTTGGCAGGACTTTTTAGTGCTTACTTTTGAGCTAGTGGGCTAAGATTCAAAGCACATTATCCGTGGGAATCCAGCTTTCAGGGGAGGCCTCTTCCAAGCCTCTCAGAGGTCGTGGGGCCGAACGGCGAGCGTTAAAGCCCTCAGTTTCAGTCCAGTAGTAGGCCTTTTTTGACTAAATTGTAACATGACAACCTATGTGAATTTGGCAGGACGTTTTAGCGCTTACTTTTGAGCTAGAGGGCTAAGATTTGAAACAAACGATCGGTGGGAATCCAGCTTTCAGGGGAGGCCTCCACCGAGTCTCTGGACAGCTGTGGGGCCGAGCGGCGAGCGTTAAAGCACTCCGTTTCGGTCCAGTAATAGGCCTTTATTGACTAAATTGTAACATGACGACCTATGTGATTTTGGCAGGACTTTTTAGTGCTTACTTTTGAGCTAGTGGGCTAAGATTCAAAGCACATTATCCGTGGGAATCCAGCTTTCAGGGGAGGCCTCCCCCGAGTCTCTGGACGGCTGTGGGGCAGAGTGGCGAGCGTTAAAGCACTCAGTTCCAGGTCTTTTTAGCGCCTACTTTTCAACTACTTGGCTAAGATTTGAAATAAACGATCGGTGGGAATCCAGCTTTCAGGAGAGGCCTCTTCCAAGCGTCTCTGAGGTCGTGGGGCCGAACGGCGAGCGTCAAAGCACTCAGTTTCGGTCCAGTAGTAGGCCTTTATTGACTAAATTGTAACATGACAACCTATGTGACTTTGGCAGGACTTTTTAGCGCTTACTTTTTAGCTAGTGGGCTAAGATTTGAAACAAACGATCGGTGGGAATCCAGCTTTCAGGGGAGGCCACCCCCGAGTCTTTGGACGGCTGTGTGGCCGAGTGGCGAGCGTTAAAGCACTCAGTTTCGCTCGAGTACCATGACGACCGATTTTACTTAGGCACGACTTTAGGTCACTTAATTTCCACCTAGCGGGCTAGGAATTCACACAGACAATCCTTGGGAATCCAGCTTTCAGGGGAGGCCTCTTCCAAGCCTCTCAGAGGTCGTGGGGCCAAACGGCGAGCGTCAATGCACTCGGTTTCGCTCCAGTAGTAGGCCTTTATTCACTAAATTGTAACATGATGACCTATGTGACTTTGGCAGGACATTTTAGCGCTTACTTTTGAGCTAGTGGGCTAAGATTTGAAACAAACGATCGGTGGGAATCCAGCTTTCAGGGGAGGCCTCCCTCGAGTCTCTGGACGGCTGTGGGGCCGAATGGCGAGCGTCAAAGCACTCGGTTTCTCTCCAGTAGTAGGCCTTTATTGACTAAATTGTAACATGACGACCTATGTGATTTTGGCAGGTCTTTTTAGCGCCTACTTTTCAACTACTTGGCTAAGATTTGAAATAAACGATCGGTGGGAATCCAGCTTTCAGGGGAGGCCTCTTCCAAGCGTCTCTGAGGTCGTGGGGCCGAACGGCGAGCATCAAAGCACTCTGTTTCGCTCCAGCAGTAGGCCTTTATTGACTAAATTGTAACATGACGACCTATGTGATTTTGGCAGGACTTTTTAGCGCTTACGTTTGAGCTAGTGGGCTAAGATTTAAAACAAACGATCGGTGGGAATCGAGCTTTCAGGGGAGGCTTCCCCCGAGTCTCTGGACAGCTGTTGGGGCGAGCGTTAAAGCACTCAGTTTCGCTCGAGTACCATGACGACCGATTTGACTTCGGCCTGACTTTAAGTCGCTTAATTTCAGCCTAGTGGGCTAGGAATTCACACAGACAAGCCTTGGGAATCCAGCTTTCAAGGGAGGCCTCTTCCAAGCCTCTCGGAGCTCGTGAGGCCGAACGGCGAGCGTCAAAGCACTCTGTTTCGCTCCAGTAGTAGGCCTTTATTGACTAAATTGTAACATGACGACCTATGTGACTTTGGCAGGACTTTTTAGCGCTTACGTTTTAGCTAGTGGGCTAAGATTTGAAAAAAACGATCGGTGGGAATCCAGCTTTCAGGGGAGGCCTCTTCCAAGCCTCTCGGAGCTCGTGAGGCCGAACGGCGAGCGTCAAAGCACTCGGTTTCGCTCCAGTAGTAGGCCTTTATTGACTAAATTGTAACATGACAACCTATGTGACTTTGGCAGGACTTTTTAGGGCTTACTTTTGAGCTAGTGGGCTAAGATTTGAAACAAACGATCGGTGGGAATCCAGCTTTCAGGGGAGGCCTCCCCCGAGTCTCTGGAGAGCTGTAGGGTCGTACGGCGAGCGTCAAAGCACTTGGTTTCTCTCCAGTAGTAGGCCTTTATTGACTAAATTGTAACATGACAACCTATGTGACTTTGGCAGGACTTTTTAGGGCTTACTTTTGAGCTAGTGGGCTAAGATTTGAAACAAACGATTGGTGGGAATCCAGCTTTCAGGGGAGGCCACCCCCGAGTCTCTGGACGGCTGTGGGGCCGAGCGGCGAGCGTTAAAGCACTCTGTTTCGGTCCAGTAGTAGGCCTTTATTGACTAAATTGTAACATGACAACCTATGTGACTTTGGCAGGACTTTTTAGGGCTTACTTTTGAGCTAGTGGGCTAAGATTTGAAACAAACGATCGGTGGGAATCCAGCTTTCAGGGGAGGCCACCCCCGAGTCTCTGGACGGCTGTGGGGCCGAGCGGCGAGCGTTAAAGCACTCTGTTTCGGTCCAGTAGTAGGCCTTTATTGACTAAATTGTAACATGACGACCTATGTGATTTTGGCAGGACTTTTTAGCGCTTACGTTTGAGCTAGTGGGCTAAGATTTAAAACAAACGATCGGTGGGAATCCCGCTTTCAGGGGAGGCCTCTTCCAATTCTCTCAGAGGTCGTGGGGCCGAACGGCGAGTGTCAAAGCACCCGGTTTCTCTCCAGTAGTAGACCTTTATTGAGTAAATTGTAACATGACGACCTATGTGATTTTGGCAGGACGTTTTAGCGCTTACGTTTGAGCTACTGGACTAAGATTTGAAACAAACGATCGGTGGGAATCCAGCTTTCAGGAGAGGCCTCCCCCGAGTCTCTGGACGGCTGTGGGGCCGAGCGGCCAGCGTTAAAGCACTCAGTTTCGGTCCAGTAGTAGGCCTTTATTGACTAAATTGTAACATGACGACCTATGTGATTTTGGCAGGACTTTTTAGCGCTTACTTTTGAGCTAGTGGGCTAAGATTTGAAACAAAAGATCGGTGGGAATCCAGCTTTCAGGGGAGGCCTCCCCCGAGTCTCTGGACGGCTGTGGGGCCGAGCGGCGAGCGTTAAAGCAGTCAGTTTTGGTCCAGTAGTAAGCCTTTATTGACAAAATTGTAACATGACGACCGATGTGATTTTGGCAGGACTTTTTAGCGCTTACGTTTGAGCTAGTGGGCTAAGATTTAAAATAAAACGATCGGTGGGTATCCAGCTTTCAGGGGAGTCCTCTTCCAAGCCTCTCAGAGGTCGTGGGGCCGAACGGCGAGCGTCAAAGCACTCGGTTTCTCTCCAGTAGTAGGCCTTTATTGAGTAAATTGTAACATGACGACCTATGTGACTTTGGCAAGACTTTTTAGCGCTTACGTTTGAGCTAGTGGGCTAAGATTTGAAACAAACGATCGGTGGGAATCCCGCTTTCAGGGGAGTCCTCCCCCGAGTCTCTGGACGGCTGTGGGGCCGACCGGCGAGCATTAAAGCACTCAGTTTCGCTCGAGTACCATGACGACCGATTTGACTTCGGCACGACTTTAGGTCGCTTAATTACAGCCTAGCGGGCTAGGAATTCACACAGACAATCCTTGGGAATCCAGCTTTCAGGGGAGGCCTCTTCCAAGCCTCTCGGAGGTCGTGGGGCTGAACGGCGAGCGTCAAACCACTCGGTTTCTCTCCAGTATTCGGCCTTTATTGACTAAATTGTAACATGACGATCTATGTGACTTTGGCAGGACTTTTTAGCGCCTACGTTTGAGCTAGTGGGATAAGATTTGAAACAGACGATCGGTGGGAATCCAGCTTTCAGGGGAGGCCTCCCCCGAGGCTCTGGACGGCTGTGGGGCCGAGCGGCGAGCGTTAAAGCACTCAGTTTCGCTCGAGTACCATGACGACCGATTTGACTTCGGCACGACTTTAGGTCGCTTAATTTCAGCCTAGCGGGCTAGGAATTAAAACAGACAAGCGTTGGGAATCCAGCTTTCAAGGGAGGCCTCCTCCAAGCCTCTCGGAGCTCGTGGGGCCGAATGGCGAGTGTCAAAGCACTCGGTTTCTCTCCAGTAGTAGGCCTTTATTGAGTAAATTGTAACATGACGACCTATGTGATTTTGGAAGGACTTTTTAGCGCCTACTTTTCAGCTACTGGGCTAAGATTTGAAACAAACGATCGGTGGGAATCCAGCTTTCAGGGGAGGCCTCTTCCAAGCCTCTCAGAGGTCGTGGGGCCGAACGGCGAGCGTCAAAGCACTCAGTTTCTCTCCAGGAGTAGGCCTTTATTGACTAAATTGTGACATGACGACCTATGTGATTTTGGCAGGACTTTTTTGCGCCTACTTTTGAGCTAGTGGACTAAGATTTGAAACAAACGATCGGTGGGAATCCCGCTTTCAGGGGAGGCCTCTTCCAATTCTCTCAGAGGTCGTGGGGCCGAACGGCGAGTGTCAAAGCACTCGGTTTCTCTCCAGTAGTAGACCTTTATTGAGTAAATTGTAACATGACGACCTATGTGATTTTGGCAGGACGTTTTAGCGCTTACGTTTGAGCTACTGGACTAAGATTTGAAACAAACGATCGGTGGGAATCCAGCTTTCAGGGGAGGCCTCCCCCGAGTCTCTGGACAGCTGTGGGGCAGAGCGGCCAGCGTTAAAGCACTCAGTTTCGGTCCAGTAGTAGGCCTTTATTGACTAAATTGTAACATGACGACCTATGTGATTTTGGCAGGACTTTTTAGCGCTTACTTTTGAGCTAGTGGGCTAAGATTTGAAACAAACGATCGGTGGGAATCCAGCTTTCAGGGGAGGCCACCCCCGAGTCTTTGGACGGCTGTGTGGCCGAGTGGCGAGCGTTAAAGCACTCAGTTTCGCTCGAGTACCATGACGACCGATTTGACTTAGGCACGACTTTAGGTCACTTAATTTCCACCTAGCGGGCTAGGAATTCACACAGACAATCCTTGGGAATCCAGCTTTCAGGGGAGGCCTCTTCCCAGCCTCTCAGAGGTCGTGGGGCCAAACGGCGAGCGTCAATGCACTCGGTTTCGCTCCAGTAGTAGGCCTTTATTCACTAAATTGTAACATGACGACCTATGTGACTTTGGCAGGACATTTTAGCGCTTACTTTTGAGCTAGTGGGCTAAGATTTGAAACACACGATCGGTGGGAATCCAGCTTTCAGGGGAGGCCTCCCTCGAGTCTCTGGACGGCTGTGGGGCCGAATGGCGAGCGTCAAAGCACTCGGTTTCTCTCCAGTAGTAGGCCTTTATTGACTAAATTGTAACATGACGACCTATGTGATTTTGGCAGGTCTTTTTAGCGCCTACTTTTCAACTACTTGGCTAAGATTTGAAATAAACGATCGGTGGGAATCCAGCTTTCAGGGGAGGCCTCTTCCAAGCGTCTCTGAGGTCGTGGGGCCGAACGGCGAGCATCAAAGCACTCTGTTTCGCTCCAGCAGTAGGCCTTTATTGACTAAATTGTAACATGACGACCTATGTGATTTTGGCAGGACTTTTTAGCGCTTACGTTTGAGCTAGTGGGCTAAGATTTAAAACAAACGATCGGTGGGAATCGAGCTTTCAGGGGAGGCTTCCCCCGAGTCTCTGGACAGCTGTTGGGGCGAGCGTTAAAGCACTCAGTTTCGCTCGAGTACCATGACGACCGATTTGACTTCGGCCTGACTTTAAGTCGCTTAATTTCAGCCTAGTGGGCTAGGAATTCACACAGACAAGCCTTGGGAATCCAGCTTTCAAGGGAGGCCTCTTCCAAGCCTCTCGGAGCTCGTGAGGCCGAACGGCGAGCGTCAAAGCACTCTGTTTCGCTCCAGTAGTAGGCCTTTATTGACTAAATTGTAACATGACGACCTATGTGACTTTGGCAGGACTTTTTAGCGCTTACGTTTTAGCTAGTGGGCTAAGATTTGAAAAAAACGATCGGTGGGAATCCAGCTTTCAGGGGAGGCCTCTTCCAAGCCTCTCGGAGCTCGTGAGGCCGAACGGCGAGCGTCAAAGCACTCGGTTTCGCTCCAGTAGTAGGCCTTTATTAACTAAATTGTAACATGACGACCTATGTGACTTTGGCAGGACTTTTTAGCGTTTACGTTTGAGCTAGTGGGCTGAGATTTGACACAAACGATCGGTGGGAATCCAGCTTTCAGGGGAGGCCTCCCCCGAGTCTCTGGAGAGCTGTAGGGTCGTACGGCGAGCGTCAAAGCACTCTGTTTCGGTCCAGTAGTAGGCCTTTATTGACTAAATTGTAACATGACAACCTATGTGACTTTGGCAGGACTTTTTAGGGCTTACTTTTGAGCTAGTGGGCTAAGATTTGAAACAAACGATCGGTGGGAATCCAGCTTTCAGGGGAGGCCACCCCCGAGTCTCTGGACGGCTGTGGGGCCGAGCGGCGAGCGTTAAAGCACTCTGTTTCGGTCCAGTAGTAGGCCTTTATTGACTAAATTGTAACATGACGACCTATGTGATTTTGGCAGGACTTTTTAGCGCTTACGTTTGAGCTAGTGGGCTAAGATTTAAAACAAACGATCGGTGGGAATCCCGCTTTCAGGGGAGGCCTCTTCCAATTCTCTCAGAGGTCGTGGGGCCGAACGGCGAGTGTCAAAGCACTCGGTTTCTCTCCAGTAGTAGACCTTTATTGAGTAAATTGTAACATGACGACCTATGTGATTTTGGCAGGACGTTTTAGCGCTTACGTTTGAGCTACTGGACTAAGATTTGAAACAAACGATCGGTGGGAATCCAGCTTTCAGGGGAGGCCTCCCCCGAGTCTCTGGACGGCTGTGGGGCAGAGCGGCCAGCGTTAAAGCACTCAGTTTCGCTCGAGTACCATGACGACCGATTTGACTTCGGCACGACTTTAGGTCGCTTAATTTCAGCCTAGCGGGCTAGGAATTCACAGAGACAAGCGTTGGGAATCCAGCTTTCAAGGGAGGCCTCCTCCAAGCCTCTCGGAGCTCGTGGGGCCGAATGGCGAGTGTCAAAGCACTCGGTTTCTCTCCAGTAGTAGGCCTTTATTGAGTAAATTGTAACATGACGACCTATGTGATTTTGGAAGGACTTTTTAGCGCCTACTTTTCAGCTACTGGGCTAAGATTTGAAACAAACGATCGGTGGGAATCCAGCTTTCAGGGGAGGCCTCTTCCAAGCCTCTCAGAGGTCGTGGGGCCGAACGGCGAGCGTCAAAGCACTCAGTTTCTCTCCAGGAGTAGGCCTTTATTGACTAAATTGTGACATGACGACCTATGTGATTTTGGCAGGACTTTTTTGCGCCTACTTTTGAGCTAGTGGACTAAGATTTGAAACAAACGATCGGTGGGAATCCCGCTTTCAGGGGAGGCCTCTTCCAATTCTCTCAGAGGTCGTGGGGCCGAACGGCGAGTGTCAAAGCACTCGGTTTCTCTCCAGTAGTAGACCTTTATTGAGTAAATTGTAACATGACGACCTATGTGATTTTGGCAGGACGTTTTAGCGCTTACGTTTGAGCTACTGGACTAAGATTTGAAACAAACGATCGGTGGGAATCCAGCTTTCAGGGGAGGCCTCCCCCGAGTCTCTGGACGGCTGTGGGGCAGAGCGGCCAGCGTTAAAGCACTCAGTTTCGGTCCAGTAGTAGGCCTTTATTGACTAAATTGTAACATGACGACCTATGTGATTTTGGCAGGACTTTTTAGCGCTTACTTTTGAGCTAGTGGGCTAAGATTTGAAACAAAAGATCGGTGGGAATCCAGCTTTCAGGGGAGGCCTCCCCCGAGTCTCTGGACGGCTGTGGGGCCGAGCGGCGAGCGTTAAAGCAGTCAGTTTTGGTCCAGTAGTAAGCCTTTATTGACAAAATTGTAACATGACGACCGATGTGATTTTGGCAGGACTTTTTAGCGCTTACGTTTGAGCTAGTGGGCTAAGATTTAAAATAAAACGATCGGTGGGTATCCAGCTTTCAGGGGAGTCCTCTTCCAAGCCTCTCAGAGGTCGTGGGGCCGAACGGCGAGCGTCAAAGCACTCGGTTTCTCTCCAGTAGTAGGCCTTTATTGAGTAAATTGTAACATGACGACCTATGTGACTTTGGCAAGACGTTTTAGCGCTTACGTTTGAGCTAGTGGGCTAAGATTTGAAACAAACGATCGGTGGGAATCCCGCTTTCAGGGGAGTCCTCCCCCAAGTCTCTGGACGGCTGTGGGGCCGACCGGCGAGCATTAAAGCACTCAGTTTCGCTCGAGTACCATGACGACCGATTTGACTTCGGCACGACTTTAGGTCGCTTAATTACAGCCTAGCGGGCTAGGAATTCACACAGACAATCCTTGGGAATCCAGCTTTCAGGGGAGGCCTCTTCCAAGCCTCTCGGAGGTCGTGGGGCCGAACGGCGAGCGTCAAACCACTCGGTTTCTCTCCAGTATTCGGCCTTTATTGACTAAATTGTAACATGACAATCTATGTGACTTTGGCAGGACTTTTTAGCGCCTACGTTTGAGCTAGTGGGCTAAGATTTGAAACAGACGATCGGTGGGAATCCAGCTTTCAGGGGAGGCCTCTTTCAAGCCTCTCAGAGGTCGTGGGGCCGAACGGCGAGCGTTAAAGCACTCAGTTTCGCTCGAGTACCATGACGACCGATTTGACTTCGGCACGAATTTAGGTCGCTTAATTTCAGCCTAGCGGGCTAGAAATTCACACAGACAAGCGTTGGGAATCCAGCTTTCAAGGGAGGCCTCTTCCAAGCCTCTCGGAGCTCGTGGGGCCGAATGGCGAGTGTCAAAGCACTCGGTTTCTCTCCAGTAGTAGGCCTTTATTGAGTAAATTGTAACATGACGACCTATGTGATTTTGGAAGGACTTTTTAGCGCCTACTTTTCAGCTACTGGGCTAAGATTTGAAACAAACGATCGGTGGGAATCCAGCTTTCAGGGGAGGCCTCTTCCAAGCCTCTCAGAGGTCGTGGGGCCGAACGGCGAGCGTCAAAGCACTCAGTTTCTCTCCAGGAGTTGGCCTTTATTGACTAAATTGTGACATGACGACCTATGTGATTTTGGCAGGACTTTTTTGCGCCTACTTTTGAGCTAGTGGACTAAGATTTGAAACAAACGATCGGTGGGAATCCAGCTTTCAGGGGAGGCCTCTTTCAAGCCTCTCAGAGGTCGTGGGGCCGAACGGCGAGCGTCAAAGCACTCAGTTTCTCTCCAGGAGTGGGCCTTTATTGACTAAATTGTGACATGACGACCAATGTGATTTTGGCAGGACTTTTTTGCGCCTACTTTTGAGTTAGTGGACTAAGATTTGAAACAAACGATCGGTGGGAATCCAGCTTTCAGGGGAGGCCTCCCCCGAGTCTCTGGACGGCTGTGGGGCCGAGCGGCGAGCGTTAAAGCACTCAGTTTCGCTCGAGTACCATGACGACCGATTTGACTTCGGCACGTCTTTAGGTCGCTTAATTTCTGCCTAGCGGGCTAGGAATTCACACAGACAAGCCTTGGGAATCCAGCTTTCAAGGGAGGCCTCTTCCAAGCCTCTCGGAGCTCGTGAGGCCGAACGGTGAGCGTCAAAGCACTCTGTTTCGCTCCAGTAGTAGGCCTTTATTGACTAAATTGTAACATGACGACCTATGTGACTTTGGCAGGACTTTTTAGCGCTTACGTTTTAGCTAGTGGGCTAAGATTTGAAAAAAACGATCGGTGGGAATCCAGCTTTCAGGGGAGGCCTCTTCCAAGCCTCTCAGAGGTCGTGGGGCGGAACGGCGAGCGTTAAAGCCCTCAGTTTCAGTCCAGTAGTAGGCCTTTTTTGACTAAATTGTAACATGACAACCTATGTGACTTTGGCAGGACGTTTTAGCGCTTACTTTTGAGCTAGAGGGCTAAGATTTGAAACAAACGATCGGTGGGAATCCAGCTTTCAGGGGAGGCCTCCACCGA
This sequence comes from Phycodurus eques, assembly GCF_024500275.1. Classification (NCBI taxonomy): domain Eukaryota; kingdom Metazoa; phylum Chordata; class Actinopteri; order Syngnathiformes; family Syngnathidae; genus Phycodurus; species Phycodurus eques. The sequence continues at coordinate 706,607 of NC_084530.1, forward strand.
GTCTCTGGACAGCTGTGGGGCCGAGCGGCGAGCGTTAAAGCACTCCGTTTCGGTCCAGTAATAGGCCTTTATTGACTAAATTGTAACATGACGACCTATGTGATTTTGGCAGGACTTTTTAGTGCTTACTTTTGAGTTAGTGGGCTAAGATTCAAAGCACATTATCCGTGGGAATCCAGCTTTCAGGGGAGGCCTCCCCCGAGTCTCTGGACGGCTGTGGGGCAGAGTGGCGAGCGTTAAAGCACTCAGTTCCAGGTCTTTTTAGCGCCTACTTTTCAACTACTTGGCTAAGATTTGAAATAAACGATCGGTGGGAATCCAGCTTTCAGGGGAGGCCTCTTCCAAGCGTCTCTGAGGTGGGGCCGAACGGCGAGCATCAAAGCACTCGGTTTCGCTCCAGCAGTAGGCCTTTATTGACTAAATTGTAACATGACGACCTATGTGACTTTGGCAAGACTTTTTAGCGCTTACTTTTGAGCTAGTGGGCTAAGATTTTAAACAAACGATCGGTGGGAATCCAGCTTTCAGGGGAGGTCACCCCCAAGTCTCTGGACGGCTGTGGGGCCGAACGGCGAGCGTTAAAGCACTCAGTTTCGCTCGAGTACCATGACGACCGATTTGACTTCGGCACGACTTTAGGTCGCTTAATTTCAGCCGAGCGGGCTAGGAATTCACACAGACAATCCTTGGGAATCCAGCTTTCAAGGGAGGCCTCTTCCAAGCCTCTCGGAGCTCGTGGGGCCGAACGGCGAGCGTCGAAGCTCTCTGTTTCGCTCCAGTAGTAGGCCTTTATTGACTAAATTGTAACATGACGACCAATGTGATTTTGGCAGGACTTTTTAGCGCCTACTGTTGAACTAGTGGGCTAAGATTTGAAGTAAACGATCGGTGGGAATCCAGCTTTCAGGGGATGCCACCCCCGAGTCTCTGGACAGCTGTGGGGCCGAGTGGCGAGCGTTAAAGCATTCAGTTTCGGTCCAGTAGTAGGCCTTTATTGACTAAATTGTAACATGACGACCAATGTGATTTTGGCAGGACTTTTTAGCGCTTACTTTTGAGCTAGTGGGCTAAGATTTGAAACAAACGATCGGTGGGAATCCAGCTTTCAGGGGAGGCCTCCCCTGAGTCTCTCGACGGCTGTGGGGCCGAGCGGCAAGCATTAAAGCACTCAGTTTCGCTCGAGTTCCATGACGACCGATTTGACTTCGGCACGACTTTAAGTCGCTTAATTTCAGCCTAGCGGGCTAGGAATTCACACAGACAAGCCTTGGGCATCCAGCTTTCAGGGGAGGCCTCTTCCAAGCCTCTCGGAGGTCGTGGGGCTGAACGGCGAGCGTCAAAGCACTCGGTTTCGCTCGAGTAGTCGGCCTTTATTGACTAAATTGTAACATGACGACCTATGTGACTTTGGCAGGACTTTTTAGCGCTTACTTTTGAGCTAGTGGGCTAAGATTTGAAACAAACGATCGGTGGGAATTCAGCTTTCAGGGGAGGCCTCCCCCAAGTCTCTGGACGGCTGTGGGGCCGAACGGCGAGCTTCAAAGCACTCGGTTTCTCTCCAGTAGTAGGCCTTTATTGACTAAATTGTAACATGACGACCTATGTGATTTTGGCAGGACTTTTTAGCGCTTACGTTTGAGCAAGTGGGCTAAGATGTAAAACAAACGATTGGTGGGAATCCAGCTTTCAGGGGAGGCTTACCCCGAGTCTCTGGACAGCTGTTGGGGCAAGCGTTAAAGCACTCAGTTTTGCTCGAGTACCATGACGACCGATTTGACTTCGGCACGACTTTAAGTCGCTTAATTTCAGCCTAGCGGGCTAGGAATTCACACAGACAAGCGTTGGGAATCCAGCTTTCAAGGGAGGCCTCTTCCAAGCCTCTTGGAAATCGTGGGGCCGAACGGCGTGCGTCGAAGCATTCGGTTTCGCTCCAGTAGTAGGCCTTTATTGACTAAATTGTAACATGACAACCTATGTGACTTTGGCAGGACTTTTTAGCGCTTACTTTTGAGTTAGTGGGCTAAGATTTGAAACAAACGATCGGTGGGAATTCAGCTTTCAGGGGAGGCCTCCCCCAAGTCTCTGGACGGCTGTGGGGCCGAACGGCGAGCTTCAAAGCACTCGGTTTCCCTCCAGTAGTAGGCCTTTATTGACTAAATTGTAACATGACGACCTATGTGACTTTGGCAGGACTTTTTAGCGCCTACTTTTGAACTAGTGGGCTAAGATTTGAAACAAACGATCGGTGGGAATCCAGCTTTCAGGGGAGGCCTCCCCCGAGTCTCTGGACAGCTGTGGGGCTGTTAGATATATTTTAGTAGTTATCATTTATTTGCTTAGCTTGCATTAGTATTTTGCATTAGTAGCTTGCATTAGTATTTTGCATTAGTAGCTTGCATTAGTATTATGGACAATATTTAGATAGAAAGATGTCTCGCCTTCAAGAAGATGACTCAGCAACATTTGATGGAAGGGCGCCTTGACCAAGGACGTGATCGGATGTGGTCGGGAACGGGACAGGTGTCGTCTGGTCCTATGTTTTGTGTTGTGTCTTAATGCTGAGAACATTATGTCTTGTAGAACCCTCCTATTTTCAAATAAATGTAGGAGCGACGGGGGAGATTGTTTCGAGCGTGTTGAGAGGCTGTAACCTGAACAATCTCCCATGCGCCCTCCTCATGAGTAAAATGACCAACGTCTTCATTCCTTTTGTGTTTATTCCTTATAATGTTTGGTAAAATAAATCCAACAGGGGCCGAGCGGCGAGCGTTAAAGCACTCAGTTTCGGTCCAGTAATAGGTCTTTATTGACTAAATTGTAACATGACGACCTATGTGACTTTGGCAGGACTTTTTAGCGCCTACTTTTGAACTAGTGGGCTAAGATTTGAAACAAACGATCGGTGGGAATCCAGCTTTCAGGGGAGGCCTCCCCCGAGTCTCTGGACAGCTGTGGGGCTGTTAGATATATTTTAGTAGTTATCATTTATTTTGCATTAGTAGCTTGCATTAGTATTATGGACAATATTTAGATAGAAAGATGTCTCGCCTTCAAGAAGATGACTCAGCAACATTTGATGGAAGGGCGCCTTGACCAAGGACGTGATCGGATGTGGTCGGGAACGGGACAGGTGTCGTCTGGTCCTATGTTTTGTGTTGTGTCTTAATGCTGAGAACATTATGTCTTGTAGAACCCTCCTATTTTCAAATAAATGTAGGAGCGACGGGGGAGATTGTTTCGAGCGTGTTGAGAGGCTGTAACCTGAACAATCTCCCATGCGCCCTCCTCATGAGTAAAATGACCAACGTCTTCATTCCTTTTGTGTTTATTCCTTATAATGTTTGGTAAAATAAATCCAACAGGGGCCGAGCGGCGAGCGTTAAAGCACTCAGTTTCGGTCCAGTAATAGGTCTTTATTGACTAAATTGTAACATGACGACCTATGTGATTTTGGCCGGACCTTTTAGCGCTTACGTTTGAGCAAGTGGGCTAAGATGTAAAACAAACGATCGGTGGGAATCCAGCTTTAAGGGGAGGCCTCCCCCGAGTCTCTGGATGGCTGTGGGGCCGAGCGGCGAGCGTTAAAGCACTCAGTTTCGCTCGAGTACCATTACGACCGATTTGACTTCGGCACGACTTTAGGTCGCTTAATTTCAGCCGAGCTGGCTAGGAATTCAAACAGACAAGCCGTGGGAATCCAGCTTTCAAGGGAGGCCTCTTCCAAGCCTCTCGGAGCTCGTGGGGCCGAACGGCGAGCGTCGAAGCACTCGGTTTCGCTCCAGTAGTAGGCCTTTATTGACTAAATTGTAACATGACAACCTATGTGACTTTGGCAGGACTTTTTAGCGCTTACTTTTGATCTAGTGGGCTAAGATTTGAAACAAACGATCGGTGGGAATTCAGCTTTCAGGGGAGGCCTCCCCCAAGTCTCTGGACGGCTGTGGGGCCGAACGGCGAGCTTCAAAGCACTCGGTTTCTCTCTAGTAGTAGGCCTTTAGTGACGAAATTGTAACATGACGATCTATGTGACTTTGGCAGGACTTTTTAGCGCCTACTTTTGAGCAAGTGGGCTAAGATTTTAAACAAACGATCGGTGGGAATCCAGCTTTCAGGGGAGGCCTCCACAGAGTCTCTGGACAGCTGTGGGGCCGAGCGGCGAGCGTTAAAGCACTCCGTTTCGGTCCAGTAATAGGCCTTTATTGACTAAATTGTAACATGACGACCTATGTGATTTTGGCAGGACTTTTTAGCGCCTACTTTTCGGCTACTTAGCTAAGATTTGAAATAAACAATCGGTGGGAATCCAGCTTTCAGGGGAGGCCTCTTCCAAGCCTCTCGGAGGTCGTGGGGCCGAACGGCGAGCGTCAAAGCACTCAGTTTCGGTCCAGTAGTAGGCCTTTATTGACTAAATTGTAACATGACAACCTATGTGATTTTGGCAGGACTTTTTAGCGCTTAATTTTGAGCTAGTGGGCTAAGATTTGAAAAAAACGATCGGTGGGAATCCAGCTTTCAGGGGAGGCCTTCCCCGAGTCTCTGGACGGCTGTGGGGCCGAGTGGCGAGCGTTAAAGCACTCAGTTTCGCTTGAATACCATTACGACCGATTTGACTTCGGCACGACTTTAGGTCACTTAATTTCAGCCTAGCGGGCTAGGAATTCACACAGACAATCCTTGGGAATCCAGCTTTCAGGGGAGGCCTCTTCCAAGCCTCTCAGAGGTCGTGGGGCCGAACGGCGAGCGTCAATGGACTCGGTTTCGCTCCAGTAGTAGGCCTTTATTCACTAAATTGTAACATGACGACCTATGTGACTTTGGCAGGACATTTTAGCGCTTACTTTTGAGCTAGTGGGCTAAGATTTTAAACAAACGATCGGTGGGAATCCAGCTTTCAGGGGAGGCCTCCAGCGAGTCTCTGGACAGCTGTGGGGCCGAGCGGCGAGCGTTAAAGCACTCTGTTTCGGTCCACTAATAGGCCTTTATTGACTAAATTGTAACATGACGACCTATGTGATTTTGGCAGGACTTTTTAGCGCCTACTTTTCAGCTACTTGGCTAAGATTTGAAATAAACGATCGGTGGGAATCCAGCTTTCAGGGGAGGCCTCTTCCAAGCCTCTCAGCGGTCGTGGGGCCGAACGGCGAGCGTCAAAGCACTCAGTTTCGGTCCAGTAGTAGGCCTTTATTGACTAAATTGTAACATGACAACCTATGTGACTTTGGCAGGACTTTTTAGCGCTTACTTTTTAGCTAGTGGGCTAAGATTTGAAGCAAACGATCGGTGGGAATCCAGCTTTCAGGGGAGGCCACCCACGAGTCTTTGGACGGCTGTGTGGCCGAGTGGCGAGCGTTAAAGCACTCAGTTTCGCTCGAGTACCATGACGACCGATTTGACTTAGGCACGACTTTAGGTCACTTAATTTCCACCTAGCGGGCTAGGAATTCACACAGACAATCCTTGGGAATCCAGCTTTCAGGGGAGGCCTCTTCCAAGCCTCTCAGAGGTCGTGGGGCCGAACGGCGAGCGTCAATGCACTCGGTTTCGCTCCAGTAGTAGGCCTTTATTCACTAAATTGTAACATGACGACCTATGTGACTTTGGCAGGACATTTTAGCGCTTACTTTTGAGCTAGTGGGCTAAGATTTGAAACAAACGATCGGTGGGAATCCAGCTTTCAGGGGAGGCCTCCCTCGAGTCTCTGGACGGCTGTGGGGCCGAACGGCGAGCGTCAAAGCACTCGGTTTCGCTCCAGTAGTAGGCCTTTATTGACTAAATTGTAACATGACAACCTATGTGACTTTGGCAGGACTTTTTAGCGCTTACTTTTGATCTAGTGAGCTAAGATTTGAAACAAACGATCGGTGGGAATTCAGCTTTCAGGGGAGGCCTCCCCCAAGTCTCTGGACGGCTGTGGGGCCAAACGGCGAGCTTCAAAGCACTCGGTTTCTCTCCAGTAGTAGGCCTTTATTGACTAAATTGTAACATGACGATCTATGTGACTTTGGCAGGACTTTTTAGCGCCTACTTTTGAACTAGTGGGCTAAGATTTGAAACAAACGATCGGTGGGAATCCAGCTTTCAGGGGAGGCCTCCACCGAGTCTCTGGACAGCTGTGGGGCCTAGCGGCGAGCGTTAAAGCACTCCGTTTCGGTCCAGTAATAGGCCTTTATTGACTAAATTGTAACATGACGACCTATGTGATTTTGGCAGGACTTTTTAGCGCTTACGTTTGAGCTAGTGGGCTAAGATTTAAAACAAACGATCGGTGGGAATGGGAAAAAAAAACGATCGGTGGGGTGGGAAAAAAAATACCATTACGACCGATTTGACTTAGGCACGACTTTAGGTCACTTAATTTCAGCCTAGCGGGCTAGGAATTCACACAGACAATCCTTGGGAATCCAGCTTTCAGGGGAGGCCTCTTCCAAGCCTCTCAGAGGTCGTGGGGCCGAACGGTGAGCGTCAATGCACTCGGTTTCGCTCCAGTAGTAGGCCTTTATTCACTAAATTGTAACATGACGACCTATGTGACTTTGGCAGGACATTTTAGCGCTTACTTTTGAGCTAGTGGGCTAAGATTTTAAACAAACGATCGGTGGGAATCCAGCTTTCAGGGGAGGCCTCCACCGAGTCTCTGGACAGCTGTGGGGCCGAGCGGCGAGCATTAAAGCACTCTGTTTCGGTCCATTAGGAGGCCTTTATTGACTAAATTGTAACATGACGACCTATGTGATTTTGGTGGACTTTTTAGCGCTTACTTTTCAGCTACTGGGCTAAGATTTGAAACAAACGATCGGTGGGAATCCAGCTTTCAGGGGAGGCCACTTCCAAGCTTCTCAGAGGTCGTGGGCCCGAACGGCGAGCGTCAAAGCACTCGGTTTCGCTCCAGTAGTAGGCCTTTATTGACTAAATTGTAACATGACAACCTATGTGACTTTGGCAGGACCTTTTAGCGCCTACCTTTGAGCTAGTGCGCTAAGATTTGAAACAAACGATCGCTGTGAATCCATCTTTCACGGGAGGCCTCCCCCGAGTCTCTGGACAGCTTTGGGGCCGAACGGCGAGCGTCAAAGCACTCGGTTTCTCTCCAGTAGTAGGCCTTTATTGACTAAATTGTAACATGACAACCTATGTGACTTTGGCAGGACTTTTTAGCGCTTACTTTTGACCTAGTGCGCTAAGATTTGAAACAAACGATTGGTGGGAATCCAGCTTTCAGGGGAGGCCTCCCCCGAATCTCTGGACAGCTGTGGGACCGAACGGCGAGCGTCAAAGTACTCGGTTTCTCTCCAGTAGTAGGCCTTTATTGACTAAATTGTAACGTGACGACCTATGTGATTTTGGCAGGACTTTTTAGCGCCTACTTTTGAGCTAGTGGGCTAAGATTTGAAACAAACGATCGGTGGGAATCCAGGTTTCAGGGGAGGCCTCCCCCGAGTCTCTGGGCGGCTGTGGGGCCGAGCGGCGAGCGTTAAAGCACTCAGTTTCGCTCGAGTACCATGACGACCGATTTGACTTCGGCACGACTTTAGGTCGCTTAATTTAAGCCTAGCGGGCTAGGAATTCACACAGACAATCCTTGGGAATCCAGCTTTCAGGGGAGGCCACTTCCAAGCCTCTCAGAGGTCGTGGGGCCTAACGGCGAGCGTCAAAGCACTCGGTTTCGCTCCAGTAGTAGGCCTTTATTGACTAAATTGTTACATGACGACCTATGTGACTTTGGCAGGACTTTTGTGCGCCTACTGTTCAGCTACTGGGCTAAGATTTGAAACAAAACGATCGGTGGGAATCCAGCTTTCAGGGGAGGCCTCTTCCAAGCCGCTCAGAGGTCGTGGGCCCGAACGGCGATCGTCAAAGCACTCGGTTTCGCTCCAGTAGTAGGCCTTTATTGACTAAATTGTAACATGACGACCTATGTGATTTTGGCAGGACTTTTTAGCGCCTACTTTTCAGCTACTTGGCTAAGATTTGAAATGAACGATCGGTGGGAATCCAGCTTTCAGGGGAGGCCTCTTCCAAGCCTCTCAGAGGTCGTGGGGCCGAACTGCAAAGCACTCAGTTTCGGTCCAGTAGTAGGCCTATATTGACTAAATTGTAACATGACAACCTATGTGACTTTGGCAGGACTTTTTAGCGCTTACTTTTGAGCTAGTGGGCTAAGATTTGAAACAAACAATCGGTGGGAATCCAGCTTTCAGGGGAGGCCACCCCCGAGTCTTTGGCCGGCTGTGTGGCCGAGCGGCGAGCGTTAAAGCACTCAGTTTCGCTCGAGTATCATGACGACCGATTTGACTTAGGCACGACTTTAGGTCACTTAATTTCCGCCTAGCGGGCTAGGAATTCACAAAGACAATCCTTGGGAATCCAGCTTTCAGGGGAGGCCTCTTCCAAGCCTCTCAGAGGTCGTGGGGCCGAACGGCGAGCGTCGAAGCACTCTGTTTCGCTCCAGTAGTAGGCCTTTCTTGACTAAATTGTAACATGACAACCTATGTGACTTTGGCAGAACTTTTTAGCGCTTACTTTTGAGCTCGTGGGCTAAGATTTGAAACAAACGATCGGTGGTAATCCAGTTTTCAGACGAGGCCTCCTCCGAGTCTCTGTTCGGCTGTGGGGCCGAGCGGCGAGCGTTAAAGCACTCAGTTTCGCTAGAGTACCATGACGACCGATTTGACTTCGGCACGACTTTAGGTCGCTTAACTTCAGCCGAGCGGGCTAGGAATTCACACAGACAAGCCGTGGGAATCCAGCTTTGTAGGGAGGCCTCTTCCAAGCCTCTCGGAGCTCGTGGGGCCGAACGGCGAGCGTCGAAGCACTCGGTTTCACTCCAGTAGTAGGCCTTTATTGACTAAATTGTAACATGACGACCTATGTGACTTTGGCAGGACATTTTAGCGCTTACTTTTGAGCTAGTGGGCTAAGATTTGAAACAAACGATCGGTGGGAATCCAGCTTTCAGGGGAGGCCTCCACCGAGTCTCTGGACAGCTGTGGGGCCGAGCGGCGAGCGTTAAAGCACTCGGTTTCGGTCCAGTAATAGGCCTTTATTGACTAAATTGTAACATGACGACCTATGTGATTTTGGCAGGACTTTTTAGCGCCTACTTTTCAGCTACTTGGCTAAGATTTGAAATAAACGATCGGTGGGAATCCAGCTTTCAGGGGAGGCCTCTTCCAAGCCTCTCAGAGGTTGTGGGGCCGAATGGCGAGCGTCAAAGCACTCAGTTTCGGTCCAGTAGTAGGCCTTTATTGACTAAATTGTAACATGACAACCTATGTGACTTTGGCAGGACTTTTTAGCGCTTACTTTTGAGCTAGTGGGCTAAGATTTGAAACAAACGATCGGTGGGAATCCAGCTTTCAGGGGAGGCCTCCCCCGAGTCTCTGGACGGCTGTGGGGCCGAGCGGCGAGCGTTAAAGCACTCAGTTTCGCTCGAGTACCATGACGACCGATTTGACTTCGGCACGACTTTAGGTCGCTTAATTTCAGCCTAGCGGGCTAAGAATTCACACAGACAATCCTTGGAAATCCAGCTTTCAGGGGAGGCCACTCCCAAGCCTCTCAGAGGTTGTGGGGCCTAACGGCGAGCGTCAAAGCACTCGGTTTCGCTCCAGTAGTAGGCCTTTATTGACTAAATTGTAACATGACAACCTATGTGACTTTGGCAGGACTTTTTAGCGCTTACTTTTGAGCTATTGCGCTAAGATTTGAAACAAACGATCGGTGGGAATCCAGCTTTCAGGGGAGGTTTCCCCCGAGTCTCTGGACGGCTGTGGGGCCGAGCGGCGAGCGTTAAAGCACTCAGTTTCGGTCCATTAGGAGGCCTTTATTGACTAAATTGTAACATGACGACCTATGTGATTTTGGTGGACTTTTTAGCGCTTACTTTTCAGCTACTGGGCTAAGATTTGAAACAAACGATCGGTGGGAATCCAGCTTTCAGGGGAGGCCACTTCCAAGCTTCTCAGAGGTCGTGGGCCCGAACGGCGAGCGTCAAAGCACTCGGTTTCGCTCCAGTAGTAGGCCTTTATTGACTAAATTGTAACATGACAACCTATGTGACTTTGGCAGGACCTTTTAGCGCCTACCTTTGAGCTAGTGCGCTAAGATTTGAAACAAACGATCGCTGGGAATCCATCTTTCACGGGAGGCCTCCCCCGAGTCTCTGGACAGCTTTGGGGCCGAACGGCGAGCGTCAAAGCACTCGGTTTCTCTCCAGTAGTAGGCCTTTATTGACTAAATTGTAACATGACAACCTATGTGACTTTGGCAGGACTTTTTAGCGCTTACTTTTGACCTAGTGCGCTAAGATTTGAAACAAAGGATTCGTGGAAATCCAGCTTTCAGGGGAGGCCTCCCCCGAATCTCTGGACAGCTGTGGGACCGAACGGCGAGCGTCAAAGTACTCGGTTTCTCTCCAGTAGTAGGCCTTTATTGACTAAATTGTAACGTGACGACCTATGTGATTTTGGCAGGACTTTTTAGCGCCTACTTTTGAGCTAGTGGGCTAAGATTTGAAACAAACGATCGGTGGGAATCCAGGTTTCAGGGGAGGCCTCCCCCGAGTCTCTGGGCGGCTGTGGGGCCGAGCGGCGAGCGTTAAAGCACTCAGTTTCGCTCGAGTACCATGACGACCGATTTGACTTCGGCACGACTTTAGGTCGCTTAATTTAAGCCTAGCGGGCTAGGAATTCACACAGACAATCCTTGGGAATCCAGCTTTCAGGGGAGGCCACTTCCAAGCCTCTCAGAGGTCGTGGGGCCTAACGGCGAGCGTCAAAGCACTCGGTTTCGCTCCAGTAGTAGGCCTTTATTGACTAAATTGTTACATGACGACCTATGTGACTTTGGCAGGACTTTTGTGCGCCTACTGTTCAGCTACTGGGCTAAGGTTTGAAACAAAACGATCGGTGGGAATCCAGCTTTCAGGGGAGGCCTCTTCCAAGCCTCTCAGAGGTCGTGGGGCCGAACGGCGAGCGTCAAAGCACTCGGTTTCGCTCCAGTAGTAGGCCTTTATTGACTAAATTGTAACATGACAACCTATGTGACTTTGGCAGGACCTTTTAGCGCCTACCTTTGAGCTAGTGCGCTAAGATTTGAAACAAACGATCGCTGGGAATCCATCTTTCACGGGAGGCCTCCCCCGAGTCTCTGGACAGCTTTGGGGCCGAACGGCGAGCGTCAAAGCACTCGGTTTCTCTCCAGTAGTAGGCCTTTATTGACTAAATTGTAACATGACAACCTATGTGACTTTGGCAGGACTTTTTAGCGCTTACTTTTGACCTAGTGCGCTAAGATTTGAAACAAAGGATTCGTGGAAATCCAGCTTTCAGGGGAGGCCTCCCCCGAATCTCTGGACAGCTGTGGGACCGAACGGCGAGCGTCAAAGTACTCGGTTTCTCTCCAGTAGTAGGCCTTTATTGACTAAATTGTAACGTGACGACCTATGTGATTTTGGCAGGACTTTTTAGCGCCTACTTTTGAGCTAGTGGGCTAAGATTTGAAACAAACGATCAGTGGGAATCCAGGTTTCAGGGGAGGCCTCCCCCGAGTCTCTGGGCGGCTGTGGGGCCGAGCGGCGAGCGTTAAAGCACTCAGTTTCGCTCGAGTACCATGACGACCGATTTGACTTCGGCACGACTTTAGGTCGCTTAATTTAAGCCTAGCGGGCTAGGAATTCACACAGACAATCCTTGGGAATCCAGCTTTCAGGGGAGGCCACTTCCAAGCCTCTCAGAGGTCGTGGGGCCTAACGGCGAGCGTCAAAGCACTCGGTTTCGCTCCAGTAGTAGGCCTTTATTGACTAAATTGTTACATGACGACCTATGTGACTTTGGCAGGACTTTTGTGCGCCTACTGTTCAGCTACTGGGCTAAGGTTTGAAACAAAACGATCGGTGGGAATCCAGCTTTCAGGGGAGGCCTCTTCCAAGCCTCTCAGAGGTCGTGGGGCCGAACTGCAAAGCACTCAGTTTCGGTCCAGTAGTAGGCCTTTATTGACTAAATTGTAACATGACAACCTATGTGACTTTGGCAGGACTTTTTAGCGCTTACTTTTGAGCTAGTGGGCTAAGATTTGAAACAAACAATCGGTGGGAATCCAGCTTTCAGGGGAGGCCACCCCCGAGTCTTTGGCCGGCTGTGTGGCCGAGCGGCGAGCGTTAAAGCACTCAGTTTCGCTCGAGTATCATGACGACCGATTTGACTTAGGCACGACTTTAGGTCACTTAATTTCCGCCTAGCGGGCTAGGAATTCACAAAGACAATCCTTGGGAATCCAGCTTTCAGGGGAGGCCTCTTCCAAGCCTCTCAGAGGTCGTGGGGCCGAACGGCGAGCGTCGAAGCACTCGGTTTTGCTCCAGTAGTAGGCCTTTCTTGACTAAATTGTAACATGACAACCTATGTGACTTTGGCAGAACTTTTTAGCGCTTACTTTTGAGCTCGTGGGCTAAGATTTGAAACAAACGATCGGTGGGAATCTAATTTTCAGACAAGGCCTCCTCCGAGTCTCTGGTCGGCTGTGGGGCCGAGCGGCGAGCGTTAAAGCACTCAGTTTCGCTCGAGTAACATGACGACCGATTTGACTTCGGCACGACTTTAGGTCGCTTAACTTCAGCCGAGCGGGCTAGGAACTCACACAGACAAGCCGTGGGAATCCAGCTTTCAAGGGAGGCCTCTTCCCAGCCTCTCGGAGCTCGTGGGGCCGAACGGCGAGCGTCGAAGCACTCGGTTTCGCTCCAGTAGTAGGCCTTTATTGACTAAATTGTAACATGACGACCTATGTGACTTTGGCAGGACTTTTTAGCGCTTACTTTTGAGCTAGTGGGCTAAGATTTTAAACAAACGATCGATGGGAATCCAGCTTTCAGGGGAGGTTTCCCCCGAGTCTCTGGACGGCTGTGGGGCCGAGCGGCGAGCGTTAAAGCACTCAGTTTCGGTCCATTAGGAGGCCTTTATTGACTAAATTGTAACATGACGACCTATGTGATTTTGGTGGACTTTTTAGCGCTTACTTTTCAGCTACTGGGCTAAGATTTGAAACAAACGATCGGTGGGAATCCAGCTTTCAGGGGAGGCCACTTCCAAGCTTCTCAGAGGTCGTGGGCCCGAACGGCGAGCGTCAAAGCACTCGGTTTCGCTCCAGTAGTAGGCCTTTATTGACTAAATTGTAACATGACAACCTATGTGACTTTGGCAGGACCTTTTAGCGCCTACCTTTGAGCTAGTGCGCTAAGATTTGAAACAAACGATCGCTGGGAATCCATCTTTCACGGGAGGCCTCCCCCGAGTCTCTGGACAGCTTTGGGGCCGAACGGCGAGCGTCAAAGCACTCGGTTTCTCTCCAGTAGTAGGCCTTTATTGACTAAATTGTAACATGACAACCTATGTGACTTTGGCAGGACTTTTTAGCGCTTACTTTTGACCTAGTGCGCTAAGATTTGAAACAAAGGATTCGTGGAAATCCAGCTTTCAGGGGAGGCCTCCCCCGAATCTCTGGACAGCTGTGGGACCGAACGGCGAGCGTCAAAGTACTCGGTTTCTCTCCAGTAGTAGGCCTTTATTGACTAAATTGTAACGTGACGACCTATGTGATTTTGGCAGGACTTTTTAGCGCCTACTTTTGAGCTAGTGGGCTAAGATTTGAAACAAACGATCGGTGGGAATCCAGGTTTCAGGGGAGGCCTCCCCCGAGTCTCTGGGCGGCTGTGGGGCCGAGCGGCGAGCGTTAAAGCACTCAGTTTCGCTCGAGTACCATGACGACCGATTTGACTTCGGCACGACTTTAGGTCGCTTAATTTAAGCCTAGCGGGCTAGGAATTCACACAGACAATCCTTGGGAATCCAGCTTTCAGGGGAGGCCACTTCCAAGCCTCTCAGAGGTCGTGGGGCCTAACGGCGAGCGTCAAAGCACTCGGTTTCGCTCCAGTAGTAGGCCTTTATTGACTAAATTGTTACATGACGACCTATGTGACTTTGGCAGGACTTTTGTGCGCCTACTGTTCAGCTACTGGGCTAAGATTTGAAACAAAACGATCGGTGGGAATCCAGCTTTCAGGGGAGGCCTCTTCCAAGCCTCTCAGAGGTCGTGGGGCCGAACTGCAAAGCACTCAGTTTCGGTCCAGTAGTAGGCCTTTATTGACTAAATTGTAACATGACAACCTATGTGACTTTGGCAGGACTTTTTAGCGCTTACTTTTGAGCTAGTGGGCTAAGATTTGAAACAAACAATCGGTGGGAATCCAGCTTTCAGGGGAGGCCTCCACCGAGTCTCTGGACAGCTGTGGGGCCGAGCGGCGAGCGTTAAAGCACTCTGTTTCGGTCCACTAATAGGCCTTTATTGACTAAATTGTAACATGACGACCTATGTGATTTTGGCAGGACTTTTTAGCGCCTACGTTTCAGCTACTTGGCTAAGATTTGAAATAAATGATCGGTGGGAATCCAGCTTTCAGAGGAGGCCGCTTCCAAGCCTCTCAGAGGTCGTGGGGCCGAACGGCGAGCGTCAAAGCACTCAGTTTCGGTCCAGTAGTAGGCCTTTATTGACTAAATTGTAACATGACAACCTATGTGACCTTGGCAGGACTTTTTAGCGCTTACTTTTGAGCTAGTGGGCTAAGATTTGAAACAAACGATCGGTGGGAATCCAGCTTTCAGGGGAGGCCACCCCCGAGTCTTTGGACGGCTGTGTGGCCGAGCGGCGAGCGTTAAAGCACTCAGTTTCGCTCGAGTACCATGACGACCGATTTGACTTAGGCACGACTTTAGGTCACTTAATTTCCGCCTAGCGGGCTAGGAATTCACACAGACAATCCTTGGGAATCCAGCTTTCAGGGGAGGCCTCTTCCAAGCCTCTCAGAGGTCGTGGGGCCGAACGGCGAGCGTCAATGCACTCGGTTTCGCTCCAGTAGTAGGCCTTTATTCACTAAATTGTAACATGACGACCTATGTGACTTTGGCAGGACATTTTAGCGCTTACTTTTGAGCTAGTGGGCTAAGATTTTAAACAAACGATCGATGGGAATCCAGCTTTCAGGGGAGGCCTCCCCCGAGTCTCTGGACGGCTCTGGGGCCGAGCGGCAAGCGTTAAAGCACTCAGTTTCGCTCGAGTACCATGACGACCGATTTGACTTCGGCACAACTTTAGGTCGCTTAATTTCAGCCGAGCGGGCTAGGAATTCACACAGACAAGCCTTGGGAATCCAGCTTTCAAGGGAGGCCTCTTCCAAGCCTCTCGGAGGTCGTGGGGCCGAACGGCGAGCGTCGAAGCACTCGGTTTCGCTCCAGTAGTAGGCCTTTCTTGACTAAATTGTAACATGACAACCTATGTGACTTTGGCAGAACTTTTTAGCGCTTACTTTTGAGCTCGTGGGCTAAGATTTGAAACAAACGATCGGTGGGAATCCAGTTTTCAGACGAGGCCTCCTCCGAGTCTCTGGTCGGCTGTGGGGCCGAGCGGCGAGCGTTAAAGCACTCAGTTCGTTCGAGTACCATGACGACCGATTTGACTTCGGCACGACTTTAGGTCGCTTAACTTCAGCCGAGCGGGCTAGGAATTCACACAGACAAGCCGTGGGAATCCAGCTTTCAAGGGAGGCCTCTTCCAAGCATCTCGGAGCTCGTGGGGCCGAACGGCGAGCGTCGAAGCACTCGGTTTCACTCCAGTAGTAGGCCTTTATTGACTAAATTGTAACATGACGACCTATGTTACTTTGGCAGGACTTTTTAGTGCTTACTTTTGAGCTAGTGGGCTAAAATTTGAAACAAACGATCGGTGGGAATCCAGCTTTCAGGGGAGGCCTCCCCCGAGTCTCTGGACGGCTGTGGGGCCGAACGGCGAGCGTCAAAGCACTCGGTTTCTCTCCAGTAGTAGGCCTTTATTGACTAAATTGTAACATGACGACCTATGTGATTTTGGCAGGACGTTTTAGCGCCTACTTTTCAGCTACTTGGCTAAGATTTGAAATAAACGATCGGTGGGAATCCAGCTTTCAGGGAAGGCCTCTTCCAAGCCTCTCGGAGGTCGTGGGGCCGAACGGCGAGCGTCAAAGCACTCGGTTTTGCTCCAGTAGTAGGCCTTTATTGACTAAATTGTAACATGACGACCTATGTGATTTGGCAGGACTTTTTAGCGCCTACTTTTCAGCTACTGGGCTAAGATTTTAAACAAACGATCGGTGGGAATCCAGCTTTCAGGGGAGGCCTCCCCCGAGTCTCTGGACGGCTGTGGGGCCGAGCGGCGAGCGTTAAAGCACTCAGTTTCGCTCGAGTACCATGACGACCGATTTGACTTCGGCACGACTTTAGGTCGCTTAACTTCAGCCGAGCGGGCTAGGAACTCACACAGACAAGCCGTGGGAATCCAGCTTTCAAGGGAGGCCTCCCCCGAGTCTCTGGACAGCTGTGGGGCTGAGCGGCGAGCGTTAAAGCACTCTGTTTCGGTCCAGTAATAGGCCTTTATTGACTAAATTGTAACATGACGACCTATGTGATTTTGACTGGACTTTTTAGCGCTTACGTTTGAGCTAGCGGGCTAGGAATTCACACAGACAATCCTTGGGAATCCAGCTTTCAGGGGAGGCCTCTTCCAAGCCTCTCAGAGGTCGTGGGGCCGAACGGCGAGCGTCAAAGCACTCGGTTTCGCTCCAGTAGTAGGCCTTAATTGACTAAATTGTAACATGACGACCTATGTGATTTTGGCAGGACTTTTTAGCGCCTACTTTTCGGCTACTTGGCTAAGATTTGAAATAAACGATCGGTGGGAATCCAGCTTTCAGGGGAGGCCTCTTCCAAGCCTCTCGGAGGTCGTGGGGCCGAACGGCGAGCGTCAAAGCACTCAGTTTTGGTCCAGTAGTAGGCCTTTATTGACTAAATTGTAACATGACAACCTATGTGACTTTGGCAGGACTTTTTAGCGCTTACTTTTGAGCTAGTGGGCTAAGATTTGAAAAAAACGATCGGTGGGAATCCAGCTTTCAGGGGAGGCCTCCCCCGAGTCGCTGGACGACTGTGGGGCCGAGTGGCGAGCGTTAAAGCACTCAGTTTCGCTCGAATACCATTACGACCGATTTGACTTCGGCACGACTTTAGGTCACTTAATTTCAGCCTAGCGGGCTAGGAATTCACACAGACAATCCTTGGGAATCCAGCTTTCAGGGGAGGCCTCTTCCAAGCCTCTCAGAGGTCGTGGGGCCGAACGGCGAGCGTCAAAGCACTCGGTTTCGCTCCAGTAGTAGGCCTTTATTGACTAAATTGTAACATGACGACCTATGTGATTTTGGCAGGACTTTTTAGCGCCTACTTTTCGGCTACTTGGCTAAGATTTGAAATAAACGATCGGTGGGAATCCAGCTTTTAGGGGAGGCCTCTTCCAAGCCTCTCGGAGGTCGTGGGGCCGAACGGCGAGCGTCAAAGCACTCAGTTTCGGTCCAGTAGTAGGCCTTTATTGACTAAATTGTAACATGACAACCTATGTGACTTTGGCAGGACTTTTTAGCGCTTACTTTTGAGCTAGTGGGCTAAGATTTGACAAAAACGATCGGTGGGAATCCAGCTTTCAGGGGAGGCCTCCCCCGAGTCTCTGGACGGCTGTGGGGCCGAGTGGCGAGCGTTAAAGCACTCTGTTTCGCTTGAATACCATTACGACCGATTTGACTTCGGCACGACTTTAGGTCACTTAATTTCAGCCTAGCGGGCTAGGAATTCACACAGACAATCCTTGGGAATCCAGCTTTCAGGGGAGGCCTCTTCCAAGCCTCTCAGAGGTCGTGGGGCCGAACGGCGAGCGTCAATGGACTCGGTTTCGCTCCAGTAGTAGGCCTTTATTCACTAAATTGTAACATGACGACCTATGTGACTTTGGCAGGACATTTTAGCGCTTACTTTTGAGCTAGTGGGCTAAGATTTTAAACAAACGATCGGTGGGAATCCAGCTTTCAGGGGAGGCCTCCACCGAGTCTCTGGACAGCTGTGGGGCCGAGCGGCGAGCGTTAAAGCACTCTGTTTCGGTCCACTAATAGGCCTTTATTGACTAAATTGTAACATGACGACCTATGTGATTTTGGCAGGACTTTTTAGCGCCTACGTTTCAGCTACTTGGCTAAGATTTGAAATAAATGATCGGTGGGAATCCAGCTTTCAGAGGAGGCCTCTTCCAAGCCTCTCAGAGGTCGTGGGGCCGAACGGCGAGCGTCAAAGCACTCAGTTTCGGTCCAGTAGTAGGCCTTTATTGACTAAATTGTAACATGACAACCTATGTGACCTTGGCAGGACTTTTTAGCGCTTACTTTTGAGCTAGTGGGCTAAGATTTGAAACAAACGATCGGTGGGAATCCAGCTTTCAGGGGAGGCCACCCCCGAGTCTTTGGACGGCTGTGTGGCCGAGCGGCGAGCGTTAAAGCACTCAGTTTCGCTCGAGTACCATGACGACCGATTTGACTTAGGCACGACTTTAGGTCACTTAATTTCCGCTTAGCGGGCTAGGAATTCACACAGACAATCCTTGGGAATCCAGCTTTCAAGGGAGGCCTCTTCCAAGCCTCTCGGAGGTCGTGGGGCCGAACGGCGAGCGTCGAAGCACTTGGTTTCGCTCCAGTAGTAGGCCTTTCTTGACTAAATTGTAACATGACAACCTATGTGACTTTGGCAGAACTTTTTAGCGCTTACTTTTGAGCTCGTGGGCTAAGATTTGAAACAAACGATCGGTAGGAATCCAGTTTTCAGACGAGGCCACCTCCGAGTCTCTGGTCGGCTGTGGGGCCGAGCGGCGAGCGTTAAAGCACTCAGTTTCGGTCCAGTAGTAGGCCTTTATTGACTAAATTGTAACATGACGACCTATGTGATTTTGGCAGGACTTTTTAGCGCCTACTTTTCAGCTACTGGGCGAAGATTTTTGAACAAACGATCTGTGGGAATCCAGCTTTCAGGGGAGGCCTCTTCCAAGCCTCTCGGAGGTCGTGGGCCCGAACGGTGAGCGTCAAAGCACTCTGTTTCGCTCCAGTAGTAGGCCTTTATTGACTAAATTGTAACATGACAAACTATGTGACTTTGGCAGGACCTTTTAGCGCTTACTTTTGACCGAGTGCGCTAAAATTTGAAACAAACGATCGGTGGGAATCCAGCTTTCAGGGGAGTCCTCCCCCGAGTCTCTGGATGGCTGTGGGGCCGAGCGGCGAGCGTTAAAGCACTCAGTTTCGGTCCAGTAGGAGGCCTTTATTGACTAAATTGTAACATGACGACCTATGTGATTTTGGCAGGACTTTTTAGCGCCTACTTTTCAGCTACTGGGCGAAGATTTGAAACAAACGATCGGTGGGAATCCAGCTTTCAGGGGAGGCCTCTTCCGAGCCTCTCGGAGGTCGTGGGGCCGAACGGCGAGCGTCAAAGCACTCGGTTTCGCTCCAGTAGTAGGCCTTTATTGACTAAATTGTAACATGACGACCTATGTGACTTTGGCATGACTTTTTAGCGTCTACTTTTGAGCTAGTGGGCTAAGATTTAAAACAAACGATCGGTGGGAATCCATCTTTCAGGGGACGCCTCCCCCGAGTCTCTGGACGGCTGTGGGGCTGAGCGGCGAGCGTCAAAGCACTCGGTTTCGCTCCAGTAGTAGGCCTTTATTGACTAAATTGTAACATGACAACCTATTTGACTTTGGCAGGACTTTTTAGCGCTTACTTTTGAGCTAGTGCGCTAAGATTTGAAACAAACGATCGGTGGGAATCCAGCTTTCAGGGGAGGCCTCCCCCGAGTCTCTGGACGGCTGTGGGGCCGAGCGGCGAGCGTTAAAGCACTCAGTTTCGCTCGAGTACCATGACGACTGATTTGACTTCGGCACGATTATAGGTCGCCTAATTTCTGCCTAGCGGGCTAGGAATTTACACAGACAAGCCTTGGGAATCCAGCTTTCAGGGGAGGCCTCCCCCGAGTCTCTGGACGGCTGTGGGGGCGAACGGCGAGCGTCAAAGCACTCGGTTTCTCTCCAGTAGTTGGCCTTTATTGATTAAATTGTAACATGACGACCTATGTGACTTTGGCAGGACTTTTTTGCGCTTACTTTTCAGCTAGTGGGCTAAGATTTGAAACAAACGATCGGTGGGAATCCAGCTTTCAGGGGAGGCCTCCCCCGAGTCTTTGGACGGCTGTGGGGACGAGCGGCGAGCGTTAAAGCACTCAGTTTCGGTCCAGTAGGAGGCCTTTATTGACTAAATTGTAACATGACGACCTATGTGATTTTGGCAGGACTTTTTAGCGCCTACTTTTCAGCTACTGGGCTAAGATTTGAAACAAACGATCGGTGGGAATCCAGCTTTCAGGGGAGGCCTCTTCCAAACCTCTCGGAGGTCGTGGGGCCGAACGGCGAGCGTCAAAGCACTCGGTTTCGCTCCAGTAGTAGGCCTTTATTGACTAAATTGTAACATGACAACCTATGTGAATTTGGCAGGACTTTTTAGTGCTTACTTTTGAGCTAGTGCGCTAAGATTTGAAACAAACGATCGGTGGGAATCCAGCTTTCAGGGGAGTCCTCCCCCGAGTCTCTGGATGGCTGTGGGGCCGAGCGGCGACCGTTAAAGCACTCAGTTTCGGTCCAGTAGGAGGCCTTTATTGACTAAATTGTAACATGACGACCTATGTGATTTTGGCAGGACTTTTTAGCGCCTACTTTTCAGCTACTGGGCGAAGATTTGAAACAAACGATCGGTGGGAATCCAGCTTTCAGGGGAGGCCTCTTCCGAGCCTCTCGGAGGTCGTGGGGCCGAACGGCGAGCGTTAAAGCACTCAGTTTCGCTCGAGTACCATGACGACCGATTTGACTTCGGCACGATTATAGGTCGCCTAATTTCTGCCTAGCGGGCTAGGAATTTACACAGACAAGCCTTGGGAATCCAGCTTTCAGGGGAGGCCTCCCCCGAGTCTCTGGACGGCTGTGGGGGCGAACGGCGAGCGTCAAAGCACTCGGTTTCTCTCCAGTAGTTGGCCTTTATTGATTAAATTGTAACATGACGACCTATGTGATTTTGGCAGGACTTTTTAGCGCCTACTTTTCAGCTACTGGGCGAAGATTTGGAACAAACGATCGGTGGGAATCCAGCTTTCAGGGGAGGCCTTCCCCGAGTCTCTGGACGGCTGTGGGGCCGAGCGGCGAGCGTTAAAGCACTCAGTTTCGGTCCAGTAGGAGGCCTTTATTGACTAAATTGTAACATGACGACCTATGTGATTTTGGCAGGACTTTTTAGCGCCTACTTTTCAGCTACTGGGCGAAGATTTTTGAACAAACGATCGGTGGGAATCCAGCTTTCAGGGGAGGCCTCTTCCAAGCCTCTCGGAGGTCGTGGGCCCGAACGGCGAGCGTCAAAGCACTCGGTTTCGCTCCAGTAGTAGGCCTTTATTGACTAAATTGTAACATGACAAACTATGTGACTTTGGCAGGACTTTTTAGCGCTTACTTTTGACCTAGTGCGCTAAGATTTGAAACAAACGATCGGTGGGAATCCAGCTTTCAGGGGATTCCTCCCCCGAGTCTCTGGACGGCTGTGGGGCCGAGCGGCGAGCGTTAAAGCACTCAGTTTCGCTCGAGTACCATGACGACCGATTTGACTTCGGCACGACTTTAGGTCGCTTAATTTCAGTCTAGCGGGCTAGGAATTCACACAGACAATCCTTGGGAATCCAGCTTTCAGGGGAGGCCACTTCCAAGCCTCTCAGAGGTCGTGGGGCCTAACGGCGAGCATCAAAGCAATCGGTTTCGCTCCAGTAGTAGGCCTTTATTGCCTAAATTGTAACATGACGACCTATGTGACTTTGGCAGGACTTTTTTGCGCTTACTTTTCAGCTAGTGGGCTAAGATTTGAAACAAACGATCGGTGGGAATCCAGCTTTCAGGGGAGGCCTCCCCCGAGTCTTTGGACGGCTGTGGGGACGAGCGGCGAGCGTTAAAGCACTCAGTTTCGGTCCAGTAGGAGGCCTTTATTGACTAAATTGTAACATGACGACCTATGTGATTTTGGCAGGACTTTTTAGCGCCTACTTTTCAGCTACTGGGCTAAGATTTGAAACAAACGATCGGTGGGAATCCAGCTTTCAGGGGAGGCCTCTTCCAAACCTCTCGGAGGTCGTGGGGCCGAACGGCGAGCGTCAAAGCACTCGGTTTCGCTCCAGTAGTAGGCCTTTATTGACTAAATTGTAACATGACAACCTATGTGAATTTGGCAGGACTTTTTAGTGCTTACTTTTGAGCTAGTGCGCTCAGATTTGAAACAAACGATCGGTGGGAATCCAGCTTTCAGGGGAGGCCTCCCCCGAGTCTCTGGACGGCTGTGGGGCCGAGCGGCGAGCGTTAAAGCACTCAGTTTCGCTCGAGTACCATGACGACCGATTTGACTTCGGCACGATTATAGGTCGCCTAATTTCTGCCTAGCGGGCTAGGAATTCACACAGACAAGCCTTGGGAATCCAGCTTTCAGGGGAGGCCTCCCCCGAGTCTCTGGACGGCTGTGGGGGCGAACGGCGAGCGTGAAAGCACTCGGTTTCTCTCCAGTAGTTGGCCTTTATTGATTAAATTGTAACATGACGACCTATGTGATTATGGCAGGACTTTTTAGCGCCTACTTTTGAGCTAGTGGGCTAAGATTTAAAACAAACGATCGGTGGGAATCCAGCTTTCAGGGGACGCCTCCCCCGAGTCTATGGACGGCTGTGGGGCCGAGCGGCGAGCGTTAACGCACTCAGTTTCGGTCCAGTAGGAGGCCTTTATTGACTAAATTGTAACATGACGACCTATGTCATTTTGGCAGGGCTTTTTAGCGCCTACTTTTCAGCTACTGGGCGAAGATTTGAAACAAACGATCGGTGGGAATCCAGCTTTCAGGGGAGGCCTCTTCCAAGCCTCTCGGAGGTCGTGGGCCCGAACGGCGAGCGTCAAAGCACTCTGTTTCGCTCCAGTAGTAGGCCTTTATTGACTAAATTGTAACATGACAACCTATGTGACTTTGGCAGGACTTTTTAGCGCTTACTTTTGACCTAGTGCGCTAAGATTTGAAACAAGCGATCGGTGGGAATCCAGCTTTCAGGGGAGTCCTCCCCCGAGTCTCTGGACGGCTGTGGGGCCGAGCGGCTAGCGTTAAAGCACTCAGTTTCGCTCGAGTACCATGACGACCGATTTGACTTCGGCACGACTTTAGGTCGCCTAGTTTCTGCCTAGCGGGCTAGGAATTTACACAGACAAGCCTTGGGAATCCAGCTTTCAAGGGAGGCCTCTTCCAAGCCTCTCGGAGCTCGTGAGGCCGAACGGTGAGCGTCAAAGCACTCGGTTTCGCTCCAGGAGTAGGCTTTTATTGACTAAATTGTAACATGACGACCTATGTGACTTTGGCAGGACTTTTTAGCGCTTACGTTTGAGCTAGTGGGCTACGATTTTAAACAAACGATCGGTGGGCATCCAGCTTTCAGTGGAGGCCACCCCCGAGTCTCTGGACGGCTGTGGGGCCAAACGGCGAGCGTCAAAGCACTCGGTTTCTCTCCAGTAGTTGGCCTTTATTGAGTAAATTGTAACATGACGACCTATGTGATTTTGGCAGGACTTTTTAGCGCCTACTTTTCAGCTACTGGGCTAAGATTTGAAATAAACGATCGGTGGGAATCCAGCTTTCAGGGGAGGCCTCTTCCAAGCCTCTCGGAGGTCGTGGGCCCGAACGGCGAGCATCAAAGCACTCGGTTTCGCTCCAGTAGTCGGCCTTTATTGACTAAATTGTAACATGACAACCTATGTGACTTTGGCAGGACTTTTTAGCGCTTACTTTTGACCTAGTGCGCTAAGATTTGAAACAAACGATCGGTGGGAATCCAGCTTTCAGGGGAGTCCTCCCCCGAGTCTCTGGACGGCTGTGGGGCCGAGCGGCTAGCGTTAAAGCACTCAGTTTCGCTCGAGTACCATGACGAACGATTTGACTTCGGCACGACTTTAGGTCGCCTAGTTTCTGCCTAGCGGGCTAGGAATTTACACAGACAAGCCTTGGGAATCCAGCTTTCAAGGGAGGCCTCTTCCAAGCCTCTCGGAGGTCGTGAGGCCGAACGGTGAGCGTCAAAGCACTCGGTTTCGCTCCAGGAGTAGGCTTTTATTGACTAAATTGTAACATGACGACCTATGTGACTTTGGCAGGACCTTTTAGCGCTTACTTTTGAGCTAGTGGGCTAAGATTTTAAACAAACGATCGGTGGGAATCCAGCTTTCAGGGGAGGCCTCCCCCGAGTCTCTGGACGGCTGTGGGGGCGAACGGCGAGCGTCAAAGCACTCTGTTTCTCTCCAGTAGTTGGCCTTTATTTACTAAATTGTAACATGACGACCTATGTGATTTTGGCAGGACTTTTTAGCGCCTACTTTTCATCTACTGGGCGAAGATTTGAAACAAACGATCGGTGGGAATCCAGCTTTCAGGGGAGGCCTCTTCCAAGCCTCTCGGAGGTCGTGGGGCCGAATGGCGAGCGTCAAAGCACTCGTTTTCGCTCCAGTAGTAGGCCTTTATTGACTAAATTGTAACATGACGACCTATGTGACTTTGGCATAACTTTTTAGCGCTTACTTTTGAGCTAGTGGGCTAAGATTTTAAACAAACGATCGGTGGGAATCCAGCTTTCAGGGGAGGCCTCCCCCGAGTCTCTGGACGGCTGTGGGGGCGAACGGCGAGCGTCAAAGCACTCGGTTTCTCTCCAGTAGTTGGCCTTTATTTACTAAATTGTAACATGACGACCTATGTGATTTTGGCAGGACTTTTTAGCGCCTACTTTTCATCTACTGGGCGAAGATTTGAAACAAACGATCGGTGGGAATCCAGCTTTCAGGGGAGGCCTCTTCCAAGCCTCTCGGAGGTCGTGGGGCCGAATGGCGAGCGTCAAAGCACTCGTTTTCGCTCCAGTAGTAGGCCTTTATTGACTAAATTGTAACATGACGACCTATGTGACTTTGGCATAACTTTTTAGCGCCTACTTTTGAGCTAGTGGGCTAAGATTTAAAACAAACGATCGGTGGGAATCCAGCTTTCAGGGGACGCCTTCCCCGAGTCTCTGGACGGCTGTGGGGCCGAGCGGCGAGCGTTAAAGCACTCAGTTTCGGTCCAGTAGGAGGCCTTTATTGACTAAATTGTTACATGACGACCTATGTGATTTTGGCAGGACTTTTTAGCGCCTACTTTTCAGCTACTGGGCGAAGATTTTTGAACAAACGATCGGTGGGAATCCAGCTTTCAGGGGAGGCCTCTTCCAAGCCTCTCGGAGATCGTGGGCCCGAACGGCGAGCGTCAAAGCACTCGGTTTATCTCCGGTAGTAGGCCTTTATTGACTAAATTGTAACATGACAAACTATGTGACTTTTTAGCGCTTACTTTTGACCTAGTGCGCTAAAATTTGAAACAAACGATCGGTGGGAATCCAGCTTTCAGGGGAGTCCTCCCCCGAGTCTCTGGACGGCTGTGGGGCCGAGCGGCGAGCGTTAAAGCACTCAGTTTCGGTCCAGTAGGAGGCCTTTATTGACTAAATTGTAACATGACGACCTATGTGATTTTGGCAGGACTTTTTAGCGCCTACTTTTCAGCTACTTGGCTAAGATTTGAAACAAACGATCGGTGGGAATCCAGCTTTCAGGGGAGGCCTCCCCCGAGTCTCTGGACGGCTGTGGGGGCGAACGGCGAGCGTCAAAGCACTCGGTTTCTGTCCAGTAGTTGGCCTTTATTGAGTAAATTGTAACATGACGACCTATGTGATTTTTGCAGGACTTTTTAGCGCCTACTTTTGAGCTAGTGGGCTAAGATTTGAAACAAACGATCAGTGGGAATCCAGCTTTCAGGGGAGGCCTCTTCCGAGTCTCTGGACGGCTGTGGGGCCGAGCGGCAAGCGGTAAAGCACTCAGTTTCGGTCCAGTCGGAGGCCTTTATTGACTAAATTGTAACATGACGACCTATGTGATTTTGGCAGGACTTTTTAGCGCCTACTTTTGAGCTAGTGGGCTAAGATTTGAAACAAACGATCGGTGGGAATCCAGCTTTCAGGGGAGGCCTCCCCCGAGTCTCTGCAAGGCTGTGGGGCCGAGCGGCGAGCGTTAAAGCACTCAGTTTCGCTCAAGTACCATGACGACCGATTTGACTTCGGCACGACTTTAGGTCGCTTAATTTCTGCCTAGCGGGCTAGGAATTTACACAGACACGCCTTGGGAATCCAGCTTTAAAGGGAGGCCTCTTCCAAGCCTCTCGGAGGTCGTGGGGCCGAACGGCGAGCGTCATAGCACTCGGTTTCTCTCCAGTAGTAAGCCTTTATTGACTAAATTGTAACATGACGACCTATGTGACTTTGGCAAGTCTTTTTAGCGCCTAGGTTTTAGCTAGTGGGCTAAGATTTGAAACAAACGATCGGTGGGAATCCAGCTTTCAGGGGAGGCCTCCCCCGAGTCTTTGCACGGCTGTGGGGCCGAGCGGCGAGCGTTAAAGCACTCAGTTTCGGTCCAGTAGGAGGCCTTTATTGACTAAATTGTAACATGACGACCTTTGTGATTTTGGCAGGACTTTTTAGCGCCTACTTTTCAGCTACTTGGCTAAGATTTGAAACAAACGATCGGTAGGAATCCAGCTTTCAGGGGAGGCCTCCCCCGAGTCTCTGGACGGCTGTGGGGGCGAACGGCGAGCGTCAAAGCACTCGGTTTCTCTCCAGTAGTTGGCCTTTATTGAGTAAATTGTAACATGACGACCTATGTGATTTTGGCAGGACTTTTTAGCGCCTACTTTTGAGCTACTGGGCTAAGATTAGAAACAAACGATCGGTGGGAAGCCAGCTTTCAGGGGAGGCCTCTTCCAAGCCTCTCGGAGGTCGTGGGCCCGAACGGCGAGCGTCAAAGCACTCGGTTTCGCTCCAGTAGTAGGCCTTTATTGACTAAATTGTAACATGACAACCTATGTGACTTTGGGAGGACTTTTTAGCGCTTACTTTTGACCTAGTGCGCTAAGATTTGAAACAAACGATCGGCGGGAATCCAGCTTTCAGGGGAGTCCTCCCCCGAGTCTCAGGAAGGTTGTGGGGCCGAGCGGCGAGCGTTAAAGCACTCAGTTTCGCTCAAGTACCATGACGACCGATTTGACTTCGGCACGACTTTAGGTCGCTTAATTTCTGCCTTGCGGGCTAGGAATTTACACAGACAAGCCTTGGGAATCCAGCTTTAAAGGGAGGCCTCTTCCAAGCCTCTCGGAGCTCGTGAGGCCGAACGGCGCGCGTCAAAGCACTCTGTTTCGCTCCAGTAGTAGGCTTTTATTGACTAAATTGTAACATGACGACCTATGTGATTTTGGCAGGACTTTTTAGCGCCTACTTTTGAGCTACTGGGCTAAGATTAGAAACAAACGATCGGTGGGAAGCCAGCTTTCAGGGGAGGCCTCTTCCAAGCCTCTCGGAGGTCGTGGGCCCGAACGGCGAGCGTCAAAGCACTCGGTTTCGCTCCAGTAGTAGGCCTTTATTGACTAAATTGTAACATGACAACCTATGTGACTTTGGGAGGACTTTTTAGCGCTTACTTTTGACCTAGTGCGCTAAGATTTGAAACAAACGATCGGCGGGAATCCAGCTTTCAGGGGAGTCCTCCCCCGAGTCTCAGGAAGGCTGTGGGGCCGAGCGGCGAGCGTTAAAGCACTCAGTTTCGCTCAAGTACCATGACGACCGATTTGACTTCGGCACGACTTTAGGTCGCTTAATTTCTGCCTTGCGGGCTAGGAATTTACACAGACAAGCCTTGGGAATCCAGCTTTCAGGGGAGGCCTCTTCCAAGCCTCTCGGAGGTCGTGGGCCCGAACGGCGAGCGTCAAAGCACTCGGTTTCGCTCCAGTAGTAGGCCTTTATTGACTAAATTGTAACATGACAACCTATGTGACTTTGGGAGGACTTTTTAGCGCTTACTTTTGAGCGAGTGCGCTAGGATTTGAAACAAACGATCGGTGGGAATCCAGCTTTCAGGGGAGTCCTCCCCCGAGTCTCTGGACGGCTGTGGGGCCGAGCGGCGAGCGTTAAAGCGCTCAGTTTTGCTCGAGTACCATGACGACCGATTTGACTTCGGCACGACTTTAGGTCACTTAATTTTAGCCTAGCGGGCTAGGAATTCACGCAGACAAGCCTTGGGAATCCAGCTTTCAGGGGAGGCCTCTTCCAAGCCTCTCGGATGTCGTGGGGCCGAAGGGCGAGCGTCAAAGCACTCTGTTTCGCTCCAGTAGTAGGCCTTTATTGACTAAATTGTAACATGACGACCTATGTGACTTTGGCAGGACATTTTAGCGCCTACTTTTCAGTTACTGGGTAAAGATTTGAAACAAACGATCGGTGGGAATCCAGCTTTCAAGGGAGGCCTCCCCCGAGTCTCTGGACGGCTGTGGGGCCGAACGATGAGCGTCAAAGCACTCGGTTTCTCTCCAGTAGTAGGCCTTTATTGACTAAATTGTAACATGACGACCGATGTGATTTTGGCAGGACCTTTTTGCGCCTACTTTTCAGCTACTGGGCTAAGATTTGAAACAAACGATCGGTGGGAATCCAGCTTTCAGGGGAGGCCTCCCCCGAGTCTCTGGACGGCTGTGGGGCCGAGCAGCGAGCGTAATAGCACTCAGTTTCGCTCAAGTACCATGACGACCGATTTGACTTCGCCACAACTTTAGGTCGCTTAATTTCAGCCTAGTGGGCTAGAAATTTACACAGACAAGCCTTGGGAATCCAGCTTTAAAGGGAGGACTCTTCCAAGCCTTTGGACGGCTGTGGGGCAGAACGGCGAGCGTTAAAGCACTCAGTTTCGGTCCAGTAATAGGCCTTTATTGATTAAGTTGTAACATGACGACCTATTTGATTTTGGCAGGACTTTTTAGCGCCAACTTTTCAGCTACTGGGCTAAGATTTGAAACCAACGATCGGTGGGAAGCCAGCTTTCAGGGGAGGCCTCTTCCAAGCCTCTCGGAGCTCGTGAGGCCGAACGGCGAGCGTCAAAGCACTCTGTTTCGCTCCAGTAGTAGGCCTTTATTGACTAAATTGTAGCATGACAACCTATGTGAATTTGGGAGGACTTTTTAGCGCTTACTTTTGACTTAGTGCGCTAAGATTTGAAACGAACGATCGGTGGGAATCCAGCTTTCAGGGGAGTCCTCCCCCGAGTCTCTGGAAGGCTGTGGGGCCGAGCGGCAAGCGTTAAAGCACTCAGTTTCGCTCAAGTAGTAGGCTTTTATTGAATAAATTGTAACATGACGACCTATGTGATTTTGGCAGGACTTTTTAGCGCCTACTTTTCAGCTACTGGGCTAAGATTTGAAACAAACGATCGGTGGGAATCCAGCTTTCAGGGGAGCCCTCCCCCGAGTCTCTGGACGGCTGTGGGGCCGAGCGGCGAGCGTTAAAGCGCTCAGTTTTGCTCGAGTACCATGACGACCGATTTGACTTCGGCACGACTTTAGGTCACTTAATTTTAGCCTAGCGGGCTAGGAATTCACGCAGACAAGCCTTGGGAATCCAGCTTTCAGGGGAGGCCTCTTCCAAGCCTCTCGGATGTCGTGGGGCCGAAGGGCGAGCGTCAAAGCACTCTGTTTCGCTCCAGTAGTAGGCCTTTATTGACTAAATTGTAACATGACGACCTATGTGACTTTGGCAGGACATTTTAATGCCTACTTTTCAGTTACTGGGTAAAGATTTGAA
The DNA here is from genome assembly GCF_024500275.1 of Phycodurus eques. Taxonomy (NCBI): domain Eukaryota; kingdom Metazoa; phylum Chordata; class Actinopteri; order Syngnathiformes; family Syngnathidae; genus Phycodurus; species Phycodurus eques. The sequence goes on from NC_084530.1 coordinate 736,297, forward strand.
ACAAACGATCGGTGGGAATCCAGCTTTCAAGGGAGGCCTCCCCCGAGTCTCTGGACGGCTGTGGGGCCGAACGATGAGCGTCAAAGCACTCGGTTTCTCTCCAGTAGTAGGCCTTTATTGACTAAATTGTAACATGACGACCGATGTGATTTTGGCAGGACCTTTTTGCGCCTACTTTTCAGCTACTGGGCTAAGATTTGAAACAAACGATCGGTGGGAATCCAGCTTTCAGGGGAGGCCTCCCCCGAGTCTCTGGACGGCTGTGGGGCCGAGCAGCGAGCGTAATAGCACTCAGTTTCGCTCAAGTACCATGACGACCGATTTGACTTCGCCACAACTTTAGGTCGCTTAATTTCAGCCTAGTGGGCTAGAAATTTACACAGACAAGCCTTGGGAATCCAGCTTTAAAGGGAGGACTCTTCCAAGCCTTTGGACGGCTGTGGGGCAGAACGGCGAGCGTTAAAGCACTCAGTTTCGGTCCAGTAATAGGCCTTTATTGATTAAGTTGTAACATGACGACCTATCTGATTTTGGCAGGACTTTTTAGCGCCTACTTTTCAGCTACTGGGCTAAGATTAGAAACAAACGATCGGTGGGAAGCCAGCTTTCAGGGGAGGCCTCTTCCAAGCCTCTCGGAGGTCGTGGGCCCGAACGGCGAGCGTCAAAGCACTCGGTTTCGCTCCAGTAGTAGGCCTTTATTGACTAAATTGTAACATGACAACCTATGTGACTTTGGGAGGACTTTTTAGCGCTTACTTTTGAGCGAGTGCGCTAGGATTTGAAACAAACGATCGGTGGGAATCCAGCTTTCAGGGGAGTCCTCCCCCGAGTCTCTGGACGGCTGTGGGGCCGAGCGGCGAGCGTTAAAGCGCTCAGTTTTGCTCGAGTACCATGACGACCGATTTGACTTCGGCACGACTTTAGGTCACTTAATTTTAGCCTAGCGGGCTAGGAATTCACGCAGACAAGCCTTGGGAATCCAGCTTTCAGGGGAGGCCTCTTCCAAGCCTCTCGGATGTCGTGGGGCCGAAGGGCGAGCGTCAAAGCACTCTGTTTCGCTCCAGTAGTAGGCCTTTATTGACTAAATTGTAACATGACGACCTATGTGACTTTGGCAGGACATTTTAGCGCCTACTTTTCAGTTACTGGGTAAAGATTTGAAACAAACGATCGGTGGGAATCCAGCTTTCAAGGGAGGCCTCCCCCGAGTCTCTGGACGGCTGTGGGGCCGAACGATGAGCGTCAAAGCACTCGGTTTCTCTCCAGTAGTAGGCCTTTATTGACTAAATTGTAACATGACGACCTATGTGACTTTGGCAGGACTTTATTGCGCCTACTTTTCAGCTACTGGGCTAAGATTGGAAACAAACGATCGGTCGGAATCCAGCTTTCAGGGGAGTCCTCCCCCGAGTCTCTGGACGGCTGTGGGGCCGAGCGGCTAGCGTTAAAGCACTCAGTTTCGCTCGAGTACCATGACGACCGATTTGACTTCGGCACGACTTTAGGTCGCCTAGTTTCTGCCTAGCGGGCTAGGAATTTACACAGAAAAGCCTTGGGAATCCAGCTTTCAAGGGAGGCCTCTTCCAAGCCTCTCGGAGCTCGTGAGGCCGAATGGTGAGCGTCAAAGCATTCGGTTTCGCTCCAGGAGTAGGCTTTTATTGACTAAATTGTAACATGACGACCTATGTGACTTTGGCAGGACTTTTTAGCGCTTACTTTTGAGCTAGTGGGCTAAGATTTTAAACAAACGATCGGTGGGAATCCAGCTTTCAGGGGAGGCCTCCCCCGAGTCTCTGGACGACTGTGGGGATGAACGGCGAGCGTTAAAGCACTCAGTTTCGCTCGAGTACCATGACGACCGATTTGACTTCGGCACGATTATAGGTCGCCTAATTTCTTCCTAGCGGGCTAGGAATTTACACAGACAAGCCTTGGGAATCCAGCTTTCAGGGGAGGCCTCCCCCGAGTCTCTGGACGGCTGTGGGGGCGAACGGCGAGCGTCAAAGCACTCGGTTTCTCTCCAGTAGTTGGCCTTTATTGATTAAATTGTAACATGACGACCTATGTGATTTTGGCAGGACTTTTTAGCGCCTACTTTTCAGCTACTGGGCGAAGATTTGAAACAAACGATCGGTGGGAATCCAGCTTTCAGGGGAGGCCTTCCCTGAGTCTCTGGACGGCTGTGGGGCCGAGCGGCGAGCGTCAAAGTACTCGGTTTCTCTCCAGTAGTAGGCCTTTATTGACTAAATTGTAACATGACGACCTATGTGATTTTGGCAGGACTTTTTAGCGCTTACTTTTGAGCTAGTGCGCTAAGATTTGAAACAAACGATCGGTGGGAATCCAGCTTTCAGGGGAGTCCTTCCCCGAGTCTCTGGACGGCTGTGGGGCCGAGCGGCGAGCGTTAAAGCACTCAGTTTTGCTCGAGTACCATGACGACCGATTTGACTTCGGCACGACTTTTGGTCGCTTAATTTCAGTCTAGCGGGCTAGGAATTCACACAGACAATCCTTGGGAATCCAGCTTTCAGGGGAGGCCACTTCCAAGCCTCTCAGAGGTCGTGGGGCCTAACGGCGAGCATCAAAGCAATCGGTTTCGCTCCAGTAGTAGGCCTTTATTGACTAAATTGTAACTTGACGACCTATGTGACTTTGGCAGAACTTTTTTGCGCTTACTTTTCAGCTAGTGGGCTAAGATTTGAAACAAACGATCGGTGGGAATCCAGCTTTCAGGGGAGGCCTCCCCCGAGTCTCTGGTCGGCTGTGGGGACGAGCGGCGAGCTTTAAAGCATTCAGTTTCGGTCCAGTAGGAGGCCTTTATTGACTAAATTGTAACATGACGAACCTATGTGATTTTGGCAGGACTTTTTAGCGCTTACTTTTGAGCGAGTGCGCTAGGATTTGAAACAAACGATCGGTGGGAATCCAGCTTTCAGGGGAGTCCTCCCCCGAGTCTCTGGACGGCTGTGGGGCCGAGCGGCGAGCGTTAAAGCGCTCAGTTTTGCTCGAGTACCATGACGACCGATTTGACTTCGGCACGACTTTAGGTCACTTAATTTTAGCCTAGCGGGCTAGGAATTCACGCAGACAAGCCTTGGGAATCCAGCTTTCAGGGGAGGCCTCTTCCAAGCCTCTCGGATGTCGTGGGGCCGAAGGGCGAGCGTCAAAGCACTCTGTTTCGCTCCAGTAGTAGGCCTTTATTGACTAAATTGTAACATGACGACCTATGTGACTTTGGCAGGACATTTTAGCGCCTACTTTTCAGTTACTGGGTAAAGATTTGAAACAAAAGATCGGTGGGAATCCAGCTTTCAAGGGAGGCCTCCCCCGAGTCTCTGGACGGCTGTGGGGCCGAACGATGAGCGTCAAAGCACTCGGTTTCTCTCCAGTAGTAGGCCTTTATTGACTAAATTGTAACATGACGACCGATGTGATTTTGGCAGGACCTTTTTGCGCCTACTTTTCAGCTACTGGGCTAAGATTTGAAACAAACGATCGGTGGGAATCCAGCTTTCAGGGGAGGCCTCCCCCGAGTCTCTGGACGGCTGTGGGGCCGAGCAGCGAGCGTAATAGCACTCAGTTTCGCTCAAGTACCATGACGACCGATTTGACTTCGCCACAACTTTAGGTCGCTTAATTTCAGCCTAGTGGGCTAGAAATTTACACAGACAAGCCTTGGGAATCCAGCTTTAAAGGGAGGACTCTTCCAAGCCTTTGGACGGCTGTGGGGCAGAACGGCGAGCGTTAAAGCACTCAGTTTCGGTCCAGTAATAGGCCTTTATTGATTAAGTTGTAACATGACGACCTATTTGATTTTGGCAGGACTTTTTAGCGCCAACTTTTCAGCTACTGGGCTAAGATTTGAAACCAACGATCGGTGGGAAGCCAGCTTTCAGGAGAGGCCTCTTCCAAGCCTCTCGGAGCTCGTGAGGCCGAACGGCGAGCGTCAAAGCACTCTGTTTCGCTCCAGTAGTAGGCCTTTATTGACTAAATTGTAGCATGACAACCTATGTGAATTTGGGAGGACTTTTTAGCGCTTACTTTTGACTTAGTGCGCTAAGATTTGAAACGAACGATCGGTGGGAATCCAGCTTTCAGGGGAGTCCTCCCCCGAGTCTCTGGAAGGCTGTGGGGCCGAGCGGCAAGCGTTAAAGCACTCAGTTTCGCTCAAGTAGTAGGCTTTTATTGAATAAATTGTAACATGACGACCTATGTGATTTTGGCAGGACTTTTTAGCGCCTACTTTTCAGCTAGTGGGCTAAGATTTGAAACACATTATCGGTGGGAATCCAGCTTTCAGGGGAGTCCTCCCCCGAATCTCTGGACGGCTGTGGGGCCGAGCGGCGAGCGTTAAAGCACTCAGTTTCGCTCGAGTACCATGACGACCGATTTGACTTCGGCACGACTTTAGGTCGCTTAATTTAAGCCTAGCGGGCTAGGAATTCACACAGACAATCCTTGGGAATCCAGCTTTCAGGGGAGGCCACTTCCAAGCCTCTCAGAGGTCGTGGGGCCTAACGGCGAGCATCAAAGCAATCGGTTTCGCTCCAGTAGTAGGCCTTTATTGACTAAATTGTAACTTGACGACCTATGTGACTTTGGCAGAACTTTTTTGCGCTTACTTTTCAGCTAGTGGGCTAAGATTTGAAACAAACGATCGGTGGGAATCCAGCTTTCAGGGGAGGCATCCCCCGAGTCTCTGGACGGCTGTGGGGACAAGCGGCGAGCTTTAAAGCATTCAGTTTCGGTCCAGTAGGAGGCCTTTATTGACTAAATTGTAACATGACGACCTATGTGATTTTGGCAGGACTTTTTAGCGCCTACTTTTCAGCTACTGGGCTAAGATTTGAAACAAACGATCGGTGGGAATCCAGCTTTAAGGGGAGGCCTCTTCCAAGCCTCTCGGAGGTCGTGGGGCCGAACGGCGAGCGTCAAAGCACTTGTTTTCGCTCCAGTAGTAGGCCTTTATTGACTAAATTGTAACATGACGACCTATGTGACTTTGGCATGACTTTTTAGCGCCTTCTTTTGAGCTAGTGGGCTAAGATTTGGAAAAAAAACGATCGGTGGGAATCCAGCTTTCAGGGGACGCCTCCCCCGAGTCTCTGGACGGCTGTGGGGCAGAGTGGCGAGCGTTAAAGCACTCAGTTTCAGTCCAGTAGTGGGCCTTTATTGAATAAATTGTAACATGACAACCTATGTGATTTTGGCAGGACTTTTTAGCGCTTACATTATAGCTAGTGGGCTAAGATTTGAAACACATTATCGGTGGGAATCCAGCTTTCAGGGGAGTCCTCCCCCGAATCTCTGGACGGCTGTGGGGCCGAGCGGCGAGCGTTAAAGCACTCAGTTTCGCTCGAGTACCATGACGACCGATTTGACTTCGGCACGACTTTAGGTCGCTTAATTTAAGCCTAGCGGGCTAGGAATTCACACAGACAATCCTTGGGAATCCAGCTTTCAGGGGAGGCCACTTCCAAGCCTCTCAGAGGTCGTGGGGCCTAACGGCGAGCGTCAAAGCACTCGGTTTCGGTCCAGTAGTAGGCCTTTATTGACTAAATTGTAACATGACGACCTATGTGACTTTGGCAAGACTTTTTTGCGCCTACTTTTCAGCTACTCGGCTAAGATTTGAAACAAACGATCGGTGGGAGTCCAGCTTTCAGGGGAGGCCTCTTCCGAGCCTCTCGGAGGTCGTGGGTCCGAACGGCGAGCGTCATAGCATTCGGTTTCTCTCCAGTAGTAGGCCTTTATTGACTAAATTGTAACATGACGACCTATGTGACTTTGGCAAGACTTTTTAGCGCCTACGTTTGAGCTATTGGGCTAAGATTTGAAACAAATGATCGGTGGGAAACCAGCTTTCAGGGGAGTCCTCCCCCGAGTCTCTGGACGGCTGTGGGGCCGGGCGGCGAGCGTTAAAGCAATCAGTTTCGCTCGAGTACCATGACGACCGATTTGACTTCGGGACAACTTTAGGTCGCTTAATTTCAGCCGAGCGGGCTAGGAATTCACACAGACAAGCCTTGGGAATCCAGCTTTGAAGGGAGGCCTCTTCCAAACCTCTCGTAGGTCGTGGGGCCGAACTGCGAGCGTCGAAGCACTCGGTTTCGCTCCAGTAGAAGGCCTTTATTGACTAAATTGTAACATGACAACCTATGTGACTTTGGCAGGACGTTTTAGCGCTTACTTTTGAGCTAGTGGGCTAAGATTTGAAACAAACGATCGGTGGGAATCCAGCTTTCAGGGGAGGCCTCCCTCGAGTATCTGGGCGGCTGTGGGGCCGAACGGCGAGCGTCAAAGCACTCGGTTTCGCTCCAGTAGTAGGCCTTTCTTGACTAAATTGTAACATGACAACCTATGTGACTTTGGCAGTTCTTTTTAGCGCTTAATTTTGAGCTAGTGGGCTAAGATTTGAAACAAACGATCGGTGGGAATCCAGCTTTCAGGGGAGGCCTCCTCCGAGTCTCTGGTCGGCTGTGGGGCCGAGCGGAAAACATTAAAGCACTCAGTTTCGCTCGAGTACCATGACGACCGATTTGACTTCGGCACGACTTTACGTCGCTTAATTTCAGCCTAGCGGGCTAGGAATTCACACAGACAAGCCTTGGGAATCCAGCTTTCAAGGGAGGCCTCTTCCAAGCCTCTCGGAAATCGTGGGGCCGAACGGCGAGCGTCGAAGCACTCGTTTTCGCTCCAGTAGTAGGCCTTTATTGACTAAATTGTAACATGACGACCTATGTGATTTTGGCAGGACGTTTTAGCGCTTACTTTTGAGCTAGTGGGCTAAGATTTGAAACAAACGATCGGTGGGAATTCAGCTTTCAGGGGAGGCCTCCCCCAAGTCTCTGGACGGCAGTGGGGCCGAACGGCGAGCTTCAAAGCACTTGGTTTCTCTCCAGTCGTAGGCCTTTATTGACTAAATTGTAACATGACGACCTGTGACTTTGGCAGGACTTTTTAGCGCCTACTTTTGAACTAGTGGGCTAAGATTTGAAACAAACGATCAGTGGGAATCCAGCTTTCAGGGGAGGCCTCCCCCGAGTCTCTGGACAGCTGTGGGGCCGAGCGGCGAGCGTTAAAGCACTCAGTTTCGGTCCAGTAATAGGCCTTTATTGACTAAATTGTAACATGACGACGTATGTGATTTTGGCAGGACTTTTTGGCGCTTACGTTTGAGCTAGTGGGCTAAGATTTAAAACAAAACGATCGGTGGGAATCGAGCTTTCAGGGGAGGCCTCCCCCGAGTCTCTGGACAGCTCTGCGGCCGAGCGGCGAGCGTTAAAGATCTCAGTTTCGCTCGAGTACCATGACGACCGATTTGACTTCGGCACGACGTTAGGTCACTTAATTTCAGCCTAGCGGGCTAGGAATTCACACAGACAAGCCTTGGGAATCCAGCTTTCAGTGGAGGCCTCTTCCAAGCCTCTCAGAGGTCGTGGGGCCGAACGGCGAGCGTTAAAGCACTCAGTTTCGGTCCATTAGTAGGCCTTTATTGACTAAATTGTAACATGACAACCTATGTGACTTTGGCAGGACTTTTTAGCGCTTACTTTTGAGCTAGTGGGCTAAGATTTGAAACAAACGATGGGTGGGAATTCAGCTTTCAGGGGAGGCCTACCCCAAGTCTCTGGACGGATGTGGGGCCGAACGGCGAGCTTCAAAGCACTCGGTTTCTCTCCAGTAGTAGGCCTTTATTGACTAAATTGTAACATGACGACCTATGTTATTTTGGCAGGACTTTTTAGCGCTTACGTTTGAGCAAGTGGGCTAAGATGTAAAACACACGATCGGTGGGAATCCAGCTTTCAGGGGAGGCCTCCCCCAAGTCTCTGGACGGCTGTGGGGCCGAACGGCGAGCTTCAAAGCACTCGGTTTCCCTCCAGTAGTAGGCCTTTATTGACTAAATTGTAACATGACGACCTATGTGACTTTGGCAGAACTTTTTAGCGCCTACTTTTGAACTAGTGGGCTAAGATTTGAAACAAACGATCGGTGGGAATCCAGCTTTCAGGGGAGGCCTCCCCCGAGTCTCTGGACGGCTGTGTGGCCGAGCGGCGAGCGTTAAAGCACTCAGTTTCGCTCGAGTACCATGACGACCGATTTGACTTCGGCACGACTTTAGGTCGCTTAATTTAAGCCAAGCGGGCTAGGAATTCACACAGACAAGCCGTGGGAATCCAGCTTTCAAGGGAGGCCTCTTCCAAGCCTCTCGGAGCTCGTGGGGCCGAACGGCGAGCGTCGAAGCACTCGGTTTTGCTCCAGTTGTTGGCCTTCATTGACTAAATTGTAACATGACAACCTATGTGACTTTGGCAGGACTTTTTAGAGCTTACTTTTGATCTAGTGGGCTAAGATTTGAAACAAACGATCGGTGGGAATTCAGCTTTCAGGGGAGGCCTCCCCCAAGTCTCTGGACGGCTGTGGGGCCGAACGGCGAACTTCAAAGCATTCAGTTTCTCCCCAGTAGTAGGCCTTTATTGACTAAATTGTAACATGACGATCTATGTGACTTTGGCAGGACTTTTTAGCGCCTACTTTTGAACTCGTGGGCTAAGATTTGAAAACAAACGATCGGTGGGAAACCAGCTTTCAGGGGAGGCCTCCCCCGAGTCTCTGGACGGCTGTGGGGCCGAGTGGCGAGCGTTAAAGCACTCAGTTTCGCTCGAATACCATGACGACCGATTTGACTTCGGCACGACTTTAGGTCGCTTAATTTAAGCCAAGCGGGCTAGGAATTCGCACAGACAATCCTTGGGAATCCAGCTTTCAGGGGAGGCCTCTTCCAAGCCTCTCAGAGGTCGTGGGGCCGAACGGCGACCGTCAAAGCACTCGGTTTCGCTCCAGTAGTAGGCCTTTATTGACTAAATTGTAACATGACGACCTATGTGACTTTGGCAGGACTTTTTAGCGCTTACGTTTGAGCTAGTGGGCTAAGATTTAAAACAAAACGATCGGTGGGAATCCAGCTTTCAGGGGAGGCCTCCCCCGAGTCTCTGGACGGCTGTGTGGCCGAGCGGCGAGCGTTAAAGCACTCAGTTTCGCTCGAGTACCATGACGACCGATTTGACTTCGGCACGACTTTAGGTCGCTTAATTTAAGCCAAGCGGGCTAGGAATTCACACAGACAAGCCGTGGGAATCCAGCTTTCAAGGGAGGCCTCTTCCAAGCCTCTCGGAGCTCGTGGGGCCGAACGGCGAGCGTCGAAGCACTCGGTTTCGCTCCAGTTGTTGGCCTTCATTGACTAAATTGTAACATGACAACCTATGTGACTTTGGCAGCACTTTTTAGCGCTTACTTTTGATCTAGTGGGCTAAGATTTGAAACAAACGATCGGTGGGAATTCAGCTTTCAGGGGAGGCCACCCCCAAGTCTCTGGACGGCTGTGGGGCCGAACGGCGAACTTCAAAGCACTCAGTTTCTCCCCAGTAGTAGGCCTTTATTGACTAAATTGTAACATGACGATCTATGTGACTTTGGAAGGACTTTTTAGCGCCTACTTTTGAACTAGTGGGCTAAGATTTGAAACAAACGATCGGTGGGAAACCAGCTTTCAGGGGAGGCCTCCCCCGAGTCTCTGGACGGCTGTGGGGCCGGGTGGCGAGCGTTAAAGCACTCAGTTTCGCTCGAATACCATTACGACCGATTTGACTTCGGCACGACTTTAGGTAACTTAATTTCAGTCTAGCGGGCTAGGAATTCACACAGACAATCCTTGGGAATCCAGCTTTCAGGGGAGGCCTCATCCAAGCCTCTCAGAGGTCGTGGGGCCGAACGGCGACCGTCAAAGCACTCGGTTTCGCTCCAGTAGTAGGCCTTTATTGACTAAATTGTAACATGACGACCTATGTGACTTTGGCAGGACTTTTTAGCGCTTACTTTTGAGCTAGTGGGCTAAGATTTGAAACAAACGATCGGTGGGAATCCAGCTTTCAGGGGAGGCCTCCCCCAAGTCTCTGGACGGCTGTGGGGCCGAACGGCGAACTTCAAAGCACTCAGTTTCTCCCCAGTAGTAGGCCTTTATTGACTAAATTGTAACATGACGATCTATGTGACTTTGGAAGGACTTTTTAGCGCCTACTTTTGAACTAGTGGGCTAAGATTTGAAACAAACGATCGGTGGGAAACCAGCTTTCAGGGGAGGCCTCCCCCGAGTCTCTGGACGGCTGTGGGGCCGGGTGGCGAGCGTTAAAGCACTCAGTTTCGCTCGAATACCATTACGACCGATTTGACTTCGGCACGACTTTAGGTAACTTAATTTCAGTCTAGCGGGCTATAAATTCACACAGACAATCCTTGGGAATCCAGCTTTCAGGGGAGGCCTCTTCCAAGCCTCTCAGAGGTCGTGGGGCCGAACGGCGACCGTCAAAGCACTCGGTTTCGCTCCAGTAGTAGGCCTTTATTGACTAAATTGTAACATGACGACCTATGTGACTTTGGCAGGACTTTTTAGCGCTTACTTTTGAGCTAGTGGGCTAAGATTTGAAACAAACGATCGGTGGGAATCCAGCTTTCAGGGGAGGCCTCCACCGAGTCTCTGGACAGCTGTGGGGCCGAGCGGCGAGCGTTAAAGCACTCTGTTTCGGTCCAGTAATAGGCCTTTATTGACTAAATTGTAACATGACGACCTATGTGAATTTGGCAGGACTTTTTAGCGCCTACTTTTCAGCTACTTGGCTAAGATTTGAAATAAACGATCGGTGGGAATCCAGCTTTCAAGGGAGGCCTCTTCCAAGCCTCTCGGAAATCGTGGGGCCGAACGGCGAGCGTCGAAGCACTCGTTTTCGCTCCAGTAGTAGGCCTTTATTGACTAAATTGTAACATGACGACCTATGTGATTTTGGCAGGACGTTTTAGCGCTTACTTTTGAGCTAGTGGGCTAAGATTTGAAACAAACGATCGGTGGGAATTCAGCTTTCAGGGGAGGCCTCCCCCAAGTCTCTGGACGCCATTGGGGCCGAACGGCGAGCTTCAAAGCACTTGGTTTCTCTCCAGTCGTAGGCCTTTATTGACTAAATTGTAACATGACGACCTGTGACTTTGGCAGGACTTTTTAGCGCCTACTTTTGAACTAGTGGGCTAAGATTTGAAACAAACGATCAGTGGGAATCCAGCTTTCAGGGGAGGCCTCCCCCGAGTCTCTGGACAGCTGTGGGGCCGAGCGGCGAGCGTTAAAGCACTCAGTTTCGGTCCAGTAATAGGCCTTTATTGACTAAATTGTAACATGACGACGTATGTGATTTTGGCAGGACTTTTTGGCGCTTACGTTTGAGCTAGTGGGTTAAGATTTAAAACAAAACGATCGGTGGGAATCCAGCTTTCAGGGGAGGCCTCCCCCGAGTCTCTGGACGGCTGTGTGGCCGAGCGGCGAGCGTTAAAGCACTCAGTTTCGCTCGAGTACCATGACGACCGATTTGACTTCGGCACGACTTTAGGTCGCTTAATTTAAGCCAAGCGGGCTAGGAATTCACACAGACAAGCCGTGGGAATCCAACTTTCAAGGGAGGCCTCTTCCAAGCCTCTCGGAGCTCGTGGGGCCGAACGGCGAGCGTCGAAGCACTCGGTTTCGCTCCAGTTGTTGGCCTTCATTGACTAAATTGTAACATGACAACCTATGTGACTTTGGCAGGACTTTTTAGCGCTTACTTTTGATCTAGTGGGCTACGATTTGAAACAAACGATCGGTGGGAATTCAGCTTTCAGGGGAGGCCTCCCCCAAGTCTCTGGACGGCTGTGGGGCCGAACGGCGAACTTCAAAGCACTCAGTTTCTCCCCAGTAGTAGGCCTTTATTGACTAAATTGTAACATGACGATCTATGTGACTTTGGAAGGACTTTTTAGCGCCTACTTTTGAACTAGTGGGCTAAGATTTGAAACAAACGATCGGTGGGAAACCAGCTTTCAGGGGAGGCCTCCCCCGAGTCTCTGGACGGCTGTGGGGCCGAGTGGCGAGCGTTAAAGCACTCAGTTTCGCTCGAATACCATTACGACCGATTTGACTTCGGCACGACTTTAGGTAACTTAATTTCAGTCTAGCGGGCTAGGAATTCACACAGACAATCCTTGGGAATCCAGCTTTCAGGGGAGGCCTCTTCCAAGCCTCTCAGAGGTCGTGGGGCCGAACGGCGACCGTCAAAGCACTCGGTTTCGCTCCAGTAGTAGGCCTTTATTGACTAAATTGTAACATGACGACCTATGTGACTTTGGCAGGACTTTTTAGCGCTTATGTTTGAGATAGTGGGCTAAGATTTAAAACAAAACGATCGGTGGGAATCCAGCTTTCAGGGGAGGCCTCCCCCGAGTCTCTGGACGGCTGTGTGGCCGAGCGGCGAGCGTTAAAGCACTCAGTTTCGCTCGAGTACCATGACGACCGATTTGACTTCGGCACGACTTTAGGTAACTTAATTTCAGTCTAGCGGGCTAGGAATTCACACAGACAATCCTTGGGAATCCAGCTTTCAGGGGAGGCCTCTTCCAAGCCTCTCAGAGGTCGTGGGGCCGAACGGCGACCGTCAAAGCACTCGGTTTCGCTCCAGTAGTAGGCCTTTATTGACTAAATTGTAACATGACGACCTATGTGACTTTGGCAGGACTTTTTAGCGCTTACGTTTGAGCTAGTGGGCTAAGATTTAAAACAAAACGATCGGTGGGAATCCAGCTTTCAGGGGAGGCCTCCCCCGAGTCTCTGGACGGCTGTGTGGCCGAGCGGCGAGCGTTAAAGCACTCAGTTTCGCTCGAGTACCATGACGACCGATTTGACTTCGGCACGACTTTAGGTCGCTTAATTTAAGCCAAGCGGGCTAGGAATTCACACAGACAAGCCGTGGGAATCCAGCTTTCAAGGGAGGCCTCTTCCAAGCCTCTCGGAGCTCGTGGGGCCGAACGGCGAGCGTCGAAGCACTCGGTTTCGCTCCAGTTGTTGGCCTTCATTGACTAAATTGTAACATGACAACCTATGTGACTTTGGCAGCACTTTTTAGCGCTTACTTTTGATCTAGTGGGCTAAGATTTGAAACAAACGATCGGTGGGAATTCAGCTTTCAGGGGAGGCCACCCCCAAGTCTCTGGACGGCTGTGGGGCCGAACGGCGAACTTCAAAGCACTCAGTTTCTCCCCAGTAGTAGGCCTTTATTGACTAAATTGTAACATGACGATCTATGTGACTTTGGAAGGACTTTTTAGCGCCTACTTTTGAACTAGTGGGCTAAGATTTGAAACAAACGATCGGTGGGAAACCAGCTTTCAGGGGAGGCCTCCCCCGAGTCTCTGGACGGCTGTGGGGCCGGGTGGCGAGCGTTAAAGCACTCAGTTTCGCTCGAATACCATTACGACCGATTTGACTTCGGCACGACTTTAGGTAACTTAATTTCAGTCTAGCGGGCTAGGAATTCACACAGACAATCCTTGGGAATCCAGCTTTCAGGGGAGGCCTCTTCCAAGCCTCTCAGAGGTCGTGGGGCCGAACGGCGACCGTCAAAGCACTCGGTTTCGCTCCAGTAGTAGGCCTTTATTGACTAAATTGTAACATGACGACCTATGTGACTTTGGCAGGACTTTTTAGCGCTTACTTTTGAGCTAGTGGGCTAAGATTTGAAACAAACGATCGGTGGGAATCCAGCTTTCAGGGGAGGCCTCCACCGAGTCTCTGGACAGCTGTGGGGCCGAGCGGCGAGCGTTAAAGCACTCTGTTTCGGTCCAGTAATAGGCCTTTATTGACTAAATTGTAACATGACGACCTATGTGAATTTGGCAGGACTTTTTAGCGCCTACTTTTCAGCTACTTGGCTAAGATTTGAAATAAACGATCGGTGGGAATCCAGCTTTCAGGGGAGGCCTATTCCAAGCCTCTCGGAGGTCGTGGGGCCGAACGGCGAGCGTCGAAGCACTCGGTTTCGCTCCAGTAGTAGGCCTTTATTGACTAAATTGTAACATGACAACCTATGTGACTTTGGCAGGACTTTTTAGCGCTTACCTTTGAGCTAGTGGGCTAAGATTTGAAACAAACGATCGGTGGGAATTCAGCTTTCAGGGGAGGGCTCCCCCAAGTCTCTGGACGGCTGTGGGGCCGAACGGCGAGCTTCAAAGCACTTGGTTTCTCTCCAGTAGTAGGCCTTTATTGACTAAATTGTAACATGACGACCTGTGACTTTGGCAGGACTTTTTAGCGCCTACTTTTGAACTAGTGGGCTAAGATTTGAAACAAACGATCAGTGGGAATCCAGCTTTCAGGGGAGGCCTCCCCTGAATCTCTGGACGGCTGTGGGGCCGAGCGGCGAGCGTTAAAGCACTCAGTTTCGGTCCAGTAATAGGCCTTTATTGACTAAATTGTAACATGACGACCTATGTGATTTTGGCAGGACTTTTTAGCGCTTACGTTTGAGCTAGTGGGCTAAGATTTAAAACAAACGATCGGTGTGAATCGAGCTTTCAGGGGAGGCCTCCCCCGAGTCTCTGGACAGCTCTGGGGCCGAGCGGCGAGCGTTAAAGATCTCAGTTTCGCTCGAGTACCATGACGACCGATTTGACTTCGGCACGACTTTAGGTCTCTTAATTTCAGCCTAATGGGCTAGGAATTCACACAGACAAGCCTTGGGAATCCAGCTTTCAGGGGAGGCCTCTTCCAAGCCTCTCGGAGGTCGTGTGGCTCAACGGCAAGCGTCAAAGCACTCGGTTTCGCTCGAGTAGTCGGCCTTTATTGACTAAATTGTAACATGACGACCTATGTGACTTTGGCAGGACGTTTTAGCGCTTACTTTTGAGCTAGTGGGCTAAGATTTGAAACAAACGATCGGTGGGAATCCAGCTTTCAGGGGAGGCCTCCCTCGAGTCTCTGGGCGGCTGTGGGGCCGAACGGCGAGCGTCAAAGCACTCGGTTTCGCTCCAGTAGTAGGCCTTTCTTGACTAAATTGTAACATGACAACCTATGTGACTTTGGCAGTTCTTTTTAGCGCTTAATTTTGAGCTAGTGGGCTAAGATTTGAAACAAACGATCGGTGGGAATCCAGTTTTCAGGGGAGGCCTCCTCCGAGTCTCTGGTCGGCTGTGGGGCCGAGCGGAAATCATTAAAGCACTCAGTTTCGCTCGAGTACCATGACGACCGATTTGACTTCGGCACGACTTTACGTCGCTTAATTTCAGCCTAGCGGGCTAGGAATTCACACAGACAAGCCTTGGGAATCCAGCTTTCAAGGGAGGCCTCTTCCAAGCCTCTCGGAAATCGTGGGGCCGAACGGCGAGCGTCGAAGCACTCGTTTTCGCTCCAGTAGTAGGCCTTTATTGACTAAATTGTAACATGACAACCTATGTGACTTTGGCAGCACTTTTTAGCGCTTACTTTTGATCTAGTGGGCTAAGATTTGAAACAAACGATCGGTGGGAATTCAGCTTTCAGGGGAGGCCTCCCCCAAGTCTCTGGACGGCTGTGGGGCCGAACGGCGAACTTCAAAGCACTCAGTTTCTCCCCAGTAGTAGGCCTTTATTGACTAAATTGTAACATGACGATCTATGTGACTTTGGAAGGACTTTTTAGCGCCTACTTTTGAACTAGTGGGCTAAGATTTGAAACAAACGATCGGTGGGAAACCAGCTTTCAGGGGAGGCCTCCCCCGAGTCTCTGGACGGCTGTGGGGCCGGGTGGCGAGCGTTAAAGCACTCAGTTTCGCTCGAATACCATTACGACCGATTTGACTTCGGCACGACTTTAGGTAACTTAATTTCAGTCTAGCGGGCTAGGAATTCACACAGACAATCCTTGGGAATCCAGCTTTCAGGGGAGGCCTCTTCCAAGCCTCTCAGAGGTCGTGGGGCCGAACGGCGACCGTCAAAGCACTCGGTTTCGCTCCAGTAGTAGGCCTTTATTGACTAAATTGTAACATGACGACCTATGTGACTTTGGCAGGACTTTTTAGCGCTTACTTTTGAGCTAGTGGGCTAAGATTTGAAACAAACGATCGGTGGGAATCCAGCTTTCAGGGGAGGCCTCCACCGAGTCTCTGGACAGCTGTGGGGCCGAGCGGCGAGCGTTAAAGCACTCTGTTTCGGTCCAGTAATAGGCCTTTATTGACTAAATTGTAACATGACGACCTATGTGAATTTGGCAGGACTTTTTAGCGCCTACTTTTCAGCTACTTGGCTAAGATTTGAAATAAACGATCGGTGGGAATCCAGCTTTCAGGGGAGGCCTATTCCAAGCCTCTCGGAGGTCGTGGGGCCGAACGGCGAGCGTCAAAGCACTCGGTTTCGTTCCAGTATTAGGCCTTTATTGACTAAATTGTAACATGACGACCTATGTGACTTTGGCAGGACTTTTTAGCGCTTACTTTTGAGTTAGTGGGCTAAGATTTTAAACAAACGATCGGTGGGAATCCAGCTTTCAGGGGAGGCCACCCCCGAGTCTTTGGACGGCTGTGTGGCCGAGCGGCGAGCGTTAAAGCACTCTGTTTCGCTCGAGTACCATGACGACCGATTTGACTTCGGGACAACTTTAGGTCGCTTAATTTCAGCCGAGCGGGCTAGGAATTCACACAGACAAGCCTTGGGAATCCAGCTTTCAAGGGAGGCCTCTTCCAAACCTCTCGTAGGTCGTGGGGCCGAACTGCGAGCGTCGAAGCACTCGGTTTCGCTCCAGTAGTAGGCCTTTATTGACTAAATTGTAACATGACAACCTATGTGACTTTGGCAGGACGTTTTAGCGCTTACTTTTGAGCTAGTGGGGTAAGATTTGAAACAAACGATCGGTGGGAATCCAGCTTTCAGGGGAGGCCTCCCTCGAGTATCTGGGCGGCTGTGGGGCCGAACGGCGAGCGTCAAAGCACTCGGTTTCGCTCCAGTAGTAGGCCTTTCTTGACTAAATTGTAACATGACAACCTATGTGACTTTGGCAGTTCTTTTTAGCGCTTAATTTTGAGCTAGTGGGCTAAGATTTGAAACAAACGATCGGTGGGAATCCAGCTTTCAGGGGAGGCCTCCTCCGAGTCTCTGGTCGGCTGTGGGGCCGAGCGGAAAACATTAAAGCACTCAGTTTCGCTCGAGTACCATGACGACCGATTTGACTTCGGCACGACTTTACGTCGCTTAATTTCAGCCTAGCGGGCTAGGAATTCACACAGACAAGCCTTGGGAATCCAGCTTTCAAGGGAGGCCTCTTCCAAGCCTCTCGGAAATCGTGGGGCCGAACGGCGAGCGTCGAAGCACTCGTTTTCGCTCCAGTAGTAGGCCTTTATTGACTAAATTGTAACATGACGACCTATGTGATTTTGGCAGGACGTTTTAGCGCTTACTTTTGAGCTAGTGGGCTAAGATTTGAAACAAACGATCGGTGGGAATTCAGCTTTCAGGGGAGGCCTCCCCCAAGTCTCTGGACGGCAGTGGGGCCGAACGGCGAGCTTCAAAGCACTTGGTTTCTCTCCAGTCGTAGGCCTTTATTGACTAAATTGTAACATGACGACCTGTGACTTTGGCAGGACTTTTTAGCGCCTACTTTTGAACTAGTGGGCTAAGATTTGAAACAAACGATCAGTGGGAATCCAGCTTTCAGGGGAGGCCTCCCCCGAGTCTCTGGACAGCTGTGGGGCCGAGCGGCGAGCGTTAAAGCACTCAGTTTCGCTCGAATACCATTACGACCGATTTGACTTCGGCACGACTTTAGGTAACTTAATTTCAGTCTAGCGGGCTAGGAATTCACACAGACAATCCTTGGGAATCCAGCTTTCAGGGGAGGCCTCTTCCAAGCCTCTCAGAGGTCGTGGGGCCGAACGGCGACCGTCAAAGCACTCGGTTTCGCTCCAGTAGTAGGCCTTTATTGACTAAATTGTAACATGACGACCTATGTGACTTTGGCAGGACTTTTTAGCGCTTACTTTTGAGCTAGTGGGCTAAGATTTGAAACAAACGATCGGTGGGAATCCAGCTTTCAGGGGAGGCCTCCCCCGAGTCTCTGGACGGCTGTGTGGCCGAGCGGCGAGCGTTAAAGCACTCAGTTTCGCTCGAGTACCATGACGACCGATTTGACTTCGGCACGACTTTAGGTCGCTTAATTTAAGCCAAGCGGGCTAGGAATTCACACAGACAAGCCGTGGGAATCCAACTTTCAAGGGAGGCCTCTTCCAAGCCTCTCGGAGCTCGTGGGGCCGAACGGCGAGCGTCGAAGCACTCGGTTTCGCTCCAGTTGTTGGCCTTCATTGACTAAATTGTAACATGACAACCTATGTGACTTTGGCAGGACTTTTTAGCGCTTACTTTTGATCTAGTGGGCTAAGATTTGAAACAAACGATCGGTGGGAATTCAGCTTTCAGGGGAGGCCTCCCCCAAGTCTCTGGACGGCTGTGGGGCCGAACGGCGAACTTCAAAGCACTCAGTTTCTCCCCAGTAGTAGGCCTTTATTGACTAAATTGTAACATGACGATCTATGTGACTTTGGAAGGACTTTTTAGCGCCTACTTTTGAACTAGTGGGCTAAGATTTGAAACAAACGATCGGTGGGAAACCAGCTTTCAGGGGAGGCCTCCCCCGAGTCTCTGGACGGCTGTGGGGCCGAGTGGCGAGCGTTAAAGCACTCAGTTTCGCTCGAATACCATTACGACCGATTTGACTTCGGCACGACTTTAGGTAACTTAATTTCAGTCTAGCGGGCTAGGAATTCACACAGACAATCCTTGGGAATCCAGCTTTCAGGGGAGGCCTCTTCCAAGCCTCTCAGAGGTCGTGGGGCCGAACTGCGAGCGTCGAAGCACTCGGTTTCGCTCCAGTAGTAGGCCTTTATTGACTAAATTGTAACATGACAACCTATGTGACTTTGGCAGGACGTTTTAGCGCTTACTTTTGAGCTAGTGGGGTAAGATTTGAAACAAACGATCGGTGGGAATCCAGCTTTCAGGGGAGGCCTCCCTCGAGTATCTGGGCGGCTGTGGGGCCGAACGGCGAGCGTCAAAGCACTCGGTTTCGCTCCAGTAGTAGGCCTTTCTTGACTAAATTGTAACATGACAACCTATGTGACTTTGGCAGTTCTTTTTAGCGCTTAATTTTGAGCTAGTGGGCTAAGATTTGAAACAAACGATCGGTGGGAATCCAGCTTTCAGGGGAGGCCTCCTCCGAGTCTCTGGTCGGCTGTGGGGCCGAGCGGAAAACATTAAAGCACTCAGTTTCGCTCGAGTACCATGACGACCGATTTGACTTCGGCACGACTTTACGTCGCTTAATTTCAGCCTAGCGGGCTAGGAATTCACACAGACAAGCCTTGGGAATCCAGCTTTCAAGGGAGGCCTCTTCCAAGCCTCTCGGAAATCGTGGGGCCGAACGGCGAGCGTCGAAGCACTCGTTTTCGCTCCAGTAGTAGGCCTTTATTGACTAAATTGTAACATGACGACCTATGTGATTTTGGCAGGACGTTTTAGCGCTTACTTTTGAGCTATTGGGCTAAGATTTGAAACAAACGATCGGTGGGAATTCAGCTTTCAGGGGAGGCCTCCCCCAAGTCTCTGGACGGCAGTGGGGCCGAACGGCGAGCTTCAAAGCACTTGGTTTCTCTCCAGTCGTAGGCCTTTATTGACTAAATTGTAACATGACGACCTGTGACTTTGGCAGGACTTTTTAGCGCCTACTTTTGAACTAGTGGGCTAAGATTTGAAACAAACGATCAGTGGGAATCCAGCTTTCAGGGGAGGCCTCCCCCGAGTCTCTGGACAGCTGTGGGGCCGAGCGGCGAGCGTTAAAGCACTCAGTTTCGCTCGAATACCATTACGACCGATTTGACTTCGGCACGACTTTAGGTAACTTAATTTCAGTCTAGCGGGCTAGGAATTCACACAGACAATCCTTGGGAATCCAGCTTTCAGGGGAGGCCTCTTCCAAGCCTCTCAGAGGTCGTGGGGCCGAACGGCGACCGTCAAAGCACTCGGTTTCGCTCCAGTAGTAGGCCTTTATTGACTAAATTGTAACATGACGACCTATGTGACTTTGGCAGGACTTTTTAGCGCTTACTTTTGAGCTAGTGGGCTAAGATTTGAAACAAACGATCGGTGGGAATCCAGCTTTCAGGGGAGGCCTCCCCCGAGTCTCTGGACGGCTGTGTGGCCGAGCGGCGAGCGTTAAAGCACTCAGTTTCTCCCCAGTAGTAGGCCTTTATTGACTAAATTGTAACATGACGATCTATGTGACTTTGGAAGGACTTTTTAGCGCCTACTTTTGAACTAGTGGGCTAAGATTTGAAACAAACGATCGGTGGGAAACCAGCTTTCAGGGGAGGCCTCCCCCGAGTCTCTGGACGGCTGTGGGGCCGAGTGGCGAGCGTTAAAGCACTCAGTTTCGCTCGAATACCATTACGACTGATTTGACTTCGGCACGACTTTAGGTAACTTAATTTCAGTCTAGCGGGCTAGGAATTCACACAGACAATCCTTGGGAATCCAGCTTTCAGGGGAGGCCTCTTCCAAGCCTCTCAGAGGTCGTGG
This sequence comes from Phycodurus eques, assembly GCF_024500275.1. NCBI lineage: Eukaryota > Metazoa > Chordata > Actinopteri > Syngnathiformes > Syngnathidae > Phycodurus > Phycodurus eques. The sequence goes on from NC_084530.1 coordinate 756,745, forward strand.
GGCCGAACGGCGACCGTCAAAGCACTCGGTTTCGCTCCAGTAGTAGGCCTTTATTGACTAAATTGTAACATGACGACCTATGTGACTTTGGCAGGACTTTTTAGCGCTTACGTTTGAGCTAGTGGGCTAAGATTTAAAACAAAACGATCGGTGGGAATCCAGCTTTCAGGGGAGGCCTCCCCCGAGTCTCTGGACGGCTGTGTGGCCGAGCGGCGAGCGTTAAAGCACTCAGTTTCGCTCGAGTACCATGACGACCGATTTGACTTCGGCACGACTTTAGGTCGCTTAATTTAAGCCAAGCGGGCTAGGAATTCACACAGACAAGCCGTGGGAATCCAGCTTTCAAGGGAGGCCTCTTCCAAGCCTCTCGGAGCTCGTGGGGCCGAACGGCGAGCGTCGAAGCACTCGGTTTCGCTCCAGTTGTTGGCCTTCATTGACTAAATTGTAACATGACAACCTATGTGACTTTGGCAGCACTTTTTAGCGCTTACTTTTGATCTAGTGGGCTAAGATTTGAAACAAACGATCGGTGGGAATTCAGCTTTCAGGGGAGGCCTCCCCCAAGTCTCTGGACGGCTGTGGGGCCGAACGGCGAACTTCAAAGCACTCAGTTTCTCCCCAGTAGTAGGCCTTTATTGACTAAATTGTAACATGACGATCTATGTGACTTTGGAAGGACTTTTTAGCGCCTACTTTTGAACTAGTGGGCTAAGATTTGAAACAAACGATCGGTGGGAAACCAGCTTTCAGGGGAGGCCTCCCCCGAGTCTCTGGACGGCTGTGGGGCCGGGTGGCGAGCGTTAAAGCACTCAGTTTCGCTCGAATACCATTACGACCGATTTGACTTCGGCACGACTTTAGGTAACTTAATTTCAGTCTAGCGGGCTAGGAATTCACACAGACAATCCTTGGGAATCCAGCTTTCAGGGGAGGCCTCTTCCAAGCCTCTCAGAGGTCGTGGGGCCGAACGGCGACCGTCAAAGCACTCGGTTTCGCTCCAGTAGTAGGCCTTTATTGACTAAATTGTAACATGACGACCTATGTGACTTTGGCAGGACTTTTTAGCGCTTACTTTTGAGCTAGTGGGCTAAGATTTGAAACAAACGATCGGTGGGAATCCAGCTTTCAGGGGAGGCCTCCACCGAGTCTCTGGACAGCTGTGGGGCCGAGCGGCGAGCGTTAAAGCACTCTGTTTCGGTCCAGTAATAGGCCTTTATTGACTAAATTGTAACATGACGACCTATGTGAATTTGGCAGGACTTTTTAGCGCCTACTTTTCAGCTACTTGGCTAAGATTTGAAATAAACGATCGGTGGGAATCCAGCTTTCAGGGGAGGCCTATTCCAAGCCTCTCGGAGGTCGTGGGGCCGAACGGCGAGCGTCAAAGCACTCGGTTTCGTTCCAGTATTAGGGTTTTATTGACTAAATTGTAACATGACGACCTATGTGACTTTGGCAGGACTTTTTAGCGCTTACTTTTGAGTTAGTGGGCTAAGATTTTAAACAAACGATCGGTGGGAATCCAGCTTTCAGGGGAGGCCACCCCCGAGTCTTTGGACGGCTGTGTGGCCGAGCGGCGAGCGTTAAAGCACTCTGTTTCGCTCGAGTACCATGACGACCGATTTGACTTCGGGACAACTTTAGGTCGCTTAATTTCAGCCGAGCGGGCTAGGAATTCACACAGACAAGCCTTGGGAATCCAGCTTTCAAGGGAGGCCTCTTCCAAACCTCTCGTAGGTCGTGGGGCCGAACTGCGAGCGTCGAAGCACTCGGTTTCGCTCCAGTAGTAGGCCTTTATTGACTAAATTGTAACATGACAACCTATGTGACTTTGGCAGGACGTTTTAGCGCTTACTTTTGAGCTAGTGGGGTAAGATTTGAAACAAACGATCGGTGGGAATCCAGCTTTCAGGGGAGGCCTCCCTCGAGTATCTGGGCGGCTGTGGGGCCGAACGGCGAGCGTCAAAGCACTCGGTTTCGCTCCAGTAGTAGGCCTTTCTTGACTAAATTGTAACATGACAACCTATGTGACTTTGGCAGTTCTTTTTAGCGCTTAATTTTGAGCTAGTGGGCTAAGATTTGAAACAAACGATCGGTGGGAATCCAGCTTTCAGGGGAGGCCTCCTCCGAGTCTCTGGTCGGCTGTGGGGCCGAGCGGAAAACATTAAAGCACTCAGTTTCGCTCGAGTACCATGACGACCGATTTGACTTCGGCACGACTTTACGTCGCTTAATTTCAGCCTAGCGGGCTAGGAATTCACACAGACAAGCCTTGGGAATCCAGCTTTCAAGGGAGGCCTCTTCCAAGCCTCTCGGAAATCGTGGGGCCGAACGGCGAGCGTCGAAGCACTCGTTTTCGCTCCAGTAGTAGGCCTTTATTGACTAAATTGTAACATGACGACCTATGTGATTTTGGCAGGACGTTTTAGCGCTTACTTTTGAGCTAGTGGGCTAAGATTTGAAACAAACGATCGGTGGGAATTCAGCTTTCAGGGGAGGCCTCCCCCAAGTCTCTGGACGGCAGTGGGGCCGAACGGCGAGCTTCAAAGCACTTGGTTTCTCTCCAGTCGTAGGCCTTTATTGACTAAATTGTAACATGACGACCTGTGACTTTGGCAGGACTTTTTAGCGCCTACTTTTGAACTAGTGGGCTAAGATTTGAAACAAACGATCAGTGGGAATCCAGCTTTCAGGGGAGGCCTCCCCCGAGTCTCTGGACAGCTGTGGGGCCGAGCGGAGAGCGTTAAAGCACTCAGTTTCGCTCGAATACCATTACGACCGATTTGACTTCGGCACGACTTTAGGTAACTTAATTTCAGTCTAGCGGGCTAGGAATTCACACAGACAATCCTTGGGAATCCAGCTTTCAGGGGAGGCCTCTTCCAAGCCTCTCAGAGGTCGTGGGGCCGAACGGCGACCGTCAAAGCACTCGGTTTCGCTCCAGTAGTAGGCCTTTATTGACTAAATTGTAACATGACGACCTATGTGACTTTGGCAGGACTTTTTAGCGCTTACTTTTGAGCTAGTGGGCTAAGATTTGAAACAAACTATCGGTGGGAATCCAGCTTTCAGGGGAGGCCTCCACCGAGTCTCTGGACAGCTGTGGGGCCGAGCGGCGAGCGTTAAAGCACTCTGTTTCGGTCCAGTAATAGGCCTTTATTGACTAAATTGTAACATGACGACCTATGTGAATTTGGCAGGACTTTTTAGCGCCTACTTTTCAGCTACTTGGCTAAGATTTGAAATAAACGATCGGTGGGAATCCAGCTTTCAGGGGAGGCCTATTCCAAGCCTCTCGGAGGTCGTGGGGCCGAACGGCGAGCGTCAAAGCACTCGGTTTCGCTCCAGTATTAGGCCTTTATTGACTAAATTGTAACATGACGACCTATGTGACTTTGGCAGGACTTTTTAGCGCTTACTTTTGAGTTAGTGGGCTAAGATTTTAAACAAACGATCGGTGGGAATCCAGCTTTCAGGGGAGGCCACCCCCGAGTCTTTGGACGGCTGTGTGGCCGAGCGGCGAGCGTTAAAGCACTCTGTTTCGCTCGAGTACCATGACGACCGATTTGACTTCGGGACAACTTTAGGTCGCTTAATTTCAGCCGAGCGGGCTAGGAATTCACACAGACAAGCCTTGGGAATCCAGCTTTCAAGGGAGGCCTCTTCCAAACCTCTCGTAGGTCGTGGGGCCGAACTGCGAGCGTCGAAGCACTCGGTTTCGCTCCAGTAGTAGGCCTTTATTGACTAAATTGTAACATGACAACCTATGTGACTTTGGCAGGACGTTTTAGCGCTTACTTTTGAGCTAGTGGGCTAAGATTTGAAACAAACGATCGGTGGGAATCCAGCTTTCAGGGGAGGCCTCCCTCGAGTATCTGGGCGGCTGTGGGGCCGAACGGCGAGCGTCAAAGCACTCGGTTTCGCTCCAGTAGTAGGCCTTTCTTGACTAAATTGTAACATGACAACCTATGTGACTTTGGCAGTTCTTTTTAGCGCTTAATTTTGAGCTAGTGGGCTAAGATTTGAAACAAACGATCGGTGGGAATCCAGCTTTCAGGGGAGGCCTCCTCCGAGTCTCTGGTCGGCTGTGGGGCCGAGCGGAAAACATTAAAGCACTCAGTTTCGCTCGAGTACCATGACGACCGATTTGACTTCGGCACGACTTTACGTCGCTTAATTTCAGCCTAGCGGGCTAGGAATTCACACAGACAAGCCTTGGGAATCCAGCTTTCAAGGGAGGCCTCTTCCAAGCCTCTCGGAAATCGTGGGGCCGAACGGCGAGCGTCGAAGCACTCGTTTTCGCTCCAGTAGTAGGCCTTTATTGACTAAATTGTAACATGACGACCTATGTGATTTTGGCAGGACGTTTTAGCGCTTACTTTTGAGCTAGTGGGCTAAGATTTGAAACAAACGATCGGTGGGAATTCAGCTTTCAGGGGAGGCCTCCCCCAAGTCTCTGGACGGCAGTGGGGCCGAACGGCGAGCTTCAAAGCACTTGGTTTCTCTCCAGTCGTAGGCCTTTATTGACTAAATTGTAACATGACGACCTGTGACTTTGGCAGGACTTTTTAGCGCCTACTTTTGAACTAGTGGGCTAAGATTTGAAACAAACGATCAGTGGGAATCCAGCTTTCAGGGGAGGCCTCCCCCGAGTCTCTGGACAGCTGTGGGGCCGAGCGGCGAGCGTTAAAGCACTCAGTTTCGGTCCAGTAATAGGCCTTTATTGACTAAATTGTAACATGACGACGTATGTGATTTTGGCAGGACTTTTTGGCGCTTACGTTTGAGCTAGTGGGCTAAGATTTAAAACAAAACGATCGGTGGGAATCGAGCTTTCAGGGGAGGCCTCCCCCGAGTCTCTGGACAGCTCTGCGGCCGAGCGGCGAGCGTTAAAGATCTCAGTTTCGCTCGAGTACCATGACGACCGATTTGACTTCGGCACGACGTTAGGTCACTTAATTTCAGCCTAGCGGGCTAGGAATTCACACAGACAAGCCTTGGGAATCCAGCTTTCAGTGGAGGCCTCTTCCAAGCCTCTCAGAGGTCGTGGGGCCGAACGGCGAGCGTTAAAGCACTCAGTTTCGGTCCATTAGTAGGCCTTTATTGACTAAATTGTAACATGACAACCTATGTGACTTTGGCAGGACTTTTTAGCGCTTACTTTTGAGCTAGTGGGCTAAGATTTGAAACAAACGATGGGTGGGAATTCAGCTTTCAGGGGAGGCCTACCCCAAGTCTCTGGACGGATGTGGGGCCGAACGGCGAGCTTCAAAGCACTCGGTTTCTCTCCAGTAGTAGGCCTTTATTGACTAAATTGTAACATGACGACCTATGTTATTTTGGCAGGACTTTTTAGCGCTTACGTTTGAGCAAGTGGGCTAAGATGTAAAACAAACGATCGGTGGGAATTCAGCTTTCAGGGGAGGCCTCCCCCAAGTCTCTGGACGGCTGTGGGGCCGAACGGCGAACTTCAAAGCACTCAGTTTCTCCCCAGTAGTAGGCCTTTATTGACTAAATTGTAACATGACGATCTATGTGACTTTGGCAGGACTTTTTAGCGCCTACTTTTGAACTCGTGGGCTAAGATTTGAAACAAACGATCGGTGGGAAACCAGCTTTCAGGGGAGGCCTCCCCCGAGTCTCTGGACGGCTGTGGGGCCGAGTGGCGAGCGTTAAAGCACTCAGTTTCGCTCGAATACCATTACGACCGATTTGACTTCGGCACGACTTTAGGTCACTTAATTTCAGTCTAGCGGGCTAGGAATTCGCACAGACAATCCTTGGGAATCCAGCTTTCAGGGGAGGCCTCTTCCAAGCCTCTCAGAGGTCGTGGGGCCGAACGGCGACCGTCAAAGCACTCGGTTTCGCTCCAGTAGTAGGCCTTTATTGACTAAATTGTAACATGACGACCTATGTGACTTTGGCAGGACTTTTTAGCGCTTACTTTTGAGCTAGTGGGCTAAGATTTGAAACAAATGATCGGTGGGAATCCAGCTTTCAGGGGAGGCCTCCCCCAAGTCTCTGGACCGCTGTGGGGCCGAGCGGCAAGCGTTAAAGCACTTGGTTTCTCTCCAGTAGTAGGCCTTTATTGACTAAATTGTAACATGACGACCTGTGACTTTGGCAGGACTTTTTAGCGCCTACTTTTGAACTAGTGGGCTAAGATTTGAAACAAACGATCAGTGGGAATCCAGCTTTCAGGGGAGGCCTCCCCTGAATCTCTGGACGGCTGTGGGGCCGAGCGGCGAGCGTTAAAGCACTCAGTTTCGGTCCAGTAATAGGCCTTTATTGACTAAATTGTAACATGACGACCTATGTGATTTTGGCAGGACTTTTTAGCGCTTACGTTTGAGCTAGTGGGCTAAGATTTAAAACAAACGATCGGTGTGAATCGAGCTTTCAGGGGAGGCCTCCCCCGAGTCTCTGGACAGCTCTGGGGCCGAGCGGCGAGCGTTAAAGATCTCAGTTTCGCTCGAGTACCATGACGACCGATTTGACTTCGGCACGACTTTAGGTCTCTTAATTTCAGCCTAATGGGCTAGGAATTCACACAGACAAGCCTTGGGAATCCAGCTTTCAGGGGAGGCCTCTTCCAAGCCTCTCGGAGGTCGTGTGGCTCAACGGCAAGCGTCAAAGCACTCGGTTTCGCTCGAGTAGTCGGCCTTTATTGACTAAATTGTAACATGACGACCTATGTGACTTTGGCAGGACGTTTTAGCGCTTACTTTTGAGCTAGTGGGCTAAGATTTGAAACAAACGATCGGTGGGAATCCAGCTTTCAGGGGAGGCCTCCCTCGAGTCTCTGGGCGGCTGTGGGGCCGAACGGCGAGCGTCAAAGCACTCGGTTTCGCTCCAGTAGTAGGCCTTTCTTGACTAAATTGTAACATGACAACCTATGTGACTTTGGCAGTTCTTTTTAGCGCTTAATTTTGAGCTAGTGGGCTAAGATTTGAAACAAACGATCGGTGGGAATCCAGTTTTCAGGGGAGGCCTCCTCCGAGTCTCTGGTCGGCTGTGGGGCCGAGCGGAAAACATTAAAGCACTCAGTTTCGCTCGAGTACCATGACGACCGATTTGACTTCGGCACGACTTTACGTCGCTTAATTTCAGCCTAGCGGGCTAGGAATTCACACAGACAAGCCTTGGGAATCCAGCTTTCAAGGGAGGCCTCTTCCAAGCCTCTCGGAAATCGTGGGGCCGAACGGCGAGCGTCGAAGCACTTGTTTTCGCTCCAGTAGTAGGCCTTTATTGACTAAATTGTAACATCACGACCTATGTGATTTTGGCAGGACGTTTTAGCGCTTACTTTTGAGCTAGTGGGCTAAGATTTGAAACAAACGATCGGTGGGAATTCAGCTTTCAGGGGAGGCCTCCCCCAAGTCTCTGGACGCCAGTGGGGCCGAACGGCGAGCTTCAAAGCACTTGGTTTCTCTCCAGTCGTAGGCCTTTATTGACTAAATTGTAACATGACGACCTGTGACTTTGGCAGGACTTTTTAGCGCCTACTTTTGAACTAGTGGGCTAAGATTTGAAACAAACGATCAGTGGGAATCCAGCTTTCAGGGGAGGCCTCCCCCGAGTCTCTGGACAGCTGTGGGGCCGAGCGGCGAGCGTTAAAGCACTCAGTTTCGGTCCAGTAATAGGCCTTTATTGACTAAATTGTAACATGACGACGTATGTGATTTTGGCAGGACTTTTTGGCGCTTACGTTTGAGCTAGTGGGCTAAGATTTAAAACAAAACGATCGGTGGGAATCCAGCTTTCAGGGGAGGCCTCCCCCGAGTCTCTGGACGGCTGTGTGGCCGAGCGGCGAGCGTTAAAGCACTCAGTTTCGCTCGAGTACCATGACGACCGATTTGACTTCGGCACGACTTTAGGTCGCTTAATTTAAGCCAAGCGGGCTAGGAATTCACACAGACAAGCCGTGGGAATCCAGCTTTCAAGGGAGGCCTCTTCCAAGCCTCTCGGAGCTCGTGGGGCCGAACGGCGAGCGTCGAAGCACTCGGTTTCGCTCCAGTTGTTGGCCTTCATTGACTAAATTGTAACATGACAACCTATGTGACTTTGGCAGGACTTTTTAGCGCTTACTTTTGATCTAGTGGGCTAAGATTTGAAACAAACGATCGGTGGGAATTCAGCTTTCAGGGGAGGCCTCCCCCAAGTCTCTGGACGGCTGTGGGGCCGAACGGCGAACTTCAAAGCACTCAGTTTCTCCCCAGTAGTAGGCCTTTATTGACTAAATTGTAACATGACGATCTATGTGACTTTGGAAGGACTTTTTAGCGCCTACTTTTGAACTAGTGGGCTAAGATTTGAAACAAACGATCGGTGGGAAACCAGCTTTCAGGGGAGGCCTCCCCCGAGTCTCTGGACGGCTGTGGGGCCGAGTGGCGAGCGTTAAAGCACTCAGTTTCGCTCGAATACCATTACGACCGATTTGACTTCGGCACGACTTTAGGTAACTTAATTTCAGTCTAGCGGGCTAGGAATTCACACAGACAATCCTTGGGAATCCAGCTTTCAGGGGAGGCCTCTTCCAAGCCTCTCAGAGGTCGTGGGGCCGAACGGCGACCGTCAAAGCACTCGGTTTCGCTCCAGTAGTAGGCCTTTATTGACTAAATTGTAACATGACGACCTATGTGATTTCGGCAGAACTTTTTAACCCTTAAGTTTGAGCTTGTGGTCTGATGTTCTACACACTCGATTGTTGTGAATCCAGCTTTCACATGAGGTCTCTTCCAAGCCTCTCGGCGGTCGTGCGCCCGAAAGGCGAGCGTCAAAGCCCTCCGTTTCGCTCCAGTAGTAGGCCTTTATTGACTAAATTGAAACATGACGACCTATGTGATTTTGGCAGAACTTTTGAACCCTTAAGTTTGAGCTCGTGGTCTGACGTTCGACACACTCGATTGTTGTGAATCCACCTTTAAGATGAAGTCTCTTCCAAGCCTCTCAGAGGTCGTTCGGCCGAACGGCGAGCGTCAAAGCCCTCAGGTACGCTCCAGTAGTAGGTCTTTATTGACTAAATTGTAACATGACGACCTATGTGATTTCGGCAGAACTTTTGAACCCTTAAGTTTGAGCGAGTGGGCTGTCGTTCGACAGACTCGATCGTTGTGAATCCACCTTTCAGGGGAGGTCTTCCCCAAGTCTCTGGATGGATGTGGGGCCGAGCGGCGACTGTCAAAGCATTCAGTTTCGCTGCAGTCGTAGGCCTTTATTGACTAAATTGTAACATGACGACCTATGTGATTTCGGCAGAACTTTTGAACCCTGAAGTTTGAGCTCGTGGTCTGACGTTTGACACACTCGATCGTTGTGAATCCACTTTTCAGATGAGGCCTCTTCCAAACCTTTCGGGGTCATGCGGGCGAGCGTCAAAGCCCTCAGTTTCACTCCAGTAGTAGGCCTTTATTGACTAAATTGTAACATGACGACCTTTGTGATTTTGGCAGAACTTTTGAACCCTTAAGTTTGAGCTAGTGGGCTTACGTTCAACACACTCGATCGATGTGAATCCACCTATCAGGCAAGGTCTCCCCCAAGTCTCTGGACGGTTGTGGGGCCGAGCGGCGACTACCAAAGCATTCAGTTTCGCTCCAGTCGTAGGCCTTTATTGACTAAATTGTAACATGACGAACTATGTGATTTCGGCAGAACTTTTGAACCCTGAAGTTTGAGCTTGTGGTCTGACGTTTGACACACTCGATCGTTGTGAACCCACCTTTCAGATGAAGCCTCTTCCAAACCTTTCGGGGTCATGCGGGTGAGCGTCAAAGCCCTCAGTTTCACTCCAGTAGTAAGCCTTTATTGACTAAATTGTAACATGACGACCTATGTGATTTTGGCAGAACTTTTGAACCCTTAAGTTTGAGCTCGTGGTCTGACATTCGACACACTCGATTGTTGTGAATCCACCTTTAAGATGAAGTCTCATCCAATCCTCTCAGCGGTCGTGTGCCCGAAAGGCGAGCGTCAAAGCCCTGAGTTTCGCTCCAGTAGTAGGCCTTTATTGACTAAATTGTAACATGATTACCTATGTGATTTCGGCAGAACTTTTGAACCCTTAAGTTTGAGCTCGTGGTCTGACATTCGACACACTCGGTCGGTGTGAATCCACCTATCAGGTGAGGTCTCCCCCAAGTCTCTGGACAGTTGTGGGGCCGAGCGGCGACCGTCAAAGCATTCAGTTTCGCCCCAGTCGTAGGCCTTTATTGACTAAATTGTAACATGACGACATATTTGATTTCGGCAGAATTTTTGAACCCTTAAGTTTGAGCTAGTGGGCTGTCGTTCAACACACTCGATCGTTGTGAATCCACCTATCAGGCGAGGTCTCCCCGAAGTCTCTGGATGGTTGTGGGGCCAAGCGGCGACCGTCAAAGCATTCAGTTTCGCCCCAGTCGTAGGCCTTTATTGACTAAATTGTAACATGACGACCTATGTGATTTTGGCAGAACTTTTGAACCCTTAAGTTTGAGCTCGTGGTCTGACATTCGACACACTCGATTGTTGTGAATCCACCTTTAAGATGAAGTCTCATCCAATCCTCTCAGCGGTCGTGTGCCCGAAAGGCGAGCGTCAAAGCCCTGAGTTTCGCTCCAGTAGTAGGCCTTTATTGAGTAAATTGTAACATGATTACCTATGTGATTTCGGCAGAACTTTTGAACCCTTAAGTTTGAGCTCGTGGTCTGACATTCGACACACTCGGTCGGTGTGAATCCACCTATCAGGTGAGGTCTCCCCCAAGTCTCTGGACAGTTGTGGGGCCGAGCGGCGACCGTCAAAGCATTCAGTTTCGCCCCAGTCGTAGGCCTTTATTGACTAAATTGTAACATGACGACATATTTGATTTCGGCAGAATTTTTGAACCCTTAAGTTTGAGCTAGTGGGCTGTCGTTCAACACACTCGATCGTTGTGAATCCACCTATCAGGCGAGGTCTCCCCGAAGTCTCTGGATGGTTGTGGGGCCAAGCGGCGACCGTCAAAGCATTCAGTTTCGCCCCAGTCGTAGGCCTTTATTGACTAAATTGTAACATGACGACCTATGTGATTTCGGCAGAACTTTTTAACCCTTAAGTTTGAGCTTGTGGTCTGATGTTCTACACACTCGATTGTTGTGAATCCAGCTTTCACATGAGGTCTCTTCCAAGCCTCTCGGCGGTCGTGCGCCCGAAAGGCGAGCGTCAAAGCCCTCCGTTTCGCTCCAGTAGTAGGCCTTTATTGACTAAATTGAAACATGACGACCTATGTGATTTTGGCAGAACTTTTGAACCCTTAAGTTTGAGCTCGTGGTCTGACGTTCGACACACTCGATTGTTGTGAATCCACCTTTAAGATGAAGTCTCTTCCAAGCCTCTCAGAGGTCGTTCGGCCGAACGGCGAGCGTCAAAGCCCTCAGGTACGCTCCAGTAGTAGGTCTTTATTGACTAAATTGTAACATGACGACCTATGTGATTTCGGCAGAACTTTTGAACCCTTAAGTTTGAGCGAGTGGGCTGTCGTTCGACAGACTCGATCGTTGTGAATCCACCTTTCAGGGGAGGTCTTCCCCAAGTCTCTGGATGGATGTGGGGCCGAGCGGCGACTGTCAAAGCATTCAGTTTCGCTGCAGTCGTAGGCCTTTATTGACTAAATTGTAACATGACGACCTATGTGATTTCGGCAGAACTTTTGAACCCTGAAGTTTGAGCTCGTGGTCTGACGTTTGACACACTCGATCGTTGTGAATCCACCTTTCAGATGAGGCCTCTTCCAAACCTTTCGGGGTCATGCGGGCGAGCGTCAAAGCCCTCAGTTTCACTCCAGTAGTAGGCCTTTATTGACTAAATTGTAACATGACGACCTTTGTGATTTTGGCAGAACTTTTGAACCCTTAAGTTTGAGCTAGTGGGCTTACGTTCAACACACTCGATCGATGTGAATCCACATATCAGGCAAGGTCTCCCCCAAGTCTCTGGACGGTTGTGGGGCCGAGCGGCGACCACCAAAGCATTCAGTTTCGCTCCAGTCGTAGGCCTTTATTGACTAAATTGTAACATGACGAACTATGTGATTTCGGCAGAACTTTTGAACCCTGAAGTTTGAGCTTGTGGTCTGACGTTTGACACACTCGATCGTTGTGAATCCACCTTTCAAATGAAGCCTCTTCCAAACCTTTCGGGGTCATGCGGGTGAGCGTCAAAGCCCTCAGTTTCACTCCAGTAGTAAGCCTTTATTGACTAAATTGTAACATGACGACCTATGTGATTTTGGCAGAACTTTTGAACCCTTAAGTTTGAGCTCGTGGTCTGACATTCGACACACTCGATTGTTGTGAATCCACCTTTAAGATGAAGTCTCATCCAATCCTCTCAGCGGTCGTGTGCCCGAAAGGTGAGCGTCAAAGCCCTGAGTTTCGCTCCAGTAGTAGGCCTTTATTGACTAAATTGTAACAGGACGACCTATGTGATTTCGGCAGAAGTTTTGAACTCTTAAGTTTGAGCTAGTGGGCTGATGTTCGCCACACTCGATCGGTGTGAATCCACCTATCAGGGGAGGTCTCCCCGAAGTCTCTGGATGGTTGTGGGGCCAAGCGGCGACCGTCAAAGCATTCCGGCCCGAAAGGCGAGCGTCAAGCCCTCCGTTTCGCCTCCAGTAGTAGGCCTTTATTGACTAAATTGAAACATGACGACCTATGTGATTTTGGCAGAACTTTTGAACCCTTAAGTTTGAGCTCGTGGTCTGACGTTCGACACACTCGATTGTTGTGAATCCACCTTTAAGATGAAGTCTCTTCCAAGCCTCTCAGAGGTCGTTCGGCCGAACGGCGAGCGTCAAAGCCCTCAGGTACGCTCCAGTAGTAGGTCTTTATTGACTAAATTGTAACATGACGACCTATGTGATTTCGGCAGAACTTTTGAACCCTTAAGTTTGAGCGAGTGGGCTGTCGTTCGACAGACTCGATCGTTGTGAATCCACCTTTCAGGGGAGGTCTTCCCCAAGTCTCTGGATGGATGTGGGGCCGAGCGGCGACTGTCAAAGCATTCAGTTTCGCTGCAGTCGTAGGCCTTTATTGACTAAATTGTAACATGACGACCTATGTGATTTCGGCAGAACTTTTGAACCCTGAAGTTTGAGCTCGTGGTCTGACGTTTGACACACTCGATCGTTGTGAATCCACCTTTCAGATGAGGCCTCTTCCAAACCTTTCGGGGTCATGCGGGCGAGCGTCAAAGCCCTCAGTTTCACTCCAGTAGTAGGCCTTTATTGACTAAATTGTAACATGACGACCTTTGTGATTTTGGCAGAACTTTTGAACCCTTAAGTTTGAGCTAGTGGGCTTACGTTCAACACACTCGATCGATGTGAATCCACATATCAGGCAAGGTCTCCCCCAAGTCTCTGGACGGTTGTGGGGCCGAGCGGCGACCACCAAAGCATTCAGTTTCGCTCCAGTCGTAGGCCTTTATTGACTAAATTGTAACATGACGAACTATGTGATTTCGGCAGAACTTTTGAACCCTGAAGTTTGAGCTTGTGGTCTGACGTTTGACACACTCGATCGTTGTGAATCCACCTTTCAAATGAAGCCTCTTCCAAACCTTTCGGGGTCATGCGGGTGAGCGTCAAAGCCCTCAGTTTCACTCCAGTAGTAAGCCTTTATTGACTAAATTGTAACATGACGACCTATGTGATTTTGGCAGAACTTTTGAACCCTTAAGTTTGAGCTCGTGGTCTGACATTCGACACACTCGATTGTTGTGAATCCACCTTTAAGATGAAGTCTCATCCAATCCTCTCAGCGGTCGTGTGCCCGAAAGGTGAGCGTCAAAGCCCTGAGTTTCGCTCCAGTAGTAGGCCTTTATTGACTAAATTGTAACAGGACGACCTATGTGATTTCGGCAGAAGTTTTGAACTCTTAAGTTTGAGCTAGTGGGCTGATGTTCGCCACACTCGATCGGTGTGAATCCACCTATCAGGGGAGGTCTCCCCGAAGTCTCTGGATGGTTGTGGGGCCAAGCGGCGACCGTCAAAGCATTCAGTTTCGCCCCAGTCGTAGGCCTTTATTGACTAAATTGTAACATGACGACCTATGTGATTTCGGCTGTACTTTTTAACCCTTAAGTTTGAGCTAGTGGGCTGACGTTCGACACACTCGATTGTTGTGAATCCAGCTTTCACATGAGGTCTCTTCCAAGCCTCTCGGCGGTCGTGCGCCCGAAAGGCGAGCGTCAAAGCCCTCCGTTTCGCTCCAGTAGTAGGCCTTTATTGACTAAATTGAAACATGACGACCTATGTGATTTTGGCAGAACTTTTGAACCCTTAAGTTTGAGCTCGTGGTCTGACGTTCGACACACTCGATTGTTGTGAATCCACCTATCAGGGAAGGTCTCCCCCAAGTCTCTGGACGGTTGTGGGGCCGAGCGGCGACCGTCAAAGCATTCAGTTTCGCTCCAGTAGTAGGCCTTTATTGACTAAATTGTAACAGGACGACCTATGTGATTTCGGCAGAAGTTTTGAACTCTTAAGTTTGAGCTAGTGGGCTGATGTTCGCCACACTCGATCGGTGTGAATCCACCTATCAGGGGAGGTCTCCCCGAAGTCTCTGGATGGTTGTGGGGCCAAGCGGCGACCGTCAAAGCATTCAGTTTCGCCCCAGTCGTAGGCCTTTATTGACTAAATTGTAACATGACGACCTATGTGATTTCGGCTGTACTTTTTAACCCTTAAGTTTGAGCTAGTGGGCTGACGTTCGACACACTCGATTGTTGTGAATCCAGCTTTCACATGAGGTCTCTTCCAAGCCTCTCGGCGGTCGTGCGCCCGAAAGGCGAGCGTCAAAGCCCTCCGTTTCGCTCCAGTAGTAGGCCTTTATTGACTAAATTGAAACATGACGACCTATGTGATTTTGGCAGAACTTTTGAACCCTTAAGTTTGAGCTCGTGGTCTGACGTTCGACACACTCGATTGTTGTGAATCCACCTTTAAGATGAAGTCTCTTCCAAGCCTCTCAGAGGTCGTTCGGCCGAACGGCGAGCGTCAAAGCCCTCAGGTACGCTCCAGTAGTAGGCCTTTATTGACTAAATTGTAACATGACGACCTATGTGATTTCGGCAGAACTTTTGAACCCTTAAGTTTGAGCGAGTGGGCTGTCGTTCGACAGACTCGATCGTTGTGAATCCACCTTTCAGGGGAGGTCTTCCCCAAGTCTCTGGATAGATGTGGGGCCGAGCGGCGACCGTCAAAGCATTCAGTTTCGCTCCAGTCGTAGGCCTTTATTGACTAAATTGTAACATGATGACCCATGTGATTTCGGCAGAACTTTTGAACCCTGAAGTTTGAGCTCGTGGTCTGACGTTTGACACACTCGATCGTTGTGAATCCACCTTTCAGATGAGGCCTCTTCCAAACCTTTCGGGGTCATGCGGGCGAGCGTCAAAGCCCTCAGTTTCACTCCAGTAGTAGGCCTTTATTAACTAAATTGTAACATGACGACCTATGTGATTTTGTCAGAACTTTTGAACCCTTAAGTTTGAGCTCGTGGTCTGACATTCGACACACTCGATTGTTGTGAATCCACCTTTAAGATGAAGTCTCATCCAATCCTATCAGCGGTCGTGTGCCCGAAAGGCGAGCGTCAAAGCCCTCAGTTTCGCTCCAGTAGTAGGCCTTTATTGACTAAATTGTAACATGATTACCTATGTGATTTTGGGAGAACTTTTGAACCCTTAAGTTTGAGCTAGTGGGCTTACGTTCGACACACTCGATCGGTGTGAATCCACCTATCAGGCAAGGTCTCCCCCAAGTCTCTGGACGGTTGTGGGGCCGAGCGTCGACCACCAAAGCATTCAGTTTCGCTCCAGTCGTAGGCATTTATTGACTAAATTGTAACATGACGAACTATGTGATTTCGGCAGAACTTTTGAACCCTGAAGTTTGAGCTTGTGGTCTGACGTTTGACACACTCGATCGTTGTGAATCCACCTTTCAGATGAAGCCTCTTCCAAACCTTTCGGGGTCATGCGGGCGAGCGTCAAAGCCCTCAGTTTCACTCCAGTAGTAGGCCTTTATTGACTAAATTGAAACATGATGACCTATGTGATTTTGGCAGAACTTTTGAACCCTTAAGTTTGAGCTCGTGGTCTGACATTCGACACACTCGATTGTTGTGAATCCACCTTTAAGATGAAGTCTCATCCAATCCTCTCAGCGGTCGTGTGCCCGAAAGGCGAGCGTCAAAGCCCTCAGTTTCGCTCCAGTAGTAGGCCTTTATTGACTAAATTGTAACATGACGACCTATGTGATTTCGGCAGAACTTTTGAACCCTGAAGTTTGAGCTCGTGGTCTGACGTTTGACACACTCGATCGTTGTGAATCCACCTTTCAGATGAGGCCTCTTCCAAACCTTTCGGGGTCATGCGGGCGAGCGTCAAAGCCCTCAGTTTCACTACAGTAGTAGGCCTTTATTGACTAAATTGTAACATGACGACCTATGTGATTTTGGCAGAACTTTTGAACCCTTAAGTTTGAGCTCGTGGTCTGACATTCGAAACACTCGATTGTTGTGAATCCACCTTTAAGATGAAGTCTCATCCAATCCTCTCAGCGGTCGTGTGCCCGAAAGGCGAGCGTCAAAGCCCTCAGTTTCGCTCCAGTAGTAGGCCTTTATTGACTAAATTGTAACATGATTACCAATGTGATTTTGGCAGAACTTTGGAACCCTTAAGTTTGAGCTAGTGGGCTTACGTTCGACACACTCGATCGGTGTGAATCCACCTATCAGGCAAGGTCTCCCCCAAGTCTCTGGACGGATGTGGGGCCGAGCGGCGACCGTCAAAGCATTCAGTTTCGCTCCAGTAGTAGGCCTTTATTGACTAAATTGTAACAGGACGACCTATGTGATTTCGGCAGAAGTTTTGAACTCTTAAGTTTGAGCTAGTGGGCTGATGTTCGCCACACTCGATCGGTGTGAATCCACCTATCAGGGAAGGTCTCCCCCAAGTCTCTGGACGGTTGTGGGGCCGAGCGGCGACCGTCAAAGCATTCAGTTTCGCTCCAGTAGTAGGCCTTTATTGACTAAATTGTAACAGGACGACCTATGTGATTTCGGCAGAAGTTTTGAACTCTTAAGTTTGAGCTAGTGTGCTGATGTTCGCCACACTTGATCGGTGTGAATCCACCTATCAGGGGAGGTCTCCCCGAAGTCTCTGGATGGTTGTGGGGCCAAGCGGCGACCGTCAAAGCATTCAGTTTCGCCCCAGTCGTAGGCCTTTATTGACTACATTGTAACATGACGACCTATGTGATTTCGGCAGAACTTTTTAACCCTTAAGTTTGAGCTAGTGGGCTGACGTTCGACACACTCGATTGTTGTGAATCCAGCTTTTACATGAGGTCTCTTCCAAGCCTCTCGGCGGTCGTGCACCCGAAAGGCGAGCGTCAAAGCCCTCCGTTTCGCTCCAGTAGTAGGCCTTTATTGACTAAATTGAAACATGACGACCTATGTGATTTTGGCAGAACTTTTGAACCCTTAAGTTTGAGCTCGTGGTCTGACGTTCGACACACTCGATTGTTGTGAATCCACCTTTAAGATGAAGTCTCTTCCAAGCCTCTCAGAGGTCGTTCGGCCGAACGGCGAGCGTCAAAGCCCTCAGGTACGCTCCAGTAGTAGGCCTTTATGGACAAAATTGTAACATGACGACCTATGTGATTTCGGCAGAACTTTTGAACCCTTAAGTTTGAGCGAGTGGGCTGTCGTTCGACAGACTCGATTGTTGTGAATCCACCTTTCAGGGGAGGTCTTCCCCAAGTCTCTTGATGGATGTGGGGCCGAGCGGCGACCGTCAAAGCATTCAGTTTCGCTCCAGTCGTAGGCCTTTATTGACTAAATTGTAACATGACGACCCATGTGATTTCGGCAGAACTTTTGAACCCTGAAGTTTGAGCTCGTGGTCTGACGTTTGACACACTCGATCGTTGTGAATCCACCTTTCAGATGAGGCCTCTTCCAAACCTTTCGGGGTCATGCGGGCGAGCGTCGAAGCCCTCAGTTTCACTCCAGTAGTAGGCCTTTATTAACTAAATTGTAACATGACGACCTATGTGATTTTGGCAGAACTTTTGAACCCTTAAGTTTGAGCTCGTGGTCTGACATTCGACACACTCGGTTGTTGTGAATCCACCTTTAAGATGAAGTCTCATCCAATCCTATCAGCGGTCGTGTGCCCGAACGGCGAGCGTCAAAGCCCTCAGTTTCGCTCCAGTAGTAGGCCTTTATTGACTAAATTGTAACATGATTACCTATGTGATTTTGGCAGAACTTTTGAACCCTTAAGTTTGAGCTAGTGGGCTTACGTTCGACACACTCGATCCGTGTGAATCCACCTATCAGCCAAGGTCTCCCCCAAGTCTCTGGACGGTTGTGGGGCCGAGTGGCGACCGTCAAAGCATTCAGTTTCGCTCCAGTAGTAGGCCTTTATTGACTAAATTGTAACAGGACGACCTATGTTATTTCGGCAGAAGTTTTGAACTCTTAAGTTTGAGCTAGTGGGCTGATGTGCGCCACACTCGATCGGTGTGAATCCACCTATCAGGGGAGGTCTCCCCGAAGTCTCTGGATGGTTGTGGGGCCAAGCGGCGACCGTCAAAGCATTTAGTTTCGCCCCAGTCGTAGGCCTTTATTGACTAAATTGTAACATGACGAACTATGTGATTTCGGCAGAACTTTTGAACCCTTAAGTTTGAGCTAGTGGGCTGACGTTCGACACACTCGATTGTTGTGAATCCAGCTTTCACATGAGGTCTCTTCCAAGCCTCTCGGCGGTCGTGCGCCCGAAAGGCGAGCGTCAAAGCCCTCCGTTTCGCTCAAGTAGTAGGCCTTTATTGACTAAATTGTAACATGACGACCTATGTGATTTTGGCAGAACTTTTGAACCCTTAAGTTTGAGCTCGTGGTCTGACGTTCGACACACTCGATTGTTGTGAATCCACCTTTAAGATGAAGTCTCTTCCAAGCCTCTCAGAGGTCGTTCGGCCGAACGGCGAGCGTCAAAGCCCTCAGGTTCGCTCCAGTAGTAGGCCTTTATTGACTAAATTGTAACATGACGACCTATGTGATTTTGGCAGAACTTTTGAACCCTTAAGTTTGAGCTCGCGGGCTGACGTTAGACACATGCGATCGTTGTGAATCAACCTGTCAGGTGAGGTCTCCCCCAAGTCTCTGGACAGTTGTGGGGCCGAGCGGCGACCGTCAAAGCATTCAGTTTCGCCCCAGTCGTAGGCCTTTATTGAGTAAATTGTAACATGACGACATATGTGATTTCGGCAGAATTTTTGAACCCTTAAGTTTGAGCCCGTGGTCTGACGTTCGAAACACTCGATTGTTGTGAATCCACCTTTAAGATGAAGTCTCATCCAAGCCTCTAAGAAGTCGTTCGGCCGAACGGCGAGAGTCAAATCCCTCAGTTTCGCTCCCGTATTAGGCCTTTATTGACTAAATTGTAACATTACGACCTATGTGATTTCCGCAGAACTTTTGAACCCTTAAATTTGAGCTAGTGGGCTGATGTTTGCCACACTCGATCGGTGTGAATCCACCTATCAGGCGAGGTCTCCCCCAAGTCTCTGGACAGTTGTGGGGCCGAGCGGCGACCGTCAAAGCATTCAGTTTCGCCCCAGTCGTAGGCCTTTATTGACTAAATTGTAACATGACGACATATGTGATTTCGGCAGAAGTTTTGAACTCTTAAGTTTGAGCTAGTGGGCTGATGTTCGCCACACTCGATCGGTGTGAATCCACCTATCAGTGGAGGTCTCCCCGAAGTCTCTGAATGGTTGTGGGGCCAAGCGGCGACCGTCAAAGCATTCAGTTTCGCCCCAGTCGTAGGCCTTTATTGACTAAATTGTAACATGACGACCTATGTGATTTCGGCAGAAGTTTTGAACCCTTAAGTTTGAGCTAGTGGGCTGACGTTCGACACACTCGATTGTTGTGAATCCAGCTTTCACATGAGGTCTCTTCCAAGCCTCTCGGCGGTCGTGCGCCCGAAAGGCGACCGTCAAAGCCCTCAGTTTCGCTCCAGTAGTTGGCCTTTATTGACTAAATTGTAACATGACGACCTATGTAATTTTGGCAGAACTTTTGAACCCATAAGTTTGAGCTCGTGGTCTGACGTTCGACACAATCGATTGTTGTGAATCCACCTTTAAGATGAAGTCCCTTCCAAGCCTCTAAGAGGTCGTTCGGCCGAACGGCGAGTGTCAAAGCCCTCAGGTTCGCCCAAGTAGTAGGCCTTTATTGACTAAATTGTAACATGACAACCTATGTGATTTTGGCAGAACTTTTGAACCCTTAAGTTTGAGCTCGCGGGCTGACGTTCGACACACGCGATCGTTGTGAATCCACCTATCAGGCGAGGTCTCCCCCAAGTCTCTGGACAGT